>NC_079297.1:20641789-20962366 GCF_023638135.1 Falco biarmicus
TCTCTGAAAGTAAGCAGAACTATTCCATGCCACTATCGCTGACTTGGCTTGCATAATAAAATATAAGGATGTGCACAGTACTTTTTTAGAATCCCTGAAAACTCTCACAAGAAATAAGAAGTGGTGGCTTCTGTTCACAGAGCTCATCAGTCTAATGGTCTACCTAGAGTGACCCAACAACTCCATATGAAAAGCTGTTAAACATTCCTAAGTACTTCAAAGTCCCCATCATCTTGCTGAAGGACAATGCCAAGGACTTTGGACAGGCTCTCCTCTGGAGCCTGCTCAGTGCTTCTGGCTTCCATAGATCTCGTCCCAATGCCGACCGCTCTCTGCACCAAATGAAGCCATAGCAGAGGATTCAGCCTTTCGACTGTACAGTGCAAAGATTTACAAGTATCTTGGTAATACAGAGCAGGATACAGAGCTCTGTGTGGAGGCTAATGGGATCTCTTTCCCAAAGTCACAAACCTTGCCATACAGTGTGATACAGCCATATATTTAGCATTATGCTCTCAGCGAGAGCAGCTTCTCCCTCCCTTGCCTCCTGGAGAAGTCTCTGGTCAGGAGTGTATCAGAGGGTGGCTTGCTGATGACCAAGCTGTGTAAGATGCCAAACATGCCCCAGCGAGTGCTAAGTACCCCCACTAAAATGGGGTGGGAAGATGAGCTAACTTAGCATTTGTCAGCCTTTCACACAAGCAAAGTCCTGAAGTTTGTAGTGTATGTTTGTTCCTTCCTTTTTTCCTTCTTCCCAAAGTGATTCTAATTTAAAGCGAGCCTTATTTTCCAACCACAGCATGTCCCCAAGCATTTCCTTTTCTCAAAATTGCCAGAATCCAAAGGGTGTAATTCAAGTCAAATGGGACATTTTTCCCTTCCTGATGCCAATAAATACTGCTACTTCCCAGGGTTACTCTCCTGCCTTCTGTTTTGGCATGCTACTTTTACCCATATTTCATGTCACACCCGTACAACGCAGCATCTAGCCATAGAGCTACGCGTACCTCACCGGCGCATCCGCCACATCTCCTCCCGCAATGCCCCATCTCCCACCGCCTCAATGCTCTGTGACCACTCTCAGTGACTGGCAACCTGCCCTGCTTGCTGTCAGTCTCGCACAGGACAAGGAACACTTCCCACAGCTACTCAATGAACTGAGGCACATGTCTGCAGTCCAGCACAAAGTCAGAGCTGCTGCTTCAGCTCTGCATGTGCTCATCCCCAGAAATTAATAAGTTATTACTACAAATTAAAATATTAAGTTAATGATGTGCATGACTGCAAGTTACAGAGCTGGAAAAGAAGTCCTAATTAAATCAATACAGTTATTAGTCCCTTGTCATCTCTGATTAATTATTAGCTTAATATGCTTCATCATTTTCACTGTTAGTGGAAATAGCTGCAGTGCTACCATGGGAAGCAGGATAATACATACCAGAAACCTATGGAGCCATGCTGGCAGTCCCAGTTCCAGATTGAACAATGTCTTCCGGAGAAAAAAGGGAAAACATTTCATTTTCTGAGGTGATAGTCTGACAACATTTAAGTCTGTCACAAAAAAGCTCTCGTGGTTTCCAAAGGGGTCAGATATTCGCTCAGGGAATATTTGACTGCTGAAATGTAGGGGGTAAAGACTTGACTCCTAATCCTGCACTTAGTCCTGAGCACTTGTCCCAGTGTCTCTAAGCCTTTTGCTGAAGTGACAGGATATCACCATGTTCAAACGCCAACATGACAGTACCATTCCCCAGAGCCCATCTTGATTCTGACCCTCACCCCATCTTCATTAGATGCACTCCTTCCCCCAGAACATAAGGAGGAAATTGGCATAAAATAAGATGGCAGGCATCAGCTGCAATGTCTGGGTCCTTAGGGCACAGATGTAGCTGAGGACACCTGTCCTTTCATGCCACCAAAACAGCCAAAAATAACATGCTGACGTCACTTGCTAGAGAAAAGTAAAACAGTACTTTGGATGTAGACAACTGATAGTATTTACCCAGAGCTAAGGTGAGTATAGGATCCCTTTTGCTTTCCCATCTTCTATCATCCTCTCGCCAACTCCAACTTTTTCCTAAATCTTTGTAACAAGCAAGTTTCCTTAGCTGTCCACGGGAGGGTTTTTTGAGTATATAGACGATGTGAAAACATCAAAGGCAGGTCTCCACATCTCTCCAGCAATAAACACCAACAACTGGATAGGATTTGTACTGTAATACATGGATCCGCTATGTAATCAGATCCGAGTTTGATCTTATAAACAGCTTTTACAAATAAGCTCTTTTGGATAGGTCCTTCAACAGAAATACAAACACGCCCTTCCGAGAACAAAACTGGTCCTTGAACTCATTAATGAAGCTGGTACACAGCGTTCATGCTGCTAATGGGTGATTCAGTAAATTAAATAGAGAATGTCACTGTAAAATATTATGTAAAGTTTCTTAAAGATAAAGAGCCACTTGAACAATTTCTTAGGACTCTCACCCTATCACTGTAATTACCTCATGATAAATTGCCACCTGCCCCATGAGTAATGCTAGAGCTTTCTAGTGCCATTTTATCATTTAGTCCTCTTACCGATATCTCTGTTAATGTACTGCGATGACACTTCAGCTTCCCATGCTTTGCTTCCTTTCCACTGCAGTTTTGAAAAGTTCAAGCCCCTCCTTATTTTAATAAAGAAGTTAACGTGGGACAACCAGTAGCATACAGAAACTCCATCCCCCAGTATTTAGATGTAAAGCCCAGCTGTTTTGTGTCAGACATTGAAGAAAGTTTTCTTTTCATTCTGAGTGCTCCGGCTAGCCTACGGTTTGATGAGCACACAACGTTTCTTTTAGAAATGGGCTGAACTCCAGTGAAATATTTGGCCATTTAATGAGTAGACTCTAGGATAACGGTTTTCGTGGGAATCCAAAAAGAGGGAGTAAAGAAAAGGGCTCCCCCCATGCTATTCTTAGCTGCAAACAGTTAGATTTGGAATTTTGATTGTAAAGCATGGAATTTATAAATGGTGCCATGCTAAATTTACTTCATTTGTATACAGTTCAGCTGGATAATCAAATGTGTTCCAGTATGTTCCTGGTTAGCATCTCAATTCTAGTTTTATTGTCTCTAAACTGGTAGAAAAATGCGTTCAGTAAATAGCACTTGTAAAATTTGTGTTCCAAGGCATGTGTGTGAAGGTTTTATATACACAGTGTGTGAGCATGAAGATTGTATATAAATGCATATGTGGGTGCACATACATGCACACAGACACTGAGCTGTGATTTATTTCTAGAGGGAAGCCAAGGAAATTCCCACCCCCTACCATTCAAATGATCTGCTCTTTGGCTCTCAGCATTCTGTAACTTCTCAGCCAAGGAATGTATTTTCCTCTTCCAATATATGTAATTTATTTAGCTGCACACAATAGTTAATGATCCAGAGATACATGATTTAGCTGGTTCTGTAAAAACATTACTGACAATCTGAGACAGACCCATTTCATTCAGACTTTTTTCCCCCTCTCCTGTCTTCCACAGCACAGTGTGAATTGACAGCAATCATCAACTCAAGGATTTATCCCATGTACTTTGTACTCCAACAGTTTTTCTTAATTAGATTGGCTTCCTGGGGTTAGATATCTTTTAATTCCTATATTAATGTAGGTAAAAAGGACTTTACGTTGTTTTATGGTTTGGGGGCGGGGGGGGGTGGGGGTAAGACAGGGAGACAAAATATTTTCTTTCACTGCACTTTTTGGAGATTATTCCAGTATTTTTAAAAGCAGTTGAAGGAACGCTAACAGTAAGTCCCTGACGGACTCTCGGGGCGGGGAGCCGACGCCAACGGCCGCCCGCAGAGCCGGCTCCCCGGCCGGGGGGAGCACCCCCAGCCCCGCACCTCCCCGCCGCCGAACAACTTACGTGGTCCCCAGGGCGCTGCGGCCGGCAGCCTGCGCAGGTGGATCTCATCCTTATCCATCGCCTAGCCGAGCCCCGCAGCCTAGCCGCCACTTGGTACCAAACTGAACTTGCCAGGATCCCTCCTCCTCTTCCTCCTCCCTTCCCCCCCTCCCTCGCCTTTTCTCCGGGAGGGCGCGCTCATCCAGCGAGCGGCACCGCGCACTCTCCGCCGCCCCCCGCTCAGACTTTAAATAAGGGCGCCGGGCGGCCCCGCCGGGAGCGCGGCCCGCCGCGGGGAGCCGGCCCTCCGAGTGACGCCGCCGCCGCCGCTCTCCCCCCGCCCGGCAGCGCCCAGCGCGCCCCACCGCCCCCGCGCAGCTCCGCGCTACCTGTGGCGGCGGCGGGGCTGCCCTGACCTTGGGCGCGGAGCGGCGAGCGCCGGAGCGACGGCGGCAGCTGCCGGGCGGGGGCAGCGCGTCCGCGAAAGGTCAGCGCGCCCTGCGCGCCCGCGGCCCGGGGGGTCCCTACAGCCGCTGGGGTTAAGGCGACTTAACCGCTGCCCCGCTCCATTGCCTGTTCTATAGGGATGTTAAAAGCCCCCACACCTTTCCGTTTAACAAAAAAATAAGAAAAAATAAAAATAAGAAAAAGAAGGCAAAGCGCGGCTTGGCGCGCTCCCGGAGCCGAGCCAGCGCTTGCGGCAGCTGGGGAGAGCCGCCCCCCCCCCCCCCCAGCAAACCTGCCGCGTCCCAGCGCCCACCCGTGAGCAGCCGGGGCCCCTCTCTCGGGGAGGCCGGGGCAGCAGGCTGCCTCCCCTCTGATCACCGTTCACACCAACAAACCTGGGCTCTCACTCAATACCACCAGGTTACCTTTCTATAACTTTTTATTTTTTTTTAGAAATAAGAGGAGAAAAACAGCTGCCACTGGCTTTTTGTCACCTCCAGCTAGGTGGCTACAATATTTGCACAGGGCTTGAACAAGATTCCAGGTTTATCCATCTTCACTGATTCAAACCCCTCTTCAGTGCCCCACAGGGATTCCCTGTTCTTCTCTAAACCCACTGTCTGATCCTGTGCTGGGCTGCAGAAACCCATTTGGCCAAAACTGACACAAATTTATCTGCACTGTTCTCCGACTGCTTTCTCTTTTTGAAATCTCGGACAAGCCCTTAACCCTCAAAAATGCAAAGACAGAAGCACGCAAGAGCTCTGCCAGCAGGAAGCAGGCTCAGCAGGCTTCCCGGCTTCTGGCAGGCAGCCCCCAAGTACCCCACAATCACTGTACGAGGGCAAGCTCTGCACACCGCTGTGCTCCTGCTGTACCCAGACCCTTCCAGGTCCCCTAGCACCCGCAAAAGGGACATCACAGGGCAGCATCTTGCTGGTGGTACTCACCCCCAGGCTGCAATGAAACTGTGTGGCACCATGGCGAACTGGCCTGTGGGGCAGAGCATTCTCCCCGTGTCCCCCCCTTCAAAAACCAAGGTGCCCAGCACCACTGGGGTGTAGCACAGGGCTCCCCACCACATGACAGTGAGCAGACAGTGCTCCCACTTAGACTGTGGTCCTAATTCCACTCTCAACTCTCCTTTGTCACCAAAAGAATAACGGGTTATGGCTCAGATATCTCTGCGGGACTGTATTTTTAAAACTGTAAAAGCATCTTTCCTGGGTTGTTTGGAGGTTTGACACAAGGGACAGAAAACACATCAAGATAAACATATAAACAAGGGAATTGTGCACATACAGATTTTTTCTTCATAGAATATAATCCCTAGAGGCTTTGACACCAAGTCAGGGTGCTTTTAGGCTACATTTCATACCTTTTTACTCCTTTTCAACTTTTGTGCTTTTTTGAGACAGTATGGATTTCAACTATTTTTAAAATGCACATTACTTAGTTTATTATTAGCAGAAGAGCCAGCAAGTAGATTGTGTTGAACTGAAGCCTTGCTTATTGGCTTGCTTAACTGGAGATCAAAGGCACTTCAGAGCATGCTCTTTTTCCTTTGCCTAAAATTAATTTATTTTGGATGGGGATTTGCAACAGAACCAAATGTGGGCATGAGACCAACATATATATTTGTTTTATGAATGCGAAACAAAAAAAAAAATCTGGAAATAATGTTGTATTCCAGTGTCCTATCTCATCATGACCACAACCTCCATGAGCAACTACTAACTATAGCTGGGGCACGAACCCAGCCTGGATATATGCACACACAGGGCAGGCACAGCATGTGCCTTCACCAAAGGGCTAGCTTTTCTGCAGGTAATTCTCTACTGAAAGCTGAGCCAGAGGCAAGCCAGCTGATCAATGACATCATTTTGTAACAAACTTTATGAAGTTTTAGACCAACAAGCAGGATTTGAAAAGTTAAGTTTGTATTCCAGCCCCGCACAGGAAAAAATAAATAAATCTGACAGTACTGTCTCATTCCAGATGTTTAAAAATAAATAGTTGCCCATTAACACTTAAAGTGTCCTGAAAATGCATTAATTGCCTAGTATTATTTCAGAAGGTCCTGGGCTGACATGGCTCAGGTTTGAGTGAAAATGGAAAAATCTCAGTATGCTCTGGAACCTGTGCTCCACCCAGCAGTACTGAGAGGCAGGACACCAAGTGTCCTTCCCACTCCCCTAGATGAGCTCTAGCAGATCCCTTAGCAGCTTGGGAGAAGCCCTTTGTCAGAAACTGGAAAATCATGCACCTGGACAGAGTCTCCCTGACCTCCATCACTCTGTACTGCTGGCACTATTTCATTTACCTGTCAATATTCCCTGGGCTCCTCCCTGTGCAGGCATATGGACTTTGTAATTAGACTAACAAAGGCTGGACCACTCTCACACCTGAAGTGACAAACTGAGCAGCGGGACTGCTTAGACCCCAACTGCACATTAGAGCAGAGGAAATAAGATTTGTCTTTTCAAGAGCCCCATGAGCTAAAATAGGCTGTTGAGCTGATAGGAAGCAGAGACTCCAGCCACAGTTTTCTTCCTTAGCATGTGATAAAGCCAGTGCGCCATCTCAACACGTACTTGTGAGAAGAATGGCAGAGGGACAGAGAATCTACTGTCTGTGCAATAAAACAAAAATGCTTTCTTAACAATTAGGAAGGAGACAGTGCTGCTAGGCATCTACACCTATAGTAAGTGCACTTGCTGGAAATATTTATACTGTGCCCCTGCAAAGTGTATTATCTACCTTTATAACAATAATAATGCAGTTCTCAGCTCCCGTGATTTGGAGCCAAGCAAAGGCTCTGGGTGTTCACGGTGCTCACGCTCTGGGGAAATGCCTGTGCATAACACTGGCCCCACCATCCCAAACAGCAAAACAAACCAACCAGCCCACCAACCACCTCTTTGCTTTGCAGTTGCCTCTGAACTATTTTTATGAAGTCTTTTACACTTTTGTGGGGCACACAGCAAAGGCAGGGATACACTCCAGCTCTCCTTTCGGCTGGGGCATCCAGAGATAAGAGCCCATATCCCTGGCAGCCACCCGAAACAGCATGAACACAATCACATGATGGTGAAACAAACCCTGGCTGTGGCTGTGACAGCAGCGTATCCCCTGCCTCCCTGCCTCTGGCACTACACACAACATAATCCCTGGCTGTTGTTGATGCATATACAAAAAAAAAGAGTTAACAGATGTTGCATATGGGGTAGAGAATCAGGTTCCAGAGAGTCCCAAAATCACTGGCAATACAGGAAAGATAAACAGGGAATCATAAGTCACAAAATAAAACCCAAGGCATACCCAGAGAAATTAGCAAGTGGCAAGACTAAGAGAAACAAGAAGAGATTTTCTTCCCACATAATATGCTGAAACTAAGATTGTATAAATTGTTACATAGTAGTAATATATATAAAGAGCATCCTTACATTTTCATGTGATACAATCAAAGTCAGAAGAACAGCTTTTTTTAAAAGGGATGAGAAACATTTGTGAAAAATGGGTCCGGTGGTGTATACTGTACAAAGCAGTCTGGCTATAATTTTCAGCTCTGTAAGCGCTCTTAAGCCTCTGATTGTTGGAAAGGCATTTGTGGGGAAGGAAGTTCTGTTTCTTATCTCCTTTCCTTGCTACTTACCACTGACATACACTGAGTCCTAGGCTAGATGGACCTCAGAGTGTGGCAAGTCTTTTGGCTGTATAACACTCAGCATTTATATAGAGATCATGTACCTAAAGCACAGACTATTTCATTTGTTATGAACTCACTTAGGTCAAGCATAATCTATGTTGAAATTAAGTAGATACTGCTAAAACCATTATTTCGTCAATGCCCCAATCTTGCAAGTGCTTCTGTGCATGCTTATATTAAATATTACCATGAAGAATCTCTGTCTTTTTTTGTGATTTAACATTTTGCCAAAGTTAAGAAAGAAAAATGTTAGTTTGTAAATAGTAATAGCTAGTATGCCAAATATATGCTCAAAGCTGAAGGCAGTTTAAGGACCGAATCAAACAGTGTCTATAGTGCAAAACATCAACTACTTTACAGTTCTTTGCCTGTGCCAATGGCAGAAACTGGTTGGGGTTCACCACACATTCCCTAAATTAAGAATAATTATTTAGGATGACTGATTTTCACAAGTGTAGACAATGGAAGAGAAGTGAAAAATAAAGCACTGCATAAGAGCAGAAAAAAAAAAAATAGAAGACAAGACTCCCTGCTTCTGCACGTGTGAGGACTGTTCCCTTTCTCATGTCCCCATGAAATGCTTTCACTAGTTGCTATTAGCCACTACGGGTATGTGCAGGGTTTTCCCATTAATGCTGCTAAAGTTTCCAAGTGTCATTTTACTAAAGTTAGAGGAACCTCCCACTGCAATTTAGAGTTGGAAGTAACACCACCCAAGACCCCAGCCAGGACTTTGAAACTAAATTAGAAGATGCTGTAAACTGTGTTCACAGGAACAGCAAGAGAGAAGATTTGACTCAGACCATGTGAGTCACAGTTGGTCTCTGATTCTCCCCTTGCTGCTGATGGAAGGAAATTATGACAGCAGTAGCTAGCCCAGCTGCGCTGGCCAGAGGGGCAGGGAAGTGAAAGTGAGCCCACTCCAGTTTTTTTAACCCTCTGCCTATGGATTCAGTGCCCCTCTGTAACCCAAAGCAGATAAAACTGGACCTAAGCTACTGCTGATCTGAGTTTTCCTGACTCATTTTTATGAGATTGCCATCATCAGTTTCAAGCTTCTGTAGCAGTCTGGTGCTATGCTTTAAATTGTCCTTCTACTTAGAAAAGTTTTTCCTAATCTCAAACGCTTCTTGCTGTAAGTCAAGTCTATTCATCCGTGACCATTTCCATTAGACATGAAAGCGTATGTTCCCTTCTCTTTGATCTGCATGGCTAACAGCAGCAGCTATTGACTACCTTCTTGAACTGAAGCTTCAGGTAACCAGAGTAGGAAAAGTTAGAACAGTTTTCATGCATCTTTGGTTTTCTTTTTTTTGTGGTGTACAGTCCAAAGCTGTCACATGCAAGCTGTGGCTGCATGCTGTGACCTGCCTCTTTGTCTTTGGTCTTTTGGCAATGATGTTTAAAATAAGAAAATTGCTTACCAGAAGTTGCTCTTATAGCTTTACTGTCGCTTGAATCATACAGAGGAAAAAAGAGCAAAGTATTTAGCTGTGACTTGACTTACCACTCTTTACACTTGTAGGAGCCAGCATCTCCCTCAACACACATTTAGTCTGCATTGAACCTGCAGTTGTTGCACCATTTATAAAGGAAGCAGTAAAGCCTTATAAGATACAAGGAGACACTAACAACAAGGCAAATACCATTTAAGTGGCTTGGATACTAGATGACTGTAGCCCACACGCTAGCCATCTACAAGACATCAACAGGACAAAGATACAGCAAAAAATAATGTCCTTGCAGACTGGCAGCCCACTAACAAGTTTTTAACACTTCATTAACACTGCAGGCAGCAATAGTTTTCACATACCAGAACCTAAATACTTTCATAGCCTCATTAGTTATCAACAGATATACCATTAAAACAGGCCAAGGTTTGATATCCAGTGGAATTCAGACACCGAAAAGCTTACAGGTTTGATGGCACTTCCAGAAGGATCTGCTAGTGCTTCCAGCCTCTCCACATAGCCACCCCCCCCACCCCCCAGATAACCAAGAATCACACCTACAGTCCCAAACCACAATGTTGTGCTCCCTATTCATCCCACCCTCCCAGCCAGCCAGCCAGGAACCCAGACTATCCTCTCTTTCCTGCATCCAGCCCAGATACCACAACTGAAGGAGCCAAAAGCCTTTTTATTCCCTGGTGACTGCTCAGGGATCCCTCTCACAGCTCCCCGCTGGGTAGGTGGTGGGGCTGCCCCTCTCTGCTCAGGTGTTTCCTCTTAGCAGCACGGCCATAGCTGGGAAGATATTGAGGCATCTATTAACTCTGTCTAGGCTGTGCCATCTCTGCTGTATGTGACCCTGTCACAAGTGCATTTTATGCAGTGGTAGCTAACCATTTTAGACCATTATTTTAAAACAATGCTTCACAAGAAGTAGTAAGTTAGAACATGTGTAAATGAGTGAAGACTTGAAGTTATAATAGTACCAGATTGTAGTATAACAGCAAAGAACCTGTTGCACTAATATTTTGATAATATTACACATGATTGTATGTTTGCTTTTTCAGAATTTAATTAGTGCAAGTCTCAGTGGTCTGCATATAGCAATTATTTCCCAGGTAACATGCAACTATTATATGTCTTTCCATGGGCATAAGATATTAGCAGTGAAACCACACATGTGGCTATCACTGAATTGTATGTTTAAATTACATACTTTCATATATTCAGTTACAACTTCTGGTAACAGGTGTTTGCTAGTTTTTTGGTGTGGTTTGGTTTTAGTTTTTTTTTAAACTGGTTACATTATCTATTTTAA
This sequence comes from Falco biarmicus, assembly GCF_023638135.1. NCBI lineage: Eukaryota > Metazoa > Chordata > Aves > Falconiformes > Falconidae > Falco > Falco biarmicus. Next base: position 20,652,608 of record NC_079297.1, read on the forward strand.
TATCCACAATTTATCTCCTAGGTGTTTGTGGTTTAAACATGTGAATCATGAGTTCAGTCAAGACCTCTGTGAAGACTCCCTGGAAACAAAGGAACAATGAACTGAGAATCCAGCCCAGGGCTGTGAGTCAATAGCAAGTTCAGAGAGATTCACCAATATTTTCCAAAACATGAATATCCAAGCACCAGCATGAGAAACATTGAGGATGACAAGGTGATTAAAGAAACAGTGTTTGCTTTTCCAGCCTCAAACCTCTGTGTTTCTGCAGGATAGGTATTGAAAGAAGGATATACAGAAAATTTTGAAGAAGAATGTTTTAATATGCAATCATCCATTTGGGACAGGGTATGCAGATCTTAGCAAGAGAGAGCATCACCTGCAGTAGATGAGTGCTGGTCTTGGTAATCAGGTATGGTTGTATCCTCATGTACATGTTTTTGAATATCAAATGGATCCATGAAAGAGTATAGACATTTTTACATTGTGCTTTGAATCTATATAAATAAAATAAAGCAGAAGTGATTGCTTCCTGGTCAGACTGAACACCATATTCCAGCAATGTACCTGTAAATATAATTAGGTTGTCTGTATCCAGCTGGGTAATTAAGAATAACAAAGCCATGTCAGTTGATATTGTACACAAATGCACCAGCAAAATGCATTGCTTATAGCACACACTGATGTTTTAAAACAAGTGGCTGACAGTGGGTCTGGTGTGTTCCCACAGCCCAGGTCTCTGCTGTCTTCAAAGCATTGCCGGTGTAAATCAGGGGGGGAAAGTCAAGGAAAGCAGGGTGATAAAAACAAGGCACCACAAAAAGCTATAACTGTTGGCTAGGCCAAATGACAAGAGGAGAGGGCTGGAAAAGGAGGAATAAAACTTTTTGAGAAAAGAAGTTTGTAAACTTATGGCATCTTATTCACTGCGACTAAGTCAAAGTAGGACTTCTCCAGTTAGCTGTTACCTCATGTCGGGGTAGGTGCAACATTCAGGCTGCTTCTTCAGTTTTAATGTCACCTTATCCACCTAATCTTAATAAGTCTCTTCAATTGCACCACTTTGGAGTTAGTCTGTAATATGAGATTTTTTTTGTACCTCACCTTCAAGCCTGTCAAACAGACATCTGTCTGCAAGAAAAGAAGAAAGAGTGTTTCACTACTATTTTTGTGAGGACTGCAATCCAAGAGGTACCAGATTAAGGAGTTTTCTTTCAGAGGTCAACTGCCTTTCAGGAGCACTCAAGTCAAAACAGCCTCTTGCTGACCACAGATGAAAACTGAATTTCTGGGGTTTTAGGAAGTTCTGTATGTATTGTTTATGTAGATCAAATTGGGAAATAGATACATTCCCATAAATTTCTGGTGATTCATGTTCTTCCCAAAATCAGCTCTTGAATATTCCCTGTCAAAACATAGGACCTTCAACAGCTCATAAAATTTGCTGCATTCTTGTAGTGTGCTGGGATGGTTGCCACCCACCCAACCTGTGTCTGGTCACTGCTCTTCTCACAACTTGATGCCATAGTCTGGCAATTGGTTTTCAGCTGCTGGATCACTGATGTGCTTTGTCCTAAGTTCCCAAGTCACAACAGACATAAAGGATCCAATTTTCTGCCATTAACCAGGACCACCACAAAATATGTGCTTGGCAACATGCCCACTGACCCAAATCCATTTGTGTTCATTCTGGGACTGAAAACCATGGGTTTTTTTCCCGTTCTGTGTTGCAGTGCATGAACAAGGAGGAGGTCTGGTCATTAGTTACCATATATGTAACTTTTTTTTTCCTTTGGCATGTTTTATCAGCTATTCCAACAATAAACTCAAGCCAAGAGACTTATACTTTGGGTTTTTATCTTAACAGCAGGTTGAATTCCTGCAGGAAGATGCCAACACATATACTGAAGATGAGGATAGCAATTGCTATGTAGTGATATACTCAACTCAAGGTCTGAAAGGGGACCAGTGACACAGTAAGAGGCCTTCCAATGGCTGATTCTGCTCCAGCTCCTTTTTCACATGTATGACCTGCCCACCCAACAACCCACACACCTTAAAATAGTGGTACCTGAAAACAAGTCCTCAGGTACTTCTCACCATCAAATAATAAAAGAGTATTGTTTAAATATTGATTATATGCATGGGAACAATAAACCTGAATAGAATAGAGAAGAAATCTCAATGTTCTTTTTGAATATTTGTTTAAATACTTTAAAAAATACACTTACTATAAACATATAAATACCTTTAAGTTGTCAGTGGTTTTGGTAACATCTGGAAATATGTAAAAACAATTCTGAAAAATTACAAGTTAAAAATCTGATTTTGATGCTTTAAAAAGCTTTTAAAAACCTTTTTGTCCGCTGCCCTAATTTTTATACCTTTATCAGGTATAGTTATTCAAGGTCTTGTCCGTGAATCTTGTGTCTTCAAAGACTCACAGATGCAATTGATCTTTATCGTGTTCTTTTAAACACAAGGGGGCACCAACAAGCTAGTGGAGCAAGGCAGAAACTGTTCACATCCACTAGATCAGAAAGAACTATTACAACTCCTGATCGTCTTCTCAAATGAGACAGATTTTGAAAATAAAGGAAAGCAATGCAATGTTTTATCATTCCTTCATCTGAAAAGACTAGGAAAGTAATCCCTGGCATGTGTGTATTATGCTGCCTCATTTCTTATACTACTAGTATTTGGATTATTTCTGACCACAGATGGTTCTCTGGGAAGGTGGAATCCTGTTTCTTTGTTTTTATAAAAACAAAATCCATCTTTTAAGTAAAAAAAACACCAAATACCCCCTAAAATGCAAAGCTGAGCCAAAAGACCATTATTTTTTTAACATAGAAATATCAGTGATGTTTGCGTTACTCAAATTTCCAGTCCCTTTTTGATTTCTTTGTATTTTCGTAATGAAGGTAACTTTAAAAAGTCTGGAAATGTAAATTAAGATATGAACATTCTTAATGTACTGTGATACCATTGAAATATGGGCATCTGCATCTGCAAACAAGTGGAATTTGCCTCAGTGAAGAGGGTGAGCACGAGACCCAACGTCATGTAAATCCTGAGAGCAGAGCTGTGGGGCGATGGCAAGACAATGAGGTCACCTCGCTAACTGCTGAATTTCTGCTGTGCTTTTCTAGACCTATTGCAAGAGCCTGTGTCAAGCTGTAAGGTTATGTACGTGAAAGATCAGTTGCTATTCATTTTCCCTAAATTCAAAGGAACATGACATTTTAGTGCAATGAATGAAAGCAAGTTGCTTTTGGGACTTCAGTGAATGGTTTTGACAGAGTACTTTTCTTTCTAACTTTTCCATTTTTCTCTTCTTTGACTTCAGACACTGAAGGTTTCCTCCCTAGGTGTTTCCTGCTTTCTTAGGTGCATTCTTATTCTTCCTGGATTTTTTTATGTTCTTCTGATTCTCAACGTAATTATCCGTCTAGACCTTCCCAGCCTAAACAAACATTGGTAGAACTAGTTTTCAAAGGAATTAACACTTTCCAGGTGAACAAGAGGTCTCAAAGGATACTCCCCTAACTGAGAGCTCATTTAGATGGGACCCTTAAGTCAGCAGGTAACAATCACAAGGAGGAAATATGGTTTTTGCAAGTGCTAAACTATTTACACTCATTTAAAATCACAGCTCAGCCCTGCACAACCCTGTATAGAGTTAAAATGGCTTAGCGATATAGTCATACGATATGCAGGACAATTATACCATTCATATGATGATGACGATGCAAGTATGAAAGTTTCAAGCTTCTATTATTCTGCTTGGGAAAATGGTTCTACAGTGACACAGATCTCACTGTTAAGATTTTCATGATAACTTTCCATGTTTGGACCTGCACAGAATTGCTTTTCCCATTCTTTACATTCATCTAGGTTATGAACTGCCTGTTCACTATTGTGTTTGTCTGTCTGCCACATATAAGGAGAATTTATTAGTGGATTTCAGATAATGAAACCTGCAGATGGGCTAACCTCTACTATCTATGTATCTGTAACAAAGCAAAGATAGACGTGGTTGTGCAGAACCAAAGGCAGGTGTCTGGGGAGGTTTGGGAGATCAGGAGCAGGGCACTTCAGGATCAGAAGTCCCTCTGCATTAATTGCATGCAGGTATAACCTTGATTGCCCTGTAAACACAGCTGTCAAGTTTCTTTGCTCAGATACCCTCCAATCTGTAGACATGAAAATACAATTGCTTGTAGCCATGAAAATACTTTTTCTTATTTCTTAGCTATTTAATGCAGGTAGGCCTGCCAATTAGTGGCTTCCAGATTGAAAAGACTCTTTTGGCTTTGTAAATATATACCTGTTGAAGATGTAATGTATTCTTTAAATTCATCATAAGCTCAGAAGTGTCCCATGACTTAAAAATGGTTTTGTGGATAAAACACAGAAAAAGGAGTCAAGAGATGTGAATCCTTTTCACACTGTTAACTACCTTGCTTACGAATATGAGTCAGCTAGCTTGTCTGTGCTTTATTTCTCCTGTATAAATATTTACCTTGTACATTACTGACAACAGGCCCAGTTACTAGGAAAAAAAAAATCACCACTCCTGCAAACCTGAGACCAAAGCCTGGCTTTTCCAGCCTTAACGACACTGGCTTCCAACTGCACGTACCAGCCCTTGAAATCAGGGAAGTCTCTGGCTTAATAAAGTTTGTAGGTGTGTGAGAGGGACTTTTTCTTCAGTCACTTAATTTCAAATAGTTGGTGGGATGGAGTGAAGGAGAGGAGCAGTTTAGGAGTGTCCAGCTGTTGCCTGAGCCAGAATTTTCTCTCTTTTTATTTAATTTGAAAAATAGTAGTAGTTTTGCCATATGTCTCCAACAATGTTTATGATACAGGTGTGCTAGTTTAATGATTGGACTTGATTATCTTAAAGGTCTTTTCCAACCTAAACAATTCTATGATTCCATGATTTTGTGTGTGTGCGCTACTGGCAGTCTTAATTCCTGCATTTGCAAAAGCTTGAGTTTTGCTTGTGCTGAACTGCACAACATCACTTCAAGCAGAGATGTCTTATCTTGTCTTATGCTGCTGGGACATTCAGCAGTCAGCTCGTTCCCTACAATTGCCAACTGAACATCATCACCTGACGCTTTTGTTCAGGGCTTCAGTAATCAGTATTCACTGACATCCTTGTGTTTTGTTTACTTTTCATGAATCATTATTTCTATGGTTGTTTTCATGTTTACCTCCTCTTGTTCCCTTAGATAAATATGGTTTATTCTTTTTGCCTTCCTTTCATTTATGTTTGTTCCCTCTTTTATCTATAAATATTCTATGTGTACCCCAGACTTCTGGGATGCCTTTGATAGATGCCTAACATTAAACATGACTGCAGCATGCATCTCTGCAGTGTATCCAAACAATATACAATACAAGTGACAACACCAGGGAAGCTAGCCAAGGACACCAGAGCAATCTCTATCATTGCAAAAACTGTCCTGGAATTCTTAGCATTCACATAAAACATCTGTTTCTCATCCATGCATGGTACTTAATGTATCATCCTCAGACATATGAATCAACTCTTTGGGGATTTGGATACATCATTTTAGGGAAGCGAGGTAGTCCATACATGATAATAAAATCATACAGTGATTATGGTTCCACATGAATAACTTCCAGTGGCAACACTGGCTTAATCCATCCTTCTTCCTGTACATGCTGCGTGTTTTATTGCTGCACTCACTCCTTCCCCTGCACTATGGATCTGCAAGCATATGAGAAACTACTCAGGTTAACTTAGCTGAAGGAGGGGCGACCCACAAAATAAAAAAAGTTTTGGGTTTTTTTCAGTTTAATCAGTTCTTCAAACCATCTCACAACATGATGGCACACATGTTAGTGATGGTCCAGAGCAGGAGGCAGCAGGGGAAGGAGCTAAGGGCTACTTATAACAATCTAAGAGCCTGGATTGGATTTGGTCATAGAAAAGTTAGAAGAATGTCCCATTGTGAATTCCAATACTTCTAACATCATGGATGTCAAGTCTAATAACATTTCATTTCAGGCAGCAGTGCAAACTTCCTGAATTTTATTTCATTCATGATGTCAAATATGGCATATAATGTTTCAATCAACCTGAAATAAAGTGGTCTTTCCAAATCATGGAACTTCCCTGCAGACAGGAAGTTCTTTTACTACCCAACCAAGCAGAAATAAAATCAAATGATGAATACAACCTGGTTTTCTTGCTTTTATATTTAAATTTCCACCGAAGAATATTCAAAAAACAGAAAGAGGCTCTTGACATGATAAAGATAATGCTGCCAAAACAAAGTACCTTAGCCTTTCCAAACCCAGCATCACCTTCAGCATTGGAAAGCTTTAAAAATTATAATAAATCTTGTGACTTTTGTCAGAACTGAGGAAGACATACTTTCATCCTAAATGCACTTAATTGCCACTGTTTCTGCGGAGTGAAAACCCACTGGCTTAAACTTTCTGTTCAGAACATAATGCAAACTAGTAGCAGGGAATAAAATCCTGAGGATGTATTTTGTCTGCTTTGGCCTGGGTCTGATGCCAAGAAAACCTCCAGCAAGATTGAAGGGGTAATCAGCACCGGATAGGACCAGCATCACAACCAGGAGAGCCCAAGGTAGCTCAGTTAAATAGCTGCTGGGCTTGCAGGGTAAGAAAAAACTAGAAAAGAAAAATGTTTAATGAGGACTACATGGTCTGAATCTGTCTCCTTTCACTGATGTAATCACAAGCAACTCTGGTTAAGTCAATAAAGTTACAATGGTAAGTGGGAATAGTAAAAAATGTTTGGTCATTAAAGAATTTTAGGATTATGCCAGACAATATAATGTTCAAGTTTTGATAAGAGGCTAAAGAAGTAGCTTGAGAGTCATCTAGTGTAGAGCTTAAGTATTTATACATATTTTATTAGTGCTTATTTCATAATTACCAAAATGTTATTGTGCTAGATGTATGTTTATAAATACCACCAGATTCGCTACAGCACCAACTTTATTTATGTGATAAATATTGACAAGTTTATCTTAGAAAATGATCTCTTTTGCTTGGGTGTCTTTAATTAGTTCCGCTTTCTGTCATTCTCTGGAATTGATTTTTGCGTGTTTACTCTTTCTGAACTGTGTGTACAATCCTTGCATAAATGCCAGAACTTGGGTGATATGTTCTTCATCTCTAAAGCTTTGTTAAAGTGTTTTGAAAAGTGAAAAACAGAGGTTTCTATAAATCTGCCAAAGAATTGTAGCCAGTTTGATTTTATTTTTTTTCCAGAAGTTAAAGAAACTTGGAAATGGGCAGGAAAAGTTTAAACGTGTTTTCTTTAACAGTTTGAAACATCGTATTTCATGTTGCTATTATAAACAGTGAAATGCCCTATTACCTTATTTGGTTAAAAAAGCAGACAAGCTATATGCAGTGGGTATTCTGCCTTAAAGACCTCTTTTACTACAATTATTAATTACAGTGCGTGATGTTGGCATACCATATTGGTGCTACTGAGCTGAGAAGCCAAATATTGAAAGTTTCTGTTTGAAGGTTCAGTTCATAACCCCTCTGTTTGGATTAAGAGCAGAATGTTTGTGTGAATTTTTTTGCAAAAAGTTGAGCTTCCAATGTTTAATGGAAGTGGTATTATAACACAGGCCATGTCTCCAAAGTCATCTGCAAATGAAGAGCAAAACAGTTTTAAATGCAAACATACGTTTCATAAAGTTTGGTTTATTTAACATTGTTTTTTTTTTTAATCAGGAGATGAATTTATGGCTGACGAAGTAGATATTAGACAGTATTATGTTCAACAAGCATTCCAACTAACGTTTTTTAAGCTTCACAACCAAGATTTTGTTTTTTCTTAGATTACGCTATATTCAGTGACTGGAAGTCTAGTCTGTGTAAGAATTTTCACATTGCTCTGCATCCTATTTTCCAGGTTAGTTATCTGTTGCAATCTCTGCCTAAACATAGATGTAATGTTTAAAAGCTCTGTCCTGGTCTACAGTGTTCAGACGTGAATCACCACATAACTTCCCAACGCGTTAATGGCATTTATTCAAGAGGAAGAAGCTGAACTCACAAGAGACATGTCAATGCTTGCCCATGTGTTCGGTGGGAAGTCTGGTTGCAAAAGGTGTTAAATTACAAAAAAAGTATGATTTTATGTGAAAGAAACAATTGTGGAAGATTGAGGAGAGAAAATTTACCCAGTAAGACTTTGCTTATCCAAGATTCATACAAAGCAGTGTTTGAGGTGCTGCAAAAATCCACCAACATGATGATATTCACTGGACTTTTACAACACAAAATGAGGGAGGGTCTACCTGTACAAATGCACTGTGAAAGGAGAAAGTTCACAAGCTTCAGACCCCTTAGAGCACTGGCATCTGAGCTTTACTCCCTTTTTTCCCCTCGCAGCTGATCTGGGATCACACCGAACAGAGAACAGCCATTCTGGCATGCTCTGATGGAGTGAAAGACTGTTTCTTCCCTTGAAACTCGTAGGTATTTTGCTGTTTTGGGTATGGGATCAAGCCTGCCAAGAGATCATTAATACATCATGTTACCTGGCTCTGTAAGTGCCTGTGTTACTACTAGGCAAGTAATTCAAGATTGTTATGAAAAACAGCAACAACCTAAAAAGTGAAACAGAAATACTCCACCTTTTTAAAAATTTAAAATTCAGCATTGTTTTTCCAAGTTCAATTACAGTAGCAAAGGGAGTTCAATGATTTTTAGCTTGCTTTAATAGTTCTTGCCTACTTATAGGCATGAGAAAACACGTCTATAACATAAGCTTCCAGACTACCTGTCCATTAGTATAAATTTGAACTCTAAACTCTGAGCTAAATGCAAGCACTAAAGAGCGCTTTAGTTTCATTTCAGAAGGATTCTTCAGTTTTGCTTCTGACCTAATGCCGTCCTTGCTAAATTCTAACACAAAGGACAGTAGGAATATTTGAATTCAGGTGCAAAACCTGAAGCGTGGGAGCATTTTCCTCTGGGATTTGTGCCCATTACATTGTAAGATGTAATCCAAATCGCCTGTCCAAGGCCCTCGGCAATCTCTGGCTTGCTCACTGGGGCATTTACTGAGTGTCTCACTGGCACATTTCCTCTTGCTTGGCAGAAAGCTGGCAAAGTAGCTCTCTCTTGTTCCTACTTAGTCCTTAAAGAAGGCAGTACCTACCAGCCTGTCTTTTACTTGGGAGAGAATTTCACTCCATCAGTTAAAAGACACCTGAATTGCTTTCTGCTTGTGAACATTTTTGCTGTTTACGCAACAAAAGAGTCCAAGGGGAAATGTAACACCAGGAGTCACCAAATTCTCACCACTGTGCAAAAACTTGAAGACTTACAGGACAAGTATGGAACAAAATATTAGATTGTGCTTCTGCTTTGTATGTGTGGAAAAATGTCAGCTTCTCACTTTGTGTGTGTGGAATCACTCTTCATCTATTAGCAGCACATTTTACCATTCATTGCTACTGCCAAATCTGAACAACCAGTAAAACTAAAATATTGATCTAGAATCTGTCTGTACATTGCACATAATTAGCAGAATGGTCTATTATATGAGTACACTTCACATTAATAGAGTTCCAGGGGTTAATGAGATTAAGAAATATCACTGAAGGCACTGGGCAAACTGGCAAATCTGTTGTTTCTCATGAGGGTGTGCAATTAGAAATTAATCCAGTCACGTTCTTAGATCTCAGACTGAGATTTCAAGTTTTGCAGAGGAAGGAAAAAAACCTGTAACAATCAGACCAATGCAATATGAGCTGTTAAAGTCATGTAGATGAGAAAAATTGTAATTGAAACTTAGTGGAGTGAATAAAACCTTCTAGACACAAAACTAAGGTACCCCAAAACTCACAACGTACATTCAGAATTAAATCAAAAATTTGGGGCTGTTTTCCAAGGTAGTACTTATTCAGCACCTGTCTCTAAGTCTCATTAGGCAAAATCAAAACCTCATAAAATAAACTAAAAAAATCAGGTTATGCAGATAGCTTTTTTTTCTTTGCTTCTCTTGATTTGTATTACATATCTCCAGAAAAATGATCTTAAATTTTTAATATGCACAACAGCTGTTCCAGAATTAGTAGAGAAGGGAATGGCTGAATGGAAAGAAAATGTTGTCAAGTGACTAGAGCTGATGAAGACAATTCTGATTAAGTTTTGTCAGCAGTGTTTCTGAGAATCCAAAGGGTCTTGTTTCTGGGATATCAAACCACAGTGGGGGAGTTGCTGAAAATAAAACGTAATTTAAGAATAAATATAAATCCTATCTTGTTTAGAAGAACTCGTCATAGGGTAACAGTTTCCCACAGGCTTGAGTATAGTTAGGGAAATGGTCCTTCTAAGGACATTTCCGTTGTGGAGGAATCCCCCTTCAAAACTTCAACATGTTATTAGAGAGTCACTATCTCCAGCTGCCAAAAGAGAGTCCTATGAGAAAATGACTATCCTGACATTTCCTTCTGAGGTCTCTTCTTTCTCATTTTCCTTCTGGAGAGCTTCTGCCTGGGAGTGTGAGTCAGTGGCAACAGTGGGATTCATCACATCACAGACTGTGATCTGGCTTATAGAAATATATCTTTTCCACGGAGTCTTATACCCCAGTTACTACTGCTTTATCTGAATGCCCTTCAGCAGTGTTTAAGTAACAAGACGAACGTCTGCCATATGCTTGTTCTGTCATGTTCCTCCCAGCGGGAGAAGAGTGTACAGTGGAGTATGTTTTATAATATACACATATGCTCACCAACATGCATATAAAGGCTCACAGAGCTATGTGTGCGAATTAGAGAAAGGTCAAAATCCAAGACGTGTTCCCTGCATTTTGTTTGGAAGATTATGACATCTGTGATGGTCACCAGCTCCTTTGGAAATCATCAGAAGCTGGAGTGAAATGCAAAGAGGCTTTGCTGTCTGTGTAGGTGAATTTTACCCTCATTGTGGAGAGTTCCACCACACCACGGAGAACTCCCTGCATCACACTAGCCAAGGACGTTCCAGTATGTTCTTCACAGCAGTTCATATGTAGGAATTGCTCTTGAGAGTCTAGGATGGAAAGTCACTGCAAGCTATAGGCTTGACCAACCAATTGTAAGACCACTGACCAAGGGTATTAAAATATTGCTTATTGGTTTTCACGAGTTCTATCAAGATGTGTTGTGCTTTGAATGCACCTGGGTTGTAGGAAACAGTGCATATGAAGAAGTTGCATTACAGTATAATTAGGTCTGAAAGTAATTGAATTTATATGAAGTAGTTCTAAAACATGATCAGTATTTAGAATGAAACTGTAGGAAACCTGGCCTTTTTCATATGCAGACTACTCAAGATTCTTATGCTTGTCTCCAAGTGTTAGTCCATGGGAGTTTCCATCTCTTGATTCTCAAAGGGACCCTAAAAGTACAGCAAAAGTTGCAGGAAAAAGGAGAGCAGGGTAGTACTCAAGAGGACCCAGTTTCTGTTATTCACGTAATGTGTGACCTTTAGTATCTCTCTGTGCCTATATCTTTTTCTATTCTTGGTCTGCTTAGATTGTTCCTTCTCAGAAACACTAGTCATATTCGAGCATTATCATTACCATATTTCAATAAAACTATTATTAATTTAAAAAATCAGGTGTTAGAGACTAATAGGCACTTTGGACCAGGACTCAGTAAAATGGACTTCACAGGTTCAGCACAGAGTTCCTACGTGAATTTAAACAGGTCTTTCCCTGTGTTTCCATTCCTTATCTGTAAAATAGGTAGTTTTGCTTCCTTTCTGTGTGTTGTCTACCTGTGTTTTAAATTCTGTAGTGCATGGACATCTAACACAGTATACACATCTACATACAGCACCTAGCACAACAGGACCTCAGGCAATGTCTCTGGCATAAGACAGTATTACACCTACTGATTCAGATCAAGTTTTGCCCACTGTTGAAGACCTACCATACCTTCCACAATGATTCACACTTTTTTTCCAAGCCTGGAAGACAAATCATCTTTAGAATTCAAAACCAGATTCAGATAATTTGTGAGCTCTTCTAAACTCTTTCGTAAGTCTGCCTCTTTAGTGAGAAAATGTAAAACTAGATAAGCTTAACCTATTTTTATATTTTGCTATCAGAACTTTACACAGCTTAGATTTTCACTTTATATCAACTACAGATAACATTACAAATCTGAATTCCTTACTGAAGTTGAAATGTATTAGTGTTGGCAGAACTGTTGCTGAAGTGGGGATTCCTGTATTTAAACCCTGTTGTCCAGTCTTAAAGTGGACACCATCACTGTTATACACATACCAATGGAGGAAGAAGGAGATGCCAGCATTGTGTCTTTAAATCATCCCATAAATACGGAAGTATTTACCCCACAGTCAATCCTATTGCTCGTAAGCAGAACTTGGGGTTCAATAAATCTAATAAGCAAACTTCTATACAGGAAAATTAAGTTTAAATGTTAGGTGGCAGTTATTGTTCCCTCTTCTCCATATTTACTGTGCCTTAGAAATTACCCTTCTCTTCCCACTGCAGAGAGACCTCCTTTTAAGTGCATTTCCCTAAGGAAATGCGAATGTGTATCTACTTAATTTAAAAAGACTGAATATAACTGTGTTTTGGAAATTTTTTAATCTGATGATGAGCTGCAGTCCTTCTCACTATGCTGCAGACACCGTACCAAAACAAACAAAGTATTTGGTAACACTCTTTGCTCTCCAAGTGGATTTCCACTCCTCAGAGGACTAATGCACTAAAGTAGAAGGCATAAACAGAGGCTACAGACATCTTTGGTGAGAGTCTACAGATTTCAGCTGAGTCACTACAGGGATAAATGAACTGGGGCAAATTCAACTAATTTCCTTTCTGTGGGCATTTCAGTTACTACCTAGAGGTGTCAAGTAACTTCTCCAAGACACGACACTTTGAGCATATATGCTGGCAGAAAGGGACATTTGTTTTACTTATTTCACATAAAAACAGATCTAAATTGTCATTTTCAGTCTTTATGGTAAATAACTTTTCCAAAATGCAGACAGTAAAAAAATAATAAAAAAAATAAATCTGCATTTTCGAACAGCTATTCTTAATCCCAGCCTAGCATCCTTTCACCTCTAGATTTTTACCGTATCTTCTGCCTTGCGACTGTGTACCGCAACTAACTTCAGGTTCAATAGGAACTCCCTCTAAGCTTCGTGTGATGATTTGATGAGGAGCTGAAGAAAAGGTAAGGAGGAATATATCAGAGATTAAACTGGGGAAGAAACATACTTATGTCTAAATTTATTGGGAAAATTTCAGCTAGTTTATTAAATAGTCCAAAGGTTCCCTTTGCTGAGTTGTGTGAGGAGTTTTGCTGGGAAATGTTGTAAGCTGATAGTCCTTGGAAAGACTTTCCGAAAATTGAGTGTTAAAGCTGGTGTGGCACTAATAACCAGGTATCTGGTTGAAAAGTATGCAACAGCAGAAACAGGAGCCAGAAGGATCTGGATGCAGTTTATGGCTTGGTTACTTGTAAAGCAAGGTATATACCATATCTCAGCTCTCTCTATATATATGTATCAGTAATAATATGCATCAATATCACTCCACTGTCAGCTGCACAAGTAAATTGCATTAGGCAATACTGAGTAGGAGCTATTTTTCATTATATGTATTTATATGGACAGGAGAAAAGAAAAAAACCCCAGCTTTATCGGAATTGCAGATCATGAGAGCTGAAGAAGACCCCAAGTTATTTCTTTATTTTCCATTTCTTACATACTGAAAAGTAGACTAATTATTTAAAAGTAATGGGAGATATTATGTGGGAATTAACAGTGATGATATATTTAGACTCCTTGAAAATAATATTCAGTGTGATGTTATTGATTCACTTTATTCCTTCAAAATACATTCTAAAACTCTTAAAATTAAATTATTTAATTTAAAAATGTCAGGCTTGGAAAATCATAGTTCTTTATAATATTCTTAGCTAGAGTAAGTTATATGCTGTGTGAACTGTACTACAATAACAGTGCTACACTGTTGTCATGTGTAATATTCAAACTCTTTTACAAATGTGAACTGCTTGTCCATCTGAATTATAATACAAAGTCTGTTTTTATAATTGATCTCCCTGTCTGTGATAAGATCTTTTGTTTAAAGACACCAGTATGTATATTTTATCCCACCCTGCTACCACCCCATTACTACTTCAGACAGCATAAATATAAGAAAAATAGGTTTGTATACCTTTGGGTGCATCGCAGGTCCATCTTTATTCCTATGCATGTTTTAAAATAAATACTTTATACTTAACTTGATTTATAAATACATCTAGTGATATAAATGCTAAATACATGCTTGTAATATATTACTCATTCTTGAAATAAGTAAACCAAACTCAGTTCTCATAAAGAATACTCCCAACTTATATTTCCATTATAGGTAGTGTTCTTTTAAGCATAAAATATGTGCCCTAAGTCACCAGCATTTCTATAAACCTTTTTCTCTAATTGGGGCTGTCTTTAGGCACTATAACAGTTCAAATAGTATTCAGTCATGATTATTTGTAAACATTCTGAAAGATATTTCAGAATGGCTCTTGTAGTATGGACTATAACAGAATAATGCAAATTGAAGGGAAGTGCTTATCTATAAAAAAGTGAAAAGCCAGTGAACTGTGCCTTTTCAAAGCTTGTTATAGGCTGAACTATCAAAAACCATCCTATTGAATGTGTGCTGCACACAGCTACCCAAACATATGCATGTCTGCGTGGTCCGCCTGCCTTTGTCAGGTCGAATCCTGGCACTTCCAGATTCTCACTAGTTCCCAGCTTAAATATTCTTTTAAAGCAGGATGCAATAATTAACCTCTTTTTCATCCTTCATTTTAACAATATCTCCTATACCAGTCTGACAAGTAGAGCTACTGGAAGGAAGCTACTCTTATGGCACAGAAGGACTGTGGCTGTGCTATGAAGCACCCCGGGGTGCACCCAGCCTTGGCCTCAGCCCCACAGGAGGACATACAGGCTGATGGCATTCAACCCCTTCAGCAGCTGGGAACTGATATTGTAATGAAGGAAGCAAACATCAGATGAACAGATAAAAGTTTCAAAAGATAAGGAGCATGTGTTATGGGTAGAATGCGCTTTTGTACCCACTCAGTGCACCACTATCCACAGCCCTGCGGCTTGGCACAAACTTCATCCCTATTTGATCAAGTTTCAAAACCCCATCAGGACTGGCACTGCTTTCTTCAGGGCCTGCTGCTGATTTTATTAAAGCCCTCAAAGTTGTTTTTTCAAGAAAGTGCAGAACATCCCAGCTCTTTTGCAATGTTCTCCTTTCATTGCTGAAGCACATCCTGTGCACCGGCTTTAAAACTCAGGTAATTCAGATTCACCAATCAGTATTAGTCACATAATACTAATACATGGGAATAATTTCCTACCCCAGACATCTAGGATGTATATTTGGATATAGGGTCATGAATTCCTTCCTAGCTTACAGCTGTACAATTAAAAAAGAAAAAAAATATGCTACTAAAATCCTATGAAGCTGTCTAATTCCTCATCATAATTCCCTTTGTATAAAGAACAAATTTGATTTCACTGTGCTATTGTTCAAACTTACATCCAGTGCTGGATAAAACCAAATTTACAACAGGTTCTATTTTGATTATCTCAGAAAAATACTTCCTTTCACCCTTGCCATTTTTCTGATTCTACACAAAAATCATCATCAAAAAACACTTTAGTAATAAGTCAAACTTAAATAGATTTAGCATCATTCACTTCATACTTGTTTGAATAACTTTTCTGTGGAATTCATACTGCAGTTCTCATGAGATCTTCCCATCACTTTGATATTTCCTCACCCAGCTGTGTCAGAAACACTGCACTAAATGTTCTTGTGCTACTTGGAGCTTTCGCTTCTGGCCAATGCCAAGTAATGCACAGGCATGCAAACAATTAACACAAACTTAAAGACTTGCTGAGCTCCACAAAAATTAAGTTCATTTGGTTAAACTTTGGACCACAGTTTGTCATATAAATTTAATCAAAGACTAACATAGCTGTTTTCAGTAACAAGGGACAATAGCCGTAATTTGGAGTCCTTAACTTTCATTCAGTCCTTATTCAAAGAACAAATTGAGGAACATAAGTAAGTGAGGAGTTAAAGGGACTCTAGATTAACACCTGAATCAGTAGCAAAGTCCAAAATTACTCTTTATCTGTTATATATGTGAACATGCCATCAGAAATTACAAGGCTTTCAATACTGCTAGTATTTACAGGTGAACATTTAACCACTAAAGCTGGGTATTTTACTTGTTATAGTGACCTACTTGGATTCTAAGGTAATAGGTTCAGGGAACTTCATTTCCTGTTTATAAAAAATTCACTTTCTGGTTGTGACTCCTCAGTACTCAAACGTGGCACAGCAAAGTTGTGGCTTGCCTAGAGTTAAGTTAGACTGATGTGATTTGCTGCAGATCT
Organism: Falco biarmicus; assembly: GCF_023638135.1. Lineage (NCBI taxonomy): Eukaryota > Metazoa > Chordata > Aves > Falconiformes > Falconidae > Falco > Falco biarmicus. Next base: position 20,669,102 of record NC_079297.1, read on the forward strand.
AATAATAAAAAAAAACAAAACAACCCAAAACCTTGCAAAATTCAAAAGCAACTTAAGAGGAAATTATGTGTCTTAAAGGGAAAACAACTTCCTTTTTTTATTACAAGTACTTTAATTATGTAAAATTCTGTCACAGGTTCTTTTGAGATGTCATATACTTAGGGGTCAGCAAAAGTTTTGCAACCATATTTCTTTTTTGCAGTCATTAACCAGCACTTTACTGTGTATGCTCATCTCTTATCAAATATGTCATACTTGATAACTGTGAGTGAAACAGTTGTTACTTTAACAGTGTCTTTTCTAATTATTATTTTGATGAAAAATATGATTTATTTATATAATTTAAAATGTTTTTGCTTTTTCTGAATTAGAAAATGCTTTCCAATTGGAAAATGAATGTTTGCAATATGATCTCTAGCACTAAACTCAGTTAAGCATAGGTTTGTTTACTACTGTTCATCATTGCAGAAAAAAATGAAACTGTTACTTTCATGGATACTGACAGCAGAATACAGCACTCTAGATGAACACTGCTCAAAGTCTGGGAGTTTTTTTGATTACTCCAAAGGAATTTGTTGAGAAAACAGGATATGATTTGCATAATGTATCAAAATGACTGTTGCTTTTCCTTTATGAAGGCACAACAAACTTCCTGACCAGATAATATCCTAGCAACTCTTTGTGGTAACTGAGACACCATTACAGCAACAGAAATATTTACAGTATGTTTTCACAGCATATTAAGTCTCAGCTATTTAAAAAGCTGGAGGAATTGTTCTGGATTTCTAAAAATGGATGCTAAGAGTATGCTTTTAAAACTATGCATAGTTTAGAATCCAATTGTTTCTTTTTATCTTAGATGCAGGGTGAATTTGGAGGAATATTTTTGAGACATATTTCCTGTCATATATTGGTTAGTGTTTTCAATAAATTTTCAGCAGTGTTGTAATTTTTTGTTAAAAAAAGATTAGAGAGGTTAGAGAAAGACTAGCAATGTGGCAAAGTTCAACTTGTACTAAGTAAATTATGTCATGAAAATAGCAAAAAAATAAAATATCAACAGAAAGATGTCATAAGACATCATTGAGCTGACAGGGGAAAAAAATCCTTATTTTAATATCAAAATACTCAGATTTCATTTTGAAATCTGCTTTACTGTAAAAAAATTGCATGAATATGAACCTCTTAAAGGAACAACTAAAGTAGTATGATAGTAAAAGGCCCGTTTCTGAACTGCCTTTACACGCTGGGGTCAGTTACTCACATGACCCCAGTTCCATTACAGCCAATGGGACTTCATCCATGAGGAAACTCCTGAGGCCCCTTCCTAAAGAAAGTATTTGCTGTAGAAGGATGATTAGGTAAATTTGTAAGTATCTCCTGAATAACATTTGTTCATAAGTATGCTGAAATGTCTTCCATGGTGCCTTGCCACAGAAAGTGAATATGTAACCAGTTTAAAGCTGCATTAAATGGGTATGCAAAACCAGTTTGAAATTCAAGTTCCACTTGTATTTCATGAAAACCCTTTTCTTTAGGTGCAGATATGGGTACTTCATTGTTTTTCTTGTGTTTCAAAACTGAACAGAAACATAAAACATAAATGTAGAAGTGCAGCCCCATTTACTGTGAATGTGCTCTCCTGTACATGTTTCACTGACTATAAATAGGGTATTTCTAAGACATGATGAAATCTCTCTGGAAAACACCACATTAAGAATCCAGCATGGCAAACATTTATATAGTTATACTTTTACAGCATTCTCATCGAATTAATTTAATTATTCATTTGCTTAATGACCCAAGTCAGGAAAGTGTGTGTTCAAAGTACTCTGTCATCAATCATTTTTTTAACTTTAAACATATGTCAGGTCCCCTTGAAGCTGACCAAAGCATTAGGTCACTTTGAAAACTATAACTTTTGAGCAACTAAAAGAAGTGGGATGGAGTTGTAAAGAGTGCTATAACGTAGTCCTCCAGTCCTTGAGATATAAAAGTCAGTACTAGGCAAGTAAGCTTATGATTTTTAGCAAATGGAAAATAAAGCTCAGCATGCTTAGCTACCTCTATAACAAGGATCTGTAAGAATTTTACTAAGTATTCTGTGAATACAGGAATCTGTGTGGAGTTTTTCTTAATTTGTTTCATTAACTTAGTTGGGAAATATGATATAGTACTTAGGAACGTAAACACTCTGACTTATGAGTTTGTTGCTATACAAGTAAAGGGCTCTTTTCTCAAAGTCATGGCAGCCATGAGCATACACAAAGACATTCCGCATAGCAGAGAAGGCCACCCACAAAGTTATGTGAATTTCATTTTTGATACACATTCCTCTTCTTCCATAAAAAGCCAAGGTGGACTACTGTTGTTTTCCCATAAAGTGGTGAGAACACTCAATCCGAGTCATTAGGGCCTTGAACACAGAACATACCCCACCCCCACCCCCACCCCCCCATAGCCCCTGCTAAGATTCTCCTTTTGTACATACAACAGACTAGCAAATTCCCCAGAGGAAGCAGTCAAACTGAGGGAAACATTGCAAGGATGCTATCCTTGTGCACTTTAAATGAAATTTCCTGGCTGCCATCAGGCCTGGTTCCTAATGCTAACCAAAGGACCAGCCATAAGAGATGCCACTGGTGGAGAAAAAGCATTTTGGTTCTTGGCACCTATGTTTTACAGCTGCTAAACATGCCCTGTGGGTGGTCGGAGCCATTGGTTTCCCTTCTGCAGCCGACAAGAGACAGCAAGGGAGATAACAGCAAGGGGAAAAGGAGAGAGAGTCACAGAATGGAAGCTCTAATCTGAGACATGTGGAGCCAGATTCTCTGGGGATACAAATTAACTTGTCTCTGGTTATGTCAGTTTATGATTTTGATGCCTTGTAAAAGTACGTTTTATGTCACAAAGAATGAAGGAGCCAAATTAACCCCCAAATGAATATTTATATTTATATTGAGTACATTATTCATCTTCCACTTTAGGACAAGCAGAAAACAAACAAGGAATACCATTGGTATATTTTGCTTAACATAGACTAAAAATCTGTCCCTACTCCTTTATTGTTATTTGTTGTTGTATTTATCTGCAATTCAAACAGACAGTTCTGCTTTGTATGATCAGCAAGTGGCAGTTCTGGGGTATATGGAGTCAGTAACCTTTTGTATGAGTGTTTTTAAATATCCGCAAAACAGTTTCTGGCATTCCAAATATGTGTATATACATACTCCTTGTCAGGTCATTTCTTTTTCAGGTTACTACTGGTTTCTAACAAAAATCCCAGAAAAGGGCTTGCTATAATTCTTTGCAATTATCACTGGTTTAGGAAGATGAAATTGGAAACTAGGATATTTCTCTTTTGCAAGAAGTTGGAAACAACTTAAGCTCAGTAGATCTGCCTTAATTCTGTCTACATTTTTTCCCAAAAGTGAAGAGAAAATACACTTTTCTTTATAATCTTGACAGTGTTGGTGCTTGATTTGCAGCAGACAGAAAATATACAGATAATTTTTGCAATTTATTGGAGGCAAAATGAATTTCTCTGTTCCCAGTTTCTTTATTGGAAAAAAAATGAGTGCTGTCAGGACAAGTCTGTGCTTCTAAATGAAGGTGTGAGTTCAACATAGGCAGATGTATCCACACCAGCTTTAATCTGTCTAACATGGGTGATAATGGGTGGAAGTGAAGATGAACATGTTGTTCAGAGAGGTTTTCAAGACCCGACCAGATAAAGCCCTGAGCAACCAGTCCAACCTCATAGCTTGATCCTGTTTTGAGCAGGAGCTTGAATGGGAGATCTCCTGGGATCCCTTCCAACCTGAATTATCCTGTGGCTCCATGATCCATGTGGGAAGCACTGATGGCAGCATAGATGACAGCACACCTGCCTACCCAGAGCTGCTGATCAGTCATTGCTCCTTTTTCGTCTTCTATAAAATGGTCGACGCCACCAGCAGTCCCTGCTCACTGACTAATGACATTAAGGGTTACCTCTCCACTGTTCTCTTATTCTTTTCCCAGTGGCAGCTATGAAAATGAAAGCCTTTGACTGTTCTGTCCTGCCTGTGGGATGTCCTGAGAGTCTCCAGGGGAGTGAGCCAGGGTCAGTCCTGACCATGTGGGGCTCTGCAGCCTTTCTGAAGGCACTCCCACACTCAGTCTGGGCGACTCACACTCTGTAGGGCACTAAAGCTTTCTAAAGCACTCTAGAAGGCAATGTCATGAGATGTACTGCTTTTCCCATGTTTTCAGAAACTCCAGCCCTGGCAAGCCCTGTGGTCCTCTTATTCTTCATGTGATGTTTGGGAGTGTGAGCCAGCAGTGTGCAGCCTGCACTTGAAGGTGGCAGTGTGGCAAGAACATGGAGCAAGCAGGAATCCTTTACACTATGTTTGCAGGAAAACATTTTTTGAAAGGTCACGCTTAACAGCCGCATCTCTGCAGAGTTCACTCACCAGAGGGGCCAAGTAGCAGATGGAAACCAAATGCAGCAGCTATCCCCTCCCCTGAGGGACATAGATGACCCTGACTTTGCAGGGCTTCTGCCTTGAAGGGAGTAGAGCCGCCCAGGATGAGCCAGATGGTGGCCCTGGGAGTCAAGTGCATGGTGTGTTAAGTTCAAAGAACTTATCCAGCAGCAGCCTCATGGGCCTGCAAGTGCTCGATGGCTGTGTGTCGTTCTGCAGAGCCCGGGAACTGGCCTTAGGCAGCTTTGAAGGGCAGAGCCTGATCGCTCTTGGGTCAGGAATGAATAGGCGGAGAGCCCAGAAATAGATGTCCTGCTGTCCACAGGCCGTGAAGTCCTTTCCTATCCAAAAGTCTGCAGTATTTCATTCTGGGAGGCAGCTTGGTTAGTTCAGTGATCACAAGTGATGGACATCCAGAGGAGAGTGGTTTGAGCTCTTTGGCAACCATGTGAAGCCAAAGAATCTGATACTGTCCTAAACAGCAACCCCTATCAATGTCTCAGGAGAAAAAGAGGATACTCCAAATCACTCATCAAATACTGTGTCAGTTTATTCCTCATAAGGGGAATATGGAAACATACTGCTAAAACAAAAATCACCAACTATATGCTACCTTGATTTTAACAGAAACTATGACCAAAACTCCAGCCCTTGGGCAGGCATTTATCATTCGGTCTTACTGAGGATAAGGGCTTGATTCAGTTGCTCATACACCCATGTCTCATCCCATTTGACCCGCCCCAGCCTAGCTAAGATATTCACATGCTAGGAAACTTGCAGGACACTCCTGGAGCTCCAGGTGGAGGCCAGGCAGGATATGTGATAGCATCTCAGATGACACCAGATGACTGTAGACATCAAGATCTATGTCTTTGCATTGACCTTCACTCAGAACTAAAATAATCCACCCTGTCAGACAGCACACAATGATGGGCGCCGTATGGGAGCACAGACAGGTGGATCCCTCTCTGTGTATATATAATTTTTCTTGGGCATGCTTATGATCAAGTTCAAATCTCTCCTTATCATCACCTTGTTAGAACAACTGTTAATTTACTATAGTGAGATCTGAAGTTTCCCTGTGTAACATGAAGTTGGCTTCCTATGGGAACTTGTGTGATCTTCATGAGTTAACATCCTGAGGCTGAATTAGTTTTATCACCTCTTTATTGGGTGGGTAAATATTTATATCAAATTGTCCAGAGTTTAGCATAACAACTTCAATTCTTCCTGGCAAGGAAGCTAGCACAGGTCACTTTGTCAATGACAAGGCTTCTAGATAATTAAACAACACTCACTGGCCACTAATTTATACGCATTATAACTCAGACTTGAGAACCTAAATAGACCAATAGAATAAACTTCACAGACACTAAACACTTATTTGCTGTGACACTATTTACATTTGGGACTACAGAAAGCAGTAAATCAAAGGAGGACTTTAGGAGAGGAAGAAGAGAACAGTCTTCCTTTTCCTAATATTAATATTTAATATCCTTTCAGACATATTCAATATTTGATGCAATTGCTAGAAATGCATTTGGTATGGGAATTTTACATAAAGATGTGAATGAATAAAATAATGAGTGTTTCTGAAAAACACACGTTCAACTTTCTTTTAAAAAGTGTACACAGAATTACACTAATGTTTTTTCCACATGTGACACAGAAATGGCCCTTTAAAGCTCCCTCCCAGGAGCATGCACTGAGCTTCTGTGTATGGGTTGCAGCACCTGGACCCTGAGATTTTCAAAACTTCTGGGCCTGGAGATGCTACAGTCTAGGCTCTGTTCCTTGGCAAGTGTCTGTCACACCTACTGCACGCTATGACCTGATAGCCCAGCTTCTTTCGATCAACATTAAACCTAGTCCTGGGCACATTTCTATTCCTTATTAGACCTGAGAGAGACACCTGATATGCTCTTGTTGACTTCTTGGAGCCATTACTCTGGGCATAGCTCAGAGGCTTCAAAAAACATTTTGAACCCATCTTGCAGCAAGAGATAATTTGATTTACTAATAACCATGCTTCTAAACTCTGTTCTTGTGGAAAAAAGACCTGAAAAATATCTTCAGGAGTATTGTCAAACAAGCCTGATGACAGCTATTGTACCATCCTGATAGCCTGATATTATGTTATATCCCAGTAACAGATGTAGACATCAGGCAACTATAGCGGTCAAGCCTCACCTGGTGACCAGCAAGTGGAAGTCCAGATTTCTGCCTGTGTTTTTGAAAAAGACAGCAGCTGTGTATGTACATACGTACAATAACAGTTACACACAAAATCATGATCCAACAATGCATAAACCAGAGTGAAAATAAAGGAAAAGATCACAGTGGCAACAAAATAGAAAACAAGTTAAATGTTATAACTGCTTTTTCTGGCATAGTGACAGGTGCTACTGTGAGATTCTAGTGCCTGGTGTGAAAAGATGCAAAAGCAGATGCATAGAAATCTATTAGAAGTGATTGTTCATGTGGCAGAAAATGAATATCACAAAATTATTTCAAGGAGTGCTATGATTTCTTCTATTTTCAGGAAATAAGTTGAAAAGCATAAAAAATACAAGGAATATTCTATTAAAAGGGCACTCTCCACAAAACTGGGATAGAACAATCCCATCTGGATAAGCAAGAAGTTTGTGGTTTGGGTGTTGGGTTTTTTTGTGAAGATTGAAAACAGTGAAGCTGAACAGGCAAGAAGTACAGCTAGAATTCCAGGGGTCATTAATCTCTGCCATAGGGAAAATAAATAAATCAATTTCTGTTAATGTTCTTGGGGTTTAGTTTGTGGTGCTCAAATTTCATAACCATTTTAATATGATTTTAATCAAACTATTTTAAATTATGTAATTTATAACCCTAACATGTATGGAAAAATCATTTCCCATTCTTTTTTCTCCATGCAGTAATATTCAAATCAATGTACTAGTTTCGTTTTGCTTTGAACCTGGTACTTCTGTCTTTCACAGGATGTTTTATTTCAGAAAAATTATCATGAAGAAGATAAATTACATTCTTCATTGCTTTTGTATTTCCTTTAGTTGTATCTTTTACTCCTTTTGGCAACAAATCAAAACCGTAAGAGGTGTCTTCCAGCTGCAAGCAGAGAGTTTCATATATGCCTTATCACATCATTAAATCAATTGTGGTAGTGATTTCTCAGATTTTATTGGCTGTTCTTTCAGTCATTTTTCAGTTTTCCCAAACATAACAAGGTACAACTAGTGCTGGTATTCAACCATTACCTACATCATTTTTCAAATGGGAAGTCTTTGATACATTTTACCGTACAGGAAATCTGTCAATTAATAAATTCAGCTAAAAATGTAGAAATTATCATTAGTTCCAAGTGTTATTTTTTTACATCCTCTTTGGTACTGCATAAATGTATTGCTTAAGGCTGTGGTATGTTTTCTTTCTGGGCACATAAGAACTGAAGGTACAAGCCCAGTTGGATTTCTCATGGCAGCAGACTTGTCAGCAGATGTTTATATTTAATCCCTCTCAAGGCATTGAGAAATACCTCGTTGCCTTTCAGGGCAGACACGGTGGTGTTTCTTCTTAATGTCAGAGGAGTTTTCACTATCATAAATAAAAGACCATATCTCCCACACTGAAAATTAAATATATTTGCAAACAAGTTCTATCAGACCAGATGCATTAAAAGGCAGTCTTCAGTTAGCCCCATGGGTGTCAGCATATGTGGTGCTCTATCACACAAACCAAGGCTCCAGCAAGTCGTGTTGCCTCCTACCAAGTGCTGCTGTTGCTCACTGCTTCCCATATTAGGCAGGGCAGCCATGATAAACTGTCCTGCTCTTGAACTATTCTTGTAAAGACAATGTCCTAATGTTTTTTAAGATCTATATTGCTACTGGATTTGTGTACTTCTGTTTATATACATTTTAGATTCAAAGGTCTCCCCTGTGCTGGAATACATCCAGTCTCACAAGTGAGGTCACATTAGGGATAGTTCTCTTAGACAGCTTCTTGGGGAAAGGCGTTTTCTGCATTTTCTGTACTGAGCCCTGGGCTGCAATTCATCATTAGAGGAATCTTTGATGGGAGCTACTAAATGTTAAAAACATGCAAATAAAAGTAAATAATTTGGAACCGTGGGTGTATTACAGTGTAAAACCATGTACTCACCCAATACTTTCCCATATTGGGAGCTACAAAGTCACTTTTCTACCCGAGCCTGTTGTGTCACGCAGTCCAGAAAGCTCGTCTCTGACAGGGTGCTTGAAATCTAAATGTAAAAGAAAGTACAATACTAAAATACTGACCATTCAATGTGAAAAATGGAGAAAGAGAGGGCCAGTATCAGTCATCAGGTCCTGGTCCCAACTCTCAGACACTTTGACATTTTTAGACTTTGTAAGTGATGTGAAAAATAAGGACAACAAATTGCTGCTGAGGATGTCTATGGTATCAAGAACAAAGTCAGTGGCAGTCCAACTAAGCTGGAGTAGAAGTGGGGGGTGGGGGTGTGGGGGGTGCAGGAAGAAGACACTGTACCACAATCGTCTGATTTCAGCAGACCTGGATGTGCTGCAGCCTTGCAGCTAGCTGAGGAGGGGGAGCTCTGGGGTTGGCCTGGCAGTGTGCTGAGACTAAGTCAGAGACATTGCAGGGACAAAGGAATTGCAAACTCACTAGCAAAGGCTGTCTCCCTGAGTTACATCATCTGATGTTGAGCCATGGGTATTTCATTCTCTAATAAAATTATGGATTTGAAGGGACAGCTTTGCTAAGTTGTTGTCATATACAGTCCACACAAACTGAGCTCATGAATTTTTCCAGGGAATTGAATTCCAAGTGATGAAATCTTTCTTGAAGCTGCTCATTTTCCACGTGAACTGGGCATAACGGTACAATCATTTGCTTTCTTCTGCTAAGGAAACTGAAGTCACTTGAAAGAACTAAACAGCCCATCCTGCTAACAGACAGGTTAGCATTTATATAGGGTGTCCTTGCAATTTACCTCTCAAAACAGGTTCACTAGTAGATGAAAAGGTTGATAAAACTTCTTAGAATATGAATCATACATTTGTCTTTTCCTCTTTGGTGTGCCTTTAGTGAAATATGTGCAAAAAATAAATGCATCTTCTTGAGATGGAAGATACATGAAAGTGCTGGAGCTGGTTTCCTCTGTATTGGGCTAGAGATAAAGTAGGGGCTGTTGCCTCCACACTGACGTTGCTGGGAAGGGCACTTCTGCACGTTTCTTACAAGAAGTAGCCATGGCCACACAACCCCTGCTCAGATAAAACAATCAGTTATGCAAATGCCCAGCACCATGCCCAATATCAGAACAATATTATTGGCAAAAAGGCTGCATGCATAAGGTCATATACTCGTTAGCTTTTGAAATTTTGGAGTGCAGTCTCAAATGAAAGGAAATGAAAGAAAAGAAAGATATGACTCCCAGTACTGCCATGTACAGCAATACAAGAGGATTAAATATGGCTTGTCTTATTGCTTCTTCTCTATTTGTTGCCTTTGGAAATGAGGCTAATCGCTCTAGAATTTGAGGAGCAGCTTCTGAGTGCACTTGAAAATGCTGCAGAATCTAAACATAGCTACACTGAATGTCTGCATATATCCAAATTAGATATCTTACATTAAAATAATATGATCACTACAATGCAAAAACAAGTGCTTTGATTGTACTATTTTAATTCAGAGTGGTGGTTTACAGCCCTTCTGTTTAATGACTTTGTAATGGCCTGGGGTAGATCACATTACTGCTAGAGTTTTTCTGGTGCTAACTCTCATTTTATTTTGCTTAATTTTTCCTGGCAAAACCAGATTGGGCTTTAATATATTTAGTGTTTGAAAGGCTGCTTAATCAACACCAGCTTAGGACAACTTAAACTGTTGTTTTCTAAAACCTTCAGATTTGTCACTGAAAGGCAAAGCAGTAGAGTGACCATGTTCCAAGCAGCTTTAAAGTTAAAACACAAGTAATAATACAAATATGTATGTCAAGGTCTTGTGATTTTTACCATTCCCACACACATTTCTTTCTGTTCCAACCATGCTCTTTTGTAACACTCTCCCAACATTTACGCAAATCAAATAATTACTGTCTCTGCCTTTGATGGGATGGCTTCTGTGCCTCAGGTTACTACATGCTTATATCTTAGTGGTTTGAATTAATTGCATGTGAATACATCAATCCAGAAAGCTGTTCTAAAAATGTGTGTTGTTTAATGACGGTATTACAGAATCAGACCAAGAGAACGGCATGAAAACTGGAATAATCTGCTACATGAAAGAAAAGGTCACATGGAAATGTTTGATGAATATGTTCTTCTTAAAGGACTTCTTGGTGAAGGAAATTTATGACTCCTGAAGCCCACCTGAAACTCAGCCCATGGAACCCCAAAGAACATTGTCAGGCACACGGCTTCAGTGACAGTAAAAACCAAGCTGAGGCTCAAAGGAAGCAAATGTCTCTCGTGTAGCTCAAGACTAGGAATAAATAGAAAATATTTAATTAAAAGTAGCTGTTCTCAGAGACACATGCCTCAAATCTCAACATAAAGAATATCTGGTGATGAAATGTCACAGAGACAGACATCGGGTGTTTTGATTTCTGCTTATATAATTGCCACACATGGAAGAAATCTGTGATCTTGCAAAAATTTCTCTACTTTTCTATGACTCTGCAACTTTCTTTTATGACTATGAAGGAATGCGTTTGGTAATATGCAGACTAATTAGACTGTACAAATGCTCTGACAATGAACATTTCTGAAATGGTAAGTCCCATAAAAAGAGAGAGTGCCTTATTTTAACAATTTATTTGCAAAGGAAATGGGTGAAGACACAAAAGGCCTGGCTTGATGTTTGCTGGCCGTTCAGGCAATCTGAAACTACATGAGTACAAGCAGAACCTCAGATTCTATTGTTATTTCCAGTATGACATGTAAACCACAATCCAAATTTTCCAAAATAAAGAGGGCAGTAACCCTTCTCTTGAATTTCCTATCACTGAAATAAGCAATTTCAGCTGTTCTCAGCTTCACCAGGCTGAACTGAAATAGAACAGTCCCATCTGTAATTATAAATTCATAAATCACTTCTCCAAATTGTGTATTTTTTGTAATTCAAGGTAGGCAGGATGTGTTATACTAACTTACAAATCCAATCTATGACCTCCTGTGTTTTGACAACAGTGCCAAAGATTGGGCTGGAACGTGAGTGTCTTGATGTTACAAGACACACTAAGAATTTGTGAAAAACAGTTTGGAAAGCACTGCAGAGTGGCAGCCATGCACAGGAAATTTGATATGTAACAGATTTAGAACAGTTATAAGGAACAACTTCCTTTATGATGACGTCTAGGAAGTCATTTATCATCTCACAGAGGAGTCTGGCACCTTAAAGTGTTTATCTAAGGAAAGGAAATGAACCCCTGTCATCTAATAGAAACAGTATTTGATCCATTTCACAAAGAAGTACACTGGTCAAAGGAATTTTAAATAATCCCCAAATCGAGCATTTGGCTATACCTGCTTCTTGTCTCCAGGAAGCTCTCAATCCATTACTTTCCTGGTGTTTTCCTTTCTTTTCAATCCTTTCCATATTTAGACAATCTCTGGGTTTGAAGATTATCCAAGATTTATTCCTTTTCAGATTAAATTTACAAATACATCCAGTTACATTGAATAAAATAGCTGGTGTACTTTAAACATACCAAAAATTTAGTTTCCAGGAAGCAAACTAATTTGGATTCACTAAATATTCTTGAAGTCTATCCTGCAGACTACAATGCAAGGCAGCCACAGGGACTACCATGTTTAGTGCCTGAGGCAAAGTCTATTAAAGTCTTCCCACAGTCTTCAATGGGCTTTGATTAAGGTGTTTGGGTGGGATTATCATTGAAAGCTTGACTAGAAGAAGTGTGTTATAAGGAGGAATTTATATTTTTTTTAAATGATCAGAGAATAAAGAGGGAAACCTGGAATAAAGTCATGTTGACAAAAAGGAGAACAGAATAGGAACAGGTTTGGTGGGAAGTATAAAATGGAGCAAAAATAGCAGGAAAGCTTGTGAGGAGAAATGAGAGCCAGAATGCACAAAATAGTAGATTTATTGGTCCTTTGAGGCAAAGGCAGAGATTTAATATTGATTTGTAAGGGCTGAGAAATCCAGGCAAGGATCTGAATGAGACACTGAGAACAGCAAGAAATGATGTGACTCTTACCATAGTATTAGGGATGGATGAGAGAGTAGATAGGAAGGAGATCTGGGAAAAGACAGCACTGCATGGCAGATTTCAGCAATAAGCTGGAGGGGAGAGGAGAGAGCTTCAAGTCTTACTTGCTGAGTCTTGATAGTGAGTCTTAACATGGAAAAGGAGCAGCCTAATGCAGCCCCTAGCCTGCTGTCCTGAGTTTCCAATCCATGAGGCTAAAACTAAAAGGCAAGTGTTAAATTGGGTATTTCACAGAATATTTGCACTTTTTACAGCTTCATCTGCACAAAATAACTAGATGGATGTAGAATGCATAACAGGACAAGTGCAAAAGAGGTCATAGGGAAACACTCAGGCATGGCTCAAGGTCATTAGTACTGAAAGTTGTAGTTACTTCCCGAAAAGAATGAAATAGAAAAAATAGAAACTGAAAAATTTTCACTGGTCTTGGGTCCAAGCGAGACAGCAGAAGAAAAAAGAGTGGTATGGAGACCAGAAGATATGATTGTTTTCTCTACGGAAAAAAGAAAAAAGAAATTATGCTAAGCAGAAAACAATGTGAGCAAAAGTTATTGTCAAACATAAGCTTCTGGCCACAAGGCTGCATGGAAATGGCTGACTCCTCATGATTTGCTTATAGGTTGTTGTCTTCTAGTGCAGCAGACACAAAGTATTCCTGCAAGTGACCAATAATAACTGAAACAGGTTGAATTTGTAGTTTTGGGACAATACTGATTGCCTTCTCAGGTAGTGCAGGTGAAGTCTAGACTCTTCAAGTTTCCCTTTCACTAGGGAACCACTGCATACAAGTGTTTTCCTTTAAAAACAAAACAAAACAAAACAAAGCCACGCCCTCAGTTATCTTTCTCTATTTTCACCTTTACTTAAGTCTCTGTTTCTGCAGCATGTTGTGGTTCATTGTGACCACCACCACAAGATCCCTTTGAATTTGCTACCTTTAGGAATCTGCAGAGTTCAAAGCTTGTGATACTTCTAAAATCCTGGGTAGTCACAACTGACTGGTTCAGCATCTCCCCCACCACTTTCCCTACTGCTTTTGGCTGCCCCACAAGATTGACATCTATGGACTCTGCCTTGCCTTGCAGCACAGATCGGTGCTGGGACAGTCTGTTCTTGGGGCTAAAGAGCTACTCAGCATGTTCCCATAGAACAGGTTTACAGGATTTATTCTGGCAAATTCCACTACATATTCACTGCCTTTTTCCTTTCCTGTTATGGGACACAGCCATTGCTGTTCTCTGCCTTCCACCTCCCTCTAACTTTCAAATAACGAGTTTATGAAGAATGTCATTATTTGGCTAAGTATCTCTCACTCTGTCCATAACCCATTTGCATCACTCAATAAAAGCTGTGTAAACATTTTTAGGAACTGCCAAAGGAAGGGGAAAAAAGACCTCCTTCCCAGTCCCCCAGTCTTGGAAAGAAACTCACCAGACTCTGACAGGTTTTAACTATTGGTATTTTCTATATGCTTCTCCCTTTATTTGGAGAGAGTATTATTTAACTCTAGCAAAATGACAATTCAGTTCAAATTCCTCTTTGACGTAACTTGTTCTTTTCTCTAAATTTCAGTGGGTTCACACTGAGATCTCATTTGGCTGCAGATCTCCTACCTGACTGAATTGCCCTCCTCTGGCCTTTACTTTTCTTTGTTCAGAACAAAAAATCAGAGACAGGAGTTAAACAGGTGCACACATTGCTGAACAGGAAAAGTGTGCTGAGTCCAACAAACCTAATATGTTTATCTCTTCTCCTTGTTCCTGCTGTGCCACTAAAACCTTCCATCCACTCTCTCAATTAAAAAAAAATCTGTCTTCACCACAAGTCATCAAACTCTTTTTTTCTTTAATGACTTTACTTGGCAAATTACTCCTGTGTTTACTGCCTTGGTGAAATCTCAGAGTTGGAATTCCCAGCCTGGCCTTAATTTTCCATCTTCATTCTGCTTGTGCCATTCTCACTTTAGTTTCCTGTTCAGTTTTATGATTATCCTTTACAAATTTTCAGTACTTCTGGAACTAAACCTCTTTCTTTCAAATGAGTTAATTTGTCTTCTTCAATATCTGATTACATTCCCCTTCTCTCTTCACTTTTCTCCTTTTCTCCCAGTAGACCCTGGCTTATGTTTTAGAAGGAGTTTGCTGATTTGTAGCAAGCAAGCATTCCTAAGAAAGGCTAACTCCTATTTAGCTATGTGAAATAGATGTTATGGCCAGGCTGCATATTGTTGTCATTTAAGTCTACATAAACCCTGAATACTGCCACTAAAACAAAGGAAATAGATTTCAGATTGCTGGTCTCACATTATACCTTTCAAACAGTGAGGTTTATATAATTTCAGAGGAAAAGAAGCCAGCTTCTTGAGTAGTCTAGGAAAACCCATTCAGCCTGCTAAACTGTTTTAGTTAACATGCAAAACTCTCCTTAGCAAAAGCCCAGAAAACCAGCCTTGTTGAAAGGAGTACCAGCAGCAAGGAGGGCAGTCACCATCCACAGCGGCCAGCTTGGAAATGACTGCTCAGCTGCAGGAAATTGCCTCATTTTTCTCTTCTTCACTGACTTTAGCCTGGCTGAAGAATTCACCAAATCAATGCAGGACTGCACAGTGAAAGTCACAGAGTGAGAGTCTCCAAAGAAAGACCTTTGTTTAAGCTGGACAATTTATCACTGGTCAGAGAGCAATGCAATGGGGAATGTTTGAATTCTTTCTCTCCTTTTCAATGATCAATGCTCAGGATGTGAAGCAGCATGTAGCCTGCAGAGCTAGAGCACAGCCAGCCAGTTTTATCTTCATTATTAAAGATCTTGTATTTATACACAGTATTTACAGCCTGTGGGATGTCCTGGCAGCCTCTACCAAGGCCGTGGCAATACGTAATAATGCAGATACGCTTTACTTCATGGAAAATAGAAGCTTATGTCATGTGACCTTATACATGCCTGTATTCAAATATCAGATTTTCCTGCTGTTTAATCCACCTTTAACGTTTCCAGAAGACTGGCTCAGAGTTGTATGGTACCGTAACCTTTTATATATCTCATGACCTATCCTGATAAAGCAGTTGATAGCAATTTACTACAAATCCCAGTCAATCTGAGGCCTAAATGTAATTTTTTTGTGCAAAATATTCTCTGTCTGAATCCATCTTGTGTACAAATCCATCAATTTTTGTATTATTTCTCTTCTGCAAGTCCATGGCTGTAGTGAAGTGGGCCTCTTGTCTTCTTCAAGGATTTTAGGCAATTGTGTCATTTGAATGGAGCCAGTAAATAAAATCATTTGTTATCACTTCAGTGTGTCTGATTTGCAATACATTCATCAAAAAAATTCAAATCTTTTTAAAATCTTGCACCATCCATCAACATTTCAATCTTCCAATTTTACCATCTGCCAGCTTCGATTGTTGGTGCTTTCCCATCACAATCATTTCTACTATACTCATCATTCAGTCCTCAAGAGTAAGGGGGTTAGAGAATGTCTAAAAATATCATGAAGGATGTCATCAATTTCAGTCACTTCCCTGGAAATGGAGACACTGCACATGCTGTTCAGTCATTTTTCCACCTCAGACCATTCAGTCTTTCCACAGTTGCTTCCCCTTGCCACCAAGCTTCTACTCAGGAGCACAACGGAGTCTGATGCAGCTGTCCCAGAGCCCTTCACACACTTTCTGTTCTCTAATATCAAAAGTTAAATACTAGTAAGATAATTCTGTCATTGCCTGGTAGTGACTGAGAAAATTATTTCCTTAATGTTTTGGTTCCTCATCTACTTTCTGCCTACTCTGTATCTATAAATAGGTTTAGTGTCATTTGAGCAGGGAACTACAGCTTCAAGCTCAAGATTTATTTCTGCCTCTCTAATCAACTGGTAATGAACTATGTTGTAACATTCCTCTGTATCAAAAGAAGTAGTCAGCATTTACTTTTGCTCCAGTGCCTGAAGACATCCTAACCGCTTCGGAAAAGAAGTAACAAACCCATTGCCAGAGAACATATAATCTGCCATCACCAGATTAGAGGATACGTAATAGCAAAGAGTGGGTGAGCAACAGAAAATAAAGAAACTGATTAAACATGAAAAGATAACAAAACCAACAGTGGGATAATGTGTTTTCTGAGCAAGGCCATGATCCAATGTCACTGAAGCTGTCTGAATGAGAAATTTATTTCTTATTGGTTTATTCAAAAAAATATGTACTTCTGAATATTTGCCTGTACCATTAACATTGTTTCTTGTGTGCTTACCAAGGCAAGAAATAACTCTCTGAAGAGTCTGGAAAGTAGTAAAGGAGACAGCTTAGTCCAGGATGAACTTTACAAATGAGAAAGACAAGGCATGAGGAAGAGTGGAGTTCCGTACAAATGAAGCAGAGAATCAAGGACACTCCTGGTGCCCAGTTGACGAGCACCCTACACAAGATCACTGGAATGAGCTTTAGTAGTAGCTGGGATTTCTTCATACTGTTTCCTCCTTACTCACAGAAGTTTACCTGAAAGAATTTTGAAAAATATTTTCAATTCAACGAACTATGCCCTCCTGCAGTCAGATTGTTTGAGGTCAGAATTGTTCCTGTGTAACACTGTGCTATCTCTGCAGATGATTGACACCAGGCAAGACTGCATAGCCTTGGCAGAAGGGCCAGGGCAGCACTGCTGCATTGTCTGTAGGAACATGACTCCTTCATTTCCTCATGCTGAGAAAAGGTTGGGAATAACAATCCAGCCTCTACTCAGCAAGGCCTCAGTCCTCTCACAACCTCTCTAATCTGCAGCATATTTAAAGATCAGACCACCTTCAAAGAATCACTTGACTTTATCTATCCTAGTGTCTGTTCACACTGTCCTGGCCAAACTATTTTACTGCATTTTATCTGCAAGCTCACTGTGACTCATCCTGAATGCGGACACCCCCTCCTACTGCCTATCATCTGTCATCTTTCTGGTTCAGCTCTGTTTCTGTTGCTATTACTGTAATTGCAATGGCATTTGCTGTAGTTAAAGATGAAAAACAGCTTCCCACAATAACCTTCAGTTCTCATAATTTCTTATGCATGTTTTATTGAGGATTTTTAGATCTGGCATTAGTTGTCTCCCTATGTTACACAAGATGAATATCTGGTTTGATAACTGGAAAAGGGATAACCTATGGTACTGTTGTTTTCATCTGAGAAATCAGGTCCTGAAAGGAGGCTACTTCATAATTTTCGATTTCTAAATGTTTAGTGTGGTGAGTTTTCCTCAGGTGCTTGATCATTTTTCATAAACCACTTTCTTTCCTGCAGCATTTGCTAGATGTTGATTTGGCACAAGCTGCTTATCTCCATATCAAAGAATTTACAAGTTAGTTAGCTATGGCCTATGTGGGGAGAGCTGATGCTTTGCCCGAGGCTGCTTGCAAACTCCTTAGAGGGGGAAAGAAAGCCACCTGGATGGGAAGGTTGTACCAGAACCTTAGGAGCCAGAGACATCCCAAATGCTGTAACTGCCTAGCCGTATCAGTTGGAATTGGTCTCTGGCTGTCCAGAGGACCAAACACTTCTAAGTTACTTCTTTGTGAAAAAGAGTATTATGTACCTAGAGAACAGCACAAAGTATCCATCTGGTAGTGTAAAAATACCTATAATACTGAATGTAAACAGATTACCATACTTGTAACACCTAAGTGGGAGAGCCTACCTAATATCTTACTAATTCTGGAAGGAGAGTGAGTGTATTATTAGTTTGCAGACACAAATTTTTTAAAATCTCCCTGAGGACAGGAAAATGAGACACAACCTTTTTGAGTAGGATTTATTTAAAATCGAGGGACTAAGAACTGCATTTTCTATGTTCACAAGATAGAAACAGTCATTTCTCTTCCACTGTTTGTTAGCAAGAAATTAAGTGAACCAAGGCCAAGATTCAGTAAAGCATGTAAAACCTTGCTTAACTGTATCCTTAAGCACCAAAGCTTTTCGGAGCAGGCCTTCTTTAGCCTCACACTAAGCCCTGTTGCTGTCAGTTTCACATAGGCATAAGACTTTTGTTAGGTCTCTGTAAAAAATCATATCAAAATATACACTCCAGAACAATTCAGAAGCAAGATACTTTTAAAGTAGCATTAATAAACTTCTCCACTGTCTTTCTACACAGTCATAGTATCTGAATCTGCCTTTCAACGGGTAAGTAATGTTTTGGCATTATTTTTTCATTACAAAGCTTATCCACAACAAAAAAATTAAGCCAAAAGGAAAAGAAGTAAAAATTACTTTTCTGTTTCAAATAAGAATCCACATGCTATACTAAAGTGAGCAAAACTTGCCAAAAGGTGTCAAGCTCCATCTACTGGCTATTAAAATGAACTAATAGCATGCCGAGTTTTGGGGCTATCTACACGAAACAAATCGATTCATTGTCTTTGTAGAATTTCAGTCCAATTCCATTATACTATATGTTAATCCATCTTACTTAAATATTAGCTGTATTTTCAAACTCTTATGTCATTTGCTGAGTTACGTAGCTTAGGAGAAAAGACTTTTGTAACTACTGCATGAGGTGTTAGGCTATGCGTAAATAACAATTTCCATACAGCTAAACCAGAAAAGATTCTAGTATTCTCTTTTTCTTATGGTACTGGTATCACAAAGATTTCCACAAGGCTTTGACCTGCCTAGTTCATACTTAATTTGGTCATTGAAGACACTTCTTAGTGGTATCAAGGGAGGTCCAAAAAGTAGTTATACCTGCAAATACTCACCTAAATGATTAAACAGGGAAGGTAGAACTCCCTTCAATTGCCATAATATGAGGGAGCAGGGCATGACAGCAGCAGCTGAGGAAATGTTGCCTGCACAAATAGAGACAGTCTCATCCTTTGGCCAAGCAAACAAAGGGGACTTGTTTTTCACTGGCATTTGCTGTCTCAAACGCATAAATTCTATATGCATTTTCATATACACTGCCTTTTTTCAAATATAAAATCTCAGGGACTAGAATAAATTCAATGGTAATTTTGAAGAAAAGCAACAGCTACTTGTACCTGCAGGTTTTTTGTCAGATGGAACTTTTGATAAATTAAGGATAACAGTACATCAGGCTAAAGTCATACCAGCTAAATGAGCACCCTTTCAGTTGTGTGTTTTTATAACAAAATAAAATCATTCAACTAAAAAACAGAGAGCAGCAAAGCTCTATAAAATAATAGGCATCATGCAAATTCAAATCACCTTCAAGATATTGAAGTTGTACAAGGCTTGAAGAAGTGTATTGCTCCTTGGACTATGTACAATAAATATCATAGATTTTCAATCTCATTGAGCCAAAAAAGACGAAGTGGGAGAGAGTGGGAACAGCCCTGCCAGGGATCTGGTGTTCAGAAAATTCAACAATCAGAAAAGGCTGTGATTAGTGTTAATAGAACATAACTTCCTATCTTTTTCATGTTTATTTACTTTTGAAGGAACATTCTTCCCTTAAATCACATCCTGTTTCAAAAAAAAGCTGCTATGCTAAAGTCTTAGATTTACCAAGATTAAGAAAGTAGGTCGACAAAGTCCCATTAATCTGTATCATGTGTTAGCTGAGTGGATATGCAGGCTCTGGTTGTGACTGGGACTTCTCCCCTGCTCATCTGTCCTAGATGCTGCCTTGTTCCCTTTCTGTTAGAACACTTTGCAAACCTCATCCTGCACGAAGCTGGACATCCAAATCCGTTCCGTTTTCCTGTGGTTTGCACTGTTGACTATGACCTTCACATGCCGATCTTCTCCTCTCTTAGCTTTTATGATTCTGCCCTCTCCTGGCTAGTTTCCCTCCTTGTTAATTGTATCCTCCCTGCTGCAGAATCAAGAGGAATCTCACAAAGATCAGCTCTTGACCCACATTTCTCCACTCTGTATTTATGTATGTAAATATGTGTACTTACTAGAGAAACAATCAAGTCATCACACCTGAAAAATGCTGGTGACTACCTAAGTAATGTCTCCGCTGGTTTTCAACGAGTTTTCTTCTCTGGGGAATCCCTTTCCAAAGCATGGGGGCATCCACATCTTCCTTGTTTCCTTTTCTCCATCTTATCAACAACAGCAATGTATTTTTGCCGCTGAGAACAACACTCTGAGAATTGCTTTTTACTTAGACCTTTTCATGGTGTCTAAAAGCCTTGTACTGTTGCAGCTCAGAAAACAAAAGCCTTTAACTGAGAGAGTTACATCTGGAACCTATTCACCTCAAATTCCCAGTCTAACCAGCCCAAAAACCTATGCCCAGAGGGCAAGCAAAGTCTTTGGTAGCTAAACTTCCCAGGTCAGGTTCTTCACTTTGACACCTTTGTGAACTGGGATGTATCATCCATGAACATTCTGAAATCTCACAGTCATTTCAAGTGTTGATTTTTTTCTCTGATTTTCAGATTTGAAGTGGACTTTACTCTTATTTTTTTCAAGTAATAAAAGATTAGCTGCCAAAACAATGATCAAAATAAATGTCAGCCCTTTTGGGTGCTGAAGTACAGGTTACCCATAAAGGCAAACTTTATTGGTATTTTTATAACACTGTCAATGGGAAGATCAATAAAAGTACTGTCTGAAAACACTGTGAAAACATAATCAGATTTTTTTGTTGCTCTGTTTCTTTTTATATTTTGGTTTAGACACTCATTTCAACAAAAACTCAGTAATAATTAAACTTACTTTGGCCAGCTCTGTTCTTGGCAAATGCTATCCTGTCACCCTTTATCTGTTCCAAAATCCTTGGCAGTTATAAGTCTGGACTTGCTCATGTTACCCCCTTGATATCCTTACTCTTCTTCCACATTCAGTCTAACTCAAAATCTCTGTCTTTGAGGTGACATCAGAGCTTCTTACTGAGCATACCTATTTTTCTCAGACTGGCTGTGGAGCTGTGTTTTACAGAGATGTCCTTGACTGTCATAAATGAAATTGTCCCATTCAATTTTTTTAATTTCCATTTTTACACAGCTTACTTTTCAGAGGAGATTTCCACAGATATCCCCTCCTCCAGGACCATCCTAAGCCATAAAACATTTAAGACAACATTTGAACCATGATTAGACTTTTTACGTAACTTTGTTATTGTTATTTGACAGATAGATTCCCCAGTCTGCTCATTGGCATTTTCTCTTTTGTTTCATCTTACGCTCCAGTGGAAAGCTAGAGTATAAGACATCTAGTGGAAGGATCTTCAAGGCCCTTCTAACCCAAACCATCCTATAATTTTATGATACAATTCTATGATTATTCTTTTTAATTTATGTAGCAAATATACACAATACTATCCCTACACTACTGATGTTTCAGGCAGGATTAAATTTTATACTGATAGTCTTATTTCTAGGAAGAACTCTATCCTAAATAATGACTCTTCCTATAGAAAGCAGCCCTGAAGTCAGTGCTCAGAGACTACTAGAAGAAGGGGCTCCACCATGGAATAAGACTTTTTTTTTTTTTTTTTTTTTTGTCAGCAGATTGATAACTAACTGAGAATAAAACCTAGCTTGTAACTTGGTTGCCTTATTTCCTGGCTCTAGCTCTTGAAAGAGCACAATGAATGGATGGGGCGATAAGTGAAGTCCTCAGAATTCTACATAAACTGAATTCTGGATATCTACGTTTAACTAATGGAGTAAGATGCTGTTGTCAGAGGCCATGAAAGTGGGAAATCTTTCCAGAAAATCAAGTGAGAAATGCAAAATAAAATACTTAAAATAAAATGTCTGTCTCAAGCTACACAGTTTTCCTGTCTCAGGTCCTTAATTCACATTTCAGGTCTCTGTTTTTTTCTGATACATTAAAGCAAAATCTTCTTCTGAAAAAAGTGGCACAGAACTCCTTAACAAACAGAAATTGTAAAATTCCAGATATCTAGAGAGTAGACTGCAGGTATAAGTGCTTCAAAAAGTTGGCATTAGATGCAAATGCAGAAGATAATTCATTGTATCATAGTTTTAAGCCTTATAAAACTGCTAACTCTTGATGAAGAAATATTCAATATGGTATAACTTCATATATGAATTTTACACTCAAGTCCTTTATTTTTTTTCCCTCATTCCACTGTTGATTTTTACCATACCTGCTTTCATTAATGTCATGGAAATACCTGATGCATAAAGGATTTACCTGTTGCAGCCTCTGACTTCCTTAAGCATCCTGGAAGACACGTAAGCACTTACTCAGCTGTAGAAATGAAGGTAATCTCATTCAAGAAAATGGGACTAACCAACTGGGACTCTTCAGTTTAATAATGAGATCCTTAAATAGTCAGAATATGAAAAAAGCTAAATAAAAAGAGCATATTTTTGTAGTTTCATAATATTGAAACAGTATTCCAGTCATTTTTCTCAGAGTGGTCACTGGGAAATGCTGGTATTTCCAATCACATAATTTGTCTGTACTAAGAGCAAAATTCTCCGTTAGTATTTCCTGGAGCAGCCTAAGGCACTGATAATTTCAGAAGAAGAGAGATCATAAGTCAAATATGGGGAGCAACAATGCTCTAGTATCCAAACAACTTTATGCTCTTTATTTTGCCTTGCCAACTTGTCATGAGCAGACATTTTTCTTCAGAGCAATCTGGATGAGATAGACGCAGAAATATTTGGAGAATCTGGGCCTAAAGTCATCTGATAAGGAAGCAGACCCTCTGCCTCCAGAAGGCTGGGGGCAACTTCTCATTATTTCTGAAGTGGAAGATGACACATAGCTGGGGAAAACTCGCTCCACTCGCACCACTCAAAGCACAGTGGAATAGTACAGAATCGCATTACTTTGCCTTCACCACTCCCACTGCACAAGTGGACATCTAGCCTGAATACGGGCTTCAAGAACATTTTGATGGATCCTGACAGCTCATCAAAATGAATACATTGTGATGAAAGAAAAATGCAAGAATAGTCAAAATAATTTATTCTTCTTAATCTGTTACCTGTTTATTCCTGTTGTCCATCTTTCCCTTGAAAAGCAAGGATTTGAACAGCTGTACTTAATACAGTAATACATACCAGGGTTTACTACAGAGAGAATCTGATATACATTTTACCATAAATTTTGCATATTTTAATGATATAAATATGCATTAAATGCATATTTAATGATGCATATTTTAAATCTACAGAGTTGCTGCTGGGTATTTTTAAAGTGCATAACTTTTACTCTGCAATGCCTCAGCAGTTTTCTCTTTTCCCTTGACATCCTTCCCTCCCCATCACCATCCTGAGCATTACTATAAAGTTCTCTCCATCCTATTTTTTTGACCATGGCCCTCCTCTCATTGAGCAATGTCATGTCTCTGCTATATCAAACAAAACCCATTTTTTATCTTCACTTTGAAACCCTTTCAGAATCCCACCTTGCAGATTCCTGTTCACTGTTTAGTTTGAGACTAAATAACTTGATTCCTTCTGAACTGGAATTGAGTATGTCTATGCGTCCTCTCCACCTTTTTCACACTTTCTGACTAAACTTTCCCTGGGAAATTTCACTAGACTCTTTTTTTATTCTGATACGAAATGTTTGACTTCAGGTAAGAAAACATCCTTTGACGGAAATGCATTTGGCTGAAACTGTTCTAAGGCATCAGAGCTAATCACCTCTGACTTTTAACCAACCCATGATATCAGCCTTCCACTGCAAACTCATTATATTTTCAAAGTTTAGTTTGTACTGCTTCCTGCCATGCTGTCCTTCAAACACTTAGAAAGCTACTTCATTCTCCTCCTTCTAATCTCTCCCTTGAAGTGAGGGTGACTTACAAAAAACTGGATTCTGGATGGGCCACTCATTCTTTGACCCCACTACCTCCTACACTGGACAGTGTTATTTCAGTTTTCCCCCTTCCTGGACTGTCTTCCTCCTGCTTGCGAACATCAGCATAGGCCGGATGCTATGAGGAATGGGCCACCTTTTCAGTCTGTGCTTTTTTTGCCCTTGCCCTCATAGCTGCCAGGTTTCTTATTCTAGTATCTATAGTATCATGACCATAGACACAATCATGTTTATGAAATACTTTTACTTAAAGTGCAGTCAGGTTATGAATGATGCTGTACAGAGAAATTAATAATTCTGAAGAAAATAATAGGGCAAAACATAAAACCCCCTGCAAGTTAACTTTTAGGAAAATACCTTTGAGTGAAGAAGAAACTTTAATTTCAGCAGAAACTTTCTCTTAGAGGAGAGGACAAGGATGAAATTTCTGATTAAAAGGACAGGAACATATCTGATCTGAATACTGGTGGTAGGCTTGTATTTGTAGCATTCCGTTTCAGTTCTCCACTTGGCCTAATTTGGAGAAGCAAGTGCATTGGGTGCTGGGCTTATGTTGTTCTGGGCTTCTTTCTTTGTTTCTCCCTTAAAAATAATTCTTTGAGATTTGTTTTCGTTCTAGGGCAAACTCAAACCTTACCACAAAACTGCAAAATCTTTCACAGAATGAGAAACAGGATTGTTTTCATGCACATTCAATTGCAAGTATTAGAACATGGTTTCGCGGAGCACATTGTTCTGAACTGATTCTAAGCCCCAAATACAAATGTTTTGTAGCTAGCCAGACCTTGGCCAGCTGTTTCCTGGGGTCCTACTGTACTCTGTAATAGTCATGATTACCAGTAAGGCACCTACTGGCAATCCGTGATTGATTTTCTGTTTTCTGCACAGAAGTGCCATTTTGCACCTCCCCACAATTGACACATGTGTATGTTGTAGTAGACAATACAATGAACTGCAGAAATGTTTCATCATTTCTAATGCGAATGCAAAATCGTGTTACACTTACCTGCAAAACAGCATTTGTGTATTCATAGAAAATTAGCTTGCTAATCTATAACACTAATTGGGTGCATGTACTAGTGTGTTTGTACACAGATGCATGCAGGATTTAAAATCTAGGCCAAAGACAACATGGGACAAACATAAAGGGATTCATATTGCTGTTCATGTTTAAATTCTCTGATCCCTTCCTGCTTTAGTTCTCTTAAAATCTTAAAATTCCAGTGCATTTTTTGCACCTCTCCACCCCCAATTCCTTATTAATCATTGGTGAATGAAAAAAAGTCCTGAGTTGCACCTGTATTACAGAAAAAAAAAAAAAAAGGAAATTTGGAGATGTGAACATCCAACAGGGAAATCAGTTTCCTCTGACTGTAACAAGCTCCATTAATAGTAATAAATATAAGGGGTTTTTTTCAGATTTAAAAAAATGACTTTTTTTCTAAATAAAATATGACTAGTTGACAAATGTTAATTTTCTAACAAGAAAAAAAATGTTTCGATTCCAAATTCATATGTCAATGAGAAAAACAATTCTTGTGTCTTCTTTTTACTTATTGTGTCCATTTAGAAAAAAAAAAATATTTTGAAGTGTTGGTTTGAACAACAGATGAAAATGTTCAAATACATTGTTTCTACATTTCAGGTAACAGAACTTTCTCATTTCAGTTCTAGCTAAAGATTGTCAGTTTTGAAATGAAGGCATTTTTATGAAACAAAATTTATCTTTCTCTAAGAGATATGCATAAAAATACAGGACAAAGAGATCATAAAGGGATAGCCTCACTTTCTAATAATTTGAAAACTTGTTAAAAATCAGTTACCCTTGTGACAGTCTTTCCAGCCACTGCAATACCTCTGTTTCTGTTCAGTCTGTAAAAATGCTTCTCCATAACTTCTTTTGTTTTCTATGCACAGAAGATAGATGTAGTACAGTCATTACTGTCTGCACAGAAATTACTGTCTGCAGAAAACCTCATCACTATGAATTCAGTCATTAGCAATAGCATTATCCTTGGTACCCAGATTCTTCCTGCTGTCACCAGATGGCAGCCTCGACATATTTCAGTGACATGTAGGTTTCTTCTATGAAGTTAACGGTGGCCTTCCTGAACACTTCCCCTTTGAGGTGATTTCTTTGCTATACACACTTCTGACTATATCTCAGTGGTCTGCAGTCATTTCTAGCTGAACCCAGTCTGCATATGGCTAGCCTCAAGTCAATTCGTTCTGCTGCCTGCAATGCTTTAAATTGACATCTCTACTTCTTCATCACTGAAAGCACTGAAGTCATAAGCTGGGATGATTCAGTGTATTTCTTTTGTCCAAGTAAAGGTGAAGAATGGAGAATTTATTGATAAATCCTGGACAACTTACTCTAAGCCCTCTTTTCTGTGCTCATATGCAGAGAAGTTTGCATGCTGTGGGTGCAGCTGTGTGTGCCTGTGTGTGCAAAGGAACCATGTTGCAGGAGCACTGGTGCGCTGCATGCTGAGCTGCTCCTTCCTCCCCTCCCCTGTGCCTTGCCTGGCAGGATGAATTTGGTGAAGAAAGAACAGCTTCTCCCTCCTGATCCTCCTCACACATGTGAACATGTGTCTGAGTTACCAATCCTTCTTACTGTTTTCTTCTAAATGGTTTAGATGCAGTCGAAGCCCTCTATCTCTGCAGCTTCAGCAGAGGAAGCTAACAGAAGCCTTCCAGCACCCCTGGGAGATGAGGGACAAGGTACTTATGGGGTCAGGAGGATGCCTTTACCCTTGTAGATGATCTTATTTTCAGATGCCACCCAGATGAGGTTTCCTTCACCTAATTTGTGTAGTAAACAGCAGCTTCCCAAGGCTTCCCAAGGACTTCAGGCTACAGAAAGCTTGAATAAGCAAACACACAGAGACTTCGCATACAGAAGTTAAGCCCAAAAGCAGTACCCAAATCCCCTTTACCTGATGGTATTGTCCTCTGTTGCCTGGTTTTTGGTGAGGAAAAGGAAGTCACGGGACACTGGGCTTCCCAGGAAGGTGGGAAGCTACAAAATGACATTGGGAAATCAGAATTTGTTGGTGATTAAGAGATAGGGAGTGACATCTCAGTGAAAGGAAAGATGTGCTCAGAAAAAATAGGATTCACTCTGAAGGTGTTGTTATAACCTATCTAATAAATAAATTATAAGAAAAAGGCCATATAAATTCTGCTGTGGAGAAAAGGGAATGGTTGGAAATAATATTAAAAAAAAATTATACATGAGTCAGGATTGTTTTCTAAACAGCATGGACAAGAATGATTACTGGGCATGGCAAGGAGAGCTGAGGTGCCCCAGGGGCTGGAATAGCCCTACTTTTTATTTTGGGAATGTGAGCAGCCAGTCTCGGCAGCAGACGAAGCATAGCAGGGGGCAACAACCCTCCCATGGCCGGCGAGGCACTGTGTGGGGGAACTGGGGCCCACTGGCTGAGGGCTGCTCAAGAGGTGGCCATTCAGTGCCATCAGTACGCATGGAGTTTAGTGTATGTACACTGTGAGATGACTCCAGCATCATAGTAAATACTATTCAGCTACACAAGGATTGCAAGACTTCATTCTCAGCTGTCCTCCTCCCAAGTTTTCCCCAGTTTGATGTGAAAATGCCAATATATTTGAAACAAAACAATGTTAAGAATTTACTTAATGGCTTATTTTTCAAAAGAGTCGCGTATCAATTATCTTTCTCATAGTCAGTGAAACAGTTTAAAAAAATTGTTTACTTAAATATTCATTTGTTCAATCCAGGGGTTAAACTTTTGGAGATCTTATTCCTAATTTATAAACAAAGCAAAGGAAAGGAAACATTAGATATAGCAGTAGCATTCCCATTCTTGGCTAGTGTGCCACCATGGTCATGTTACTTCTGAAAAGAGAATGAGGTAGGTCTGAAATGAAATTAGGGACTCAAATACCAATGAACTTTCTAGAAGAAGCAAGAATCTAAATCCAAATTTTGGAGCTAGTTTCATAACACTGGGCCAAGTCTATCCCCTTGTGAGAATATACTTGAACTTTGAGGTTTTCTGGCACCATGAACCATAGTCTGAGTTTGGTACTTGGTCCATCTTTCGTTTACTGTTACCAGATATCTACAGGAGATTTCCCCCACGCTGCACACCCTACACCTTTAGAAGACAGAAGCTCACAGACAATGACACATTGCACAAGAGCGTGAGGTGAGAAATACTAGTAAAGCCCTAGCTAAGCAGTCACCTTTATTAAAATGCCTTTAGTTCATGAAGATCCAGGATGTGTCAGCAGAATCTCTGTTTAAAAACTTCTTATCCCCAAGGGCTCTATGTAGTCAAGTACATTTTTTCTAATCCTGAAATTTTTGCACAAATCAATTTCAAATGGAACTCAGTTTTACTTTAAAGTTACCAAATAAACACTTGCAGATCTTAGATCCTAGTTCTGGAGAATATATCTGAATTAAAATCTTCTGTGCTGAAGATTGTTCCTAGATACTTAGGGGTGATGCATTTGGGATAGCTAATTGTAAGATCTGAAACCTGTAATGAGCTCCAGATACTCACACAGATGCTAGTCCAGGAATATTGTCTTAATTTTCTTTTTCATTTCCTTTCCTTTTAATAAGATGTTCCTATAATTAAACTAGCCTAAGGCTTGATTCAGCGGGTAATAACTCATGCTGAGGTTCAGTGAGAGCCTGAAGCTAAATATGCTTAGATATGAATAATACACAGTTATTTTCCCCCTGCTGTTTTTACTGCCATATCCCTTGGCTTGTTTGAAACGGGTAAGTGAACACAGAACTTGCAAAGCCAACAACATTGTCTTCTGCCAAGGAAAGTGCTTTCCCTGCCTCCACCCTGCACATCTCTGCAAGCCTGAGGTCAGACCACACTATGCCCTGGCCAGGATGGCCTTCACGGCAGAGAGAGTCCTCATTGGAGCCTGCACAGCACCTGAAGGTGGTGTTACATCCAGAAGGGAGACTAATCGTCCAAGCATGTACACTCACAGCTAACTGGAAGTGTGTGAATAGTATATTCATGTGTTTAAAGTCATACATATGCACACACAGTTGCAAGGATGGGGCCCTAATTGGAGTTTGCAGACAGCTGTCCACAATTAATGAAAAGGGCTCATTAGCTGGCATGGAAACCAGCTCTGCACATGAGCCAACTGAAGAGCAGACAGAACTCTTGCTGCTGAAATCATAGGGAGGTAAACAGGTTTTCAAAGTTTTTTTTCCTCGTTTTGTCACCTCCTATAACCAGGAATGTACAGAGCCCAAATTGTTCACCAGGTGAATTGCTTATCAATTAAGAAAAACTCTAAATGCAGAAACTTTAAGGTTGTCATATTTCCTTTGATTTAAAATTATTGTCCCCTTCACCCGTGAAAAAAACCTTAAAATTCTTTGGTTCCCCATTTCTGTGGCAAGCTAACACACTAGTCGTATTCTGGAGTCTGTTTATGAAATCCTCAGGTAACCCTGAAACGTGGCTTATCACCCAGGCACCACGGAAGAGAAACAAACAGCAAGTCAGGTATTGATCAAAACTGCCAAACTGCAATCATTGTGTGATGAAAAAATCTAGCAACAAAAATCTAGCTGATATGTTAGGAACCTGTGACTGGAAATAAAGATATGGATGTTGATCAGTGTTTTTTATTGCTCAGGACTTTATATTCTTAAGTCAGTATGCAGTTGTTGATACTGTAATATGATTATTCTTGGTTGATCCATGCATAACTGAAGTCAATCCATGGCATTTATAAACATACTTTATTTAGTCTTGGGTTTTATCCCACCATAAAAGTGAGCAATGAATAAATAATAGAAGAAAACTGGCCACACAAAGGACAGGCTTCCAAAATCAGATGTTGGATGTTTTTACTCTGGTTTGAATATAAGAGTTTCAGAGACTTACAAGGACTTTTAAGGCTTAAACTAGAAAAAGCACATGTGTGCTTGTACATTGGGAATCAACATAGACTGCCCACTTGAGCCCAGGATTAAGCGTGCGAATTGATCCCGACACTCTGTCATCGGTACCCAGAGCTCAGCTCCAACTGGGCCTGCCACACACAGCAGTTGTGGGTTCATGCCACCCCTGCTAAAGATAGCGAAGTATGGCCAAGGAGTCTTTGCTCTTGTTTCAAGCTCATTAGATGAGTGATGACAGGTTATAGTAGCGGTCCCTTGTGGCCAGAGAACAAGCAAGGCCCCCAACTGCTGCTGTCCACTACAATTGCAGTTGAATTTAGCCAGCTGTTGTAACAACCAGTGCGACATAAGAAACAGACCTCCCTGCACTCTGGTTTAACGAGCTTTGTGCATTTTCTACCAGTTCCCCTGCAAGATGCCACTCAACCGTGAGGCTTTGTGCTACTGCTGAAGCATACTGCTATATAGTCTCACTTCTTGTGTTGTCCCTCATATTGGCAGAAACACCTTCCTCTTAGTTGTTTCCTGTCTTTCAGTCTGCTGAGTCTGAACTAAACCAAATATTTGCAGGGAAAGAGAAAGAGAGTAGTTCTCCACTCCCTTGCCTCTCTTCAGACTGACTGCTCAGGGTTATGCTCTTCATTTTAAAAAAGACGTGGAGGGAAATACCAACAGGGGGATTTTGCTTTCACAGCCTTCTTCATATATAATGAGGATTCAGTATCAATGTGCATCCTGAGTTCATTTTTGCAAAGCAAGCAGTGGATTTTGTCTTTGTTGAGAATAATTGAAAATATTTTTTCTCTTTGACCCTTTGGGGAAAACAAGCAGAATCTAATATTCTTTTGCAAGAAACGTGCTCCCAAACCCAGAATTCTGGTTAAAACTGTTTTCCCTGTTTCTTTTCTTTGCAACCACTTTTACTAGAGATAACCTGAAGATGTAAAACCCCTCATTCTCTCTCACTTGTTTTAAAACATTCCAGTGTTGAGCATTCAAAAGTGTGGGATGAGTACTTATGCAATAAAGATGTTTTCTAATTAGGAGTTTAATGTTTGTGTCTTTTAAGCATCAAAAACATTATATGGTTACCTCAACATAATCTCTAGTATGATCTTCATGTGTTCATTTAGTGTCATTGACTGTAATCTTATCTAGGCTCAAGACTAAGTTAAATTTACAGCACTTTCAGTGTTACGGTCCTTCCCTGCACTCACACTATTTTCTGAATTACTGGAAGATACCTAACTTGATGAGTCAGAACTCATTAATGTGGGGAAGCACTGCAGTAGCCCCAGTGCTCCAGTATTCTGAATAATCATCTTCATGGAGGTTTCTGAAGGATATTGGCAAACACAGTTGATAGGGTTGCATTATAAAGTGTTCAAGAGGAGGAAAACCTTGTAGATTTTGTTATTTGCCAGCCTGCCAATAAAGTTATGACCTCTGTTTCTGTTTAATTTGCCAGTGGTAGGTATAAATACATAACTACCACCCAGCACCCAGTCCTATTTTCCAAATATGTGTTAGCAATTAAAGCTAGAAAAAGACTTCTTAACTGATTTCCAGTGTGCAAAAACTTCTCTGAATATGTGGGAAAGATTTTGTTTCTGTTCTGTAGATGTGTTGATTCATTGCTCTAAATTTTTTCTAGTAAAACACCACACATTATTTGATACAGATGAAGGCAAGGCAGAGAGCCAGGCATGGGGCACAGTTTGAGAACATGATGAGGCCTTTGTGGTTCTCCAAGTCATGTTTTAAAATAAATTACCATCATAATAACGCTGTATTGAGAATTGCAACTGTTTTCTTATTTCTGTCACTTTCTTTCAACTTTCAGAGAGACAAGGTTCTTCCTTCTTCTTTCTAGAGATATTGTGATGCATGAAATGTCAAGAATCACTAAAAAAAGTACTGATCTAAATCTAAACAGAAAAGAGTCTTTTTATGGAAAACTCCATCACAATTCTCTGTGGCAGTGAGAGATTTGTTCAATGGCTTTGGATTAATACATTCTGAGTAATGTGTCACATTACTAGTTATTACTGATGTTGCTCTAATTATGAAAGTACTTTTATCTTCCAAAGGAAAGCTATTTAGTGATAATTTTAAGCCTTGACTTCATTTTCATGGTTTTCTCAGCCACACTGCCTTCTTGTAAAGGAGACCTGATGTCCTGGTTTTCCTTGTTTACTGTGAATACTAAACCATGCAACCTTGGCAGATAATGCATATTCTGTATTTGTAATACACACTAGGGAATGAATTCTAACTCTAGGGATGTTAACAGCAAATTCTCCACTTTAATAGAGTCAGGATTTACTTCTAGGCGCTTTGTCCTTTTATGCATTCCTCATATCTTGACGCAGACTCAACAAGGTGGTTCACATTGAGTCTGCAATTCATATTGAATTTGAAAAAAGGATTTAAACTTTAATCCTAGTTCAAATCATAATGGAAAGCAATAACTTTATATGAATGATTCATTACTGTGCTGTAAAGTAGGTGAAAACACACTGCCTCTAGCATTTGCAGTAAATATTTGCTTTTGGAGTATCTGGGAACTCCACAAGTTTCTGACTCTTATTTAAGATCTGAGAGTTTTAAACAAAAGTATTCTTCCTCCTTTTTTATTTTGTTGCACAACACAATTTCCCCTACATTTAATTCATTCAATATGCAAAAAGATTATCCACTTTAAAACTAACTCTGTAGTAGTATAATGTTTTCCCAGCAGTGTTCACTGAGGCCTTACTTAACTGCATCACTATTCAAAGTCTGATGCAAATTCCTCATGCGTTTTATGGTACTTATCACTACAATAGCCAAGTGCAACACAAATACAAATGTGTGCATATTCACAACATCTTGGTGAATCGACCAGGTGGTGTTACACTGTAATTTTATAGCTTACAACTGAGACAGGGAGGTCAAAATTAGTAATATTCACTGACTGTAGGTACTCAGTTTGACACCCTTAAGACTTGATTTTTTAAGTAGGAGTATTATATAGCACATACATTTTAAAGTGAAATGCTGGTTATTTTATGTCTGTGAGTGCTTTGGTTTTTCACAGAACCCAGTATCTCAACTTAGGCACCAGATAATGAGAAATCCAAGTTTTAGGACTACATGAGAAAGATCAGATCAAAATAACCAGCCAGCCTGCTCTTGGGAAACCAGGGCACCAGGGTAATCCAGGGAAATGAATAAAATAAGACCATCCTGTTTCACCAAGGGGCATCACATCCCAAAGAGCTACTGCTTAAACAGACAACACAGTGGTAAAATAAGGAATGTGTTATTTCCATTCTATCAGGGAACAAAACAAAATCATAGGCAAATATTGGATTTTTTTCAAAAACACATACAATGTGTCACTTTCCACTTAGCACAGGAAATCTACGTGAAATACAGGTACAAAAGACAAAGATCAAAATGGCCTGAGTATAGGGTGTAAGCACATGCTTCCTTTGAAAAACAACTGGAGTGAAGATGCTATGACTTCGTAGGTGCCTACAAACGCTGATCTATTTCTTGTCAGCTATATTCTCTAAAAAATGTGTAAGAAGAAGAAACATGGAAGGGCTCTTGGCAAAAATACTGTTTCATTTATTTTGAAGGAAATTACAAAATTTACATTGAGCTGCAGGACCTGTGACCTACAGTTTATGTAGCTGACAGTATGAGAAATTTTGGCTCCTCCTGTCAGATCTGGAAGGGAGGATTTAGATCCAAAGTCCAGTACCAAAATCACAAGACCATTCTTTTCTTGACAGAAAAAAGCTGGTATTAATACCAGGTCTCCTATAAAGTAATTATTAAATAGATGAATCACAGTCAGGAGCACAACAGAGTTATTCAGAAACACCAAGGAGGTGATCCATAGTAATTTCAAACTGTTTATCACCTTCATTCACTAAAACCATGTTGCTTTAGCAGAAGAAAAGGAAGGAAAAAAGCAAATGCTGTGTCTGACATTGTTACGCGTTTCCCTGGATTACCCTGGTGCCCTGAATTAAACCCCCAAAACTAACAAGAAACTGTTTCCCAGAAAACAGTCTCAGACTAGCATGTTTTTTCAGAGTTATTAGCATTGGTGTTTATGTCGGGTGAGCTGATGAAAGTCCTGAGGGTTTACCTCTGACAAAAAGAGTGGGACAAATACACGAGTGCCCAGTAGCCCAGCTCAGCTGTGGTGAGGCTGCCAAAGGAGATAATGCTGCCAAGTGAAATGGCTTCCAGGCTGTGCACTTGTGTGTCAAAATGACATTAGTGTATCTTGACATAAGTGCTGTCTTTTATCAGGGATAAGCTTCAAAGCTACAGAGATGGAGGGATGGGAAACTGGAGTTTGACAGGAAAAATAGTTGACAGAAAAACATAAAGAAAATTTGTTAAACAAACCCAGCACTCCAAGAGCCAGCAATACCTTCAAGGATCAATTTTAGAGCAAAGGATGTTTCATTGCTGCATGACCATGGTAGTTTAGGCATAGTAAATACATTTTTCTCTGCAAAATGCAATGGAATTCAAAAAGCCTTGTGTCTCCTCCACTGTCTGGAGCTGCCTGCCCACTGCTGGCTGATGAAAGAAACTTAAATCACAGAGAGAGTATGGAGCTAGTTAAAAAAGACTGATATGCCTGTTCATATCTATTTTGATATAAATTCTGGACAATTTAGATGCTTACCTAAATAAAGTTCAACAAGGAGCTCTACAAGGCAGGAAAGCACTTAAGTTTCACAGCCTGAGGAATGGATCAGAGGTGAAATTATTTGCCAAATTTTCTATGCATTGCAGACCACTAATAATACCAAGATCTGAACAAGGCATCCCCAGTCCTAACCTGGAGCTGAATCTCACAGCTCAATTCATCCTTGCCCAGCAGAACTATTGTGGATTTCTAAGAGTGTGGCTGTACTCACAGGCCTCACAGGTCAGAGACTTCCCCTGAAGAATCTCTCACTGACTGATTATAGGGTACCTGGGAAGCTGGATTTGTCACTTGGAAATACAGAAAGAGGAACATATAGCTTTGTTTGCAGCAATTATCACTGAGGTTTCCTACCTCTTTGGTTCGCTACACAGAATTTCCGTTAAATTCCACGAGCCAAAACATTGCTGAATGGGGTTAAAGGTTTCTAACTTCACATCAACAAAACTTCCTGCCAGAGTGATTGTTATGTCCAACAAGGTAGGTCATTTCCCTCCTGTGTGTTTTCCTCCTCTTATCTCTGGTGACTCCAAAAGCACATAGGATTCACAGAAGCTAAAACTAAAACAACAACCCATGTCCGGTCAATCAGGTCATCTCTGATCTTTCGGTCAGTCCCCTTTGACAACCACATAGTCAATAAAAATACTCAGAGATGCCAGTAAGCTTAATTCCTCTATCCCTTTCAGAGGCCTGAAGCCTGCAGAAGGCAGAAAGATAATTTTCAGGTTTTTAGCCAAATTTCATCAATCGAAGAAGAAGGGTGCTGCCGATTATAGATGACATGGCTTCCTCTGACAGCTGTATATTAGCATGACTGATGTCTGCTCATCTCTGCTAGAGTCCAGAAGCTTCTGCATGGCACACACGAAGATCAAAGACTTCTATCTAAGTCCCCTGCCTCAAAATATTTACTTGCTGTCATCTGGACAGATAGAGAGAAGTCATGGCCTCAACATCTGACAACTCACTCGTGATGCTACTAATGTGTCCCATCTGCCATTAATGCCACCAGTGATATAAATAGGATATTGCAATGCCTACATAAGAGTAGTTTCCAGACAGAGATAACTAGATCAAATTCAACCTGGATAAGGCAAAAGAAAAACAGCCAAGAAGGAGGGATCACTAGGAAAACAGCCCTCCATGGAGGTGCATACAGAACACAAGCCCTGAAGATCAACAGACTCAAAGACTTTTTTTGATTCCTATCGGGCCTCCAAAACTTAAGCCCAGATACATGTGCTTAGATTTGATTCTCAGGTTGTTGTTATTGCTTAATATCATACAGTCCATCATGATTAAGTCACTTCAGCCACATGAGGTTGAAGAAAACATTTCATCGTCTTGTTGAGCAATATAATTATACAACTGCAATATCATTGCTAAACTAAGCCAGGAATCACTGAGGGAACAGATCAGCTCCACAGCAGTTTAGCACAATATTTTGAGAGAAATAAAGAATATTACAAATACAAAAAAAAATTAAAAGTATATTTTACAAATATCAGCCATATGGCCCATGAGTGAAAGCTGTCTTTTGGAGAGCTGCTTGTCTTCTCGCTTCTAAAGCTGTCTTTACGCTTCTCATAAACAAGAATTTTACTGCATAGCAGAAGGACTAGTATAGCAGTGACAGCACAAGCTAAGGGACAATTCTGAAACAGTGACTGTTTACAGTTGTGTATACTGCTGCAAAGACTTCCAAATTCTAGTATTTAAAAAGTTTGCAGCATGTCCACAAAAGCATTTGTATATTTGACCCTCATTAAAATCCCAGATGAAATCAAGAGAACTTCAGCACTTGTTCCCAATCAGCGCATCTGAGCAGCAGTCTTTGCAGCGAGATTGATAATGAACAGTGAAGCCAGCTGCCACAACATCCAGTTGCATTCAAGAAAGGATGACAAATTTTAAGTCTGTTTGACTTGGAAATACCTAATTTTATGCCTTGAACAGTAGTCCCACTTTTATTTAAATGCCATTTTAAAAAATCTCTTTTCTAGACACTCAGTACGTGATCTGACAGTCATTGAACATGAAGTGAAAACCACAAGTCAAGACTCTTAAACTGCACTACTGGCAGCAGTATTTTCATTTGATATTTAAATCAGGCATCATAAACTGAATTCATCTTTTATACAACTCCACTGACCTTAATGACATAGTCAAGGGTTAAACTTGACATTTTGGATCTAGACATCTGGAATTTTTACTGATTCCTAATAGAAATTTTACTCTGGTCTTTCCCCAAGCCAGGGCAAGCAGTGATATTTCAGGATGTTTACTTGAAGGCATGTTGAATTCATATTCCCACAGTTAATTCACAGATTGTGTAGCTAATTTTTTTAACTGCTCATGGAATGGAAGTCAACCTGTCTGTTGCTCCCAATCCATTTTGCAGAGCTTTCATTTCTGGACTTTTGCCAAAGTGTGGTATTGTTCAGGTCCTTTGTCTTGCCATTAATGGTCTTACTGTTATGTTTTGTTCTGTTGGGTCAATGAGATTAGATTTCATTAGCACAGCAAACTGAAAAAAAAAATACAAGTTATTAGATAATCATTAAAGCACATCTGTTGCCTTTTCAGAGTGCCAAAGTCTGAATTCCATTGAACTAGTGACATGGCACTTGACCAGCGCTTAGTTCAGCTATGGTCAATGAGCTGCAAAAGGATTAAAATATTAGCAGCTAGTTGATTCAACCTAATCCCTGGCAGTTTTGTTTAGAATGCAAAGAAAGGTGCCTAGAGCAAAAGAGAATGAAACAATTGCAGTAAGAAAATGCTAACATTTTTGAGGCCATTCCACAAATTGTGCTATAGTGTCACTCCACTTTGGTGTTATGCCAAGACATCAGTTCCTCATGTACTCTACACTTTCATGTACTTCCACCCTGAATTGGTTCAAAAGTCTCTAAGAACTTCTCAGGTGAAAGCCTGGCTGTTGAGGAATAGAAACAGATATTCACTCCATCATCCATGCAGCTGAAGTGAACAATCTAGACTGTGAACAAATATCATGTCTCAAACACCAGCTCCTTTTCTCTTCAGAAGCTCCTCTGAAACATCCTATGGTAAATATTTGAAATCATAGGCCTTTTTAATGTATCATTTTAGTTTATTTTTTAAAGAAAACTTGGGTATGTTATGTATAAATCTTTGCAAAGTACTGGAAATTATGTTTTTACAGACAAAAGCTAGGTTTTCCAAAGAAGCCTTCATGGAAGAGAGCACTCAGTTCCTGTCAGGTGTAACCTGAGATTTAAACGTAAAGTCTTATCATATAAGCACTGTACATGTGTAATCAGGTACCTGCCTATGACTAATTCTACAGAATTATTTAAAAATTTACAGATGAAGGAAAGGAAAAATATGTAATCATAAAAACATTATCACATATTAGGTCATCCACATTTAGGAGAATTTACTTTCCTTAAGTAACAATCTGGATTACTGAAATCACTGTTGCTTTTGTGTGGTTGATAATTTAACACTTGAGATATTTTTTTAATTCCTGATTTGCTTATTAAAGTTTCAAGCTAGTCAAGGTGTTCACAGGGTGCAAAGGAAATTCTCAGATGGTTTTCTGCCATCCCTGACCGCAGCAAAGATCCACTGTTGTACCATGTAACCAACACAGGTACTCACAGGTGCTAAGGACCCAGCCCATAACCTGCTGAAGACACTCAGCATTTTCTTGAGCCACTGGATGTGTATGTGTAAAAGGAAGCTGAGAATACTGCCGGAACTGCATTTCACACACAACTCCCCCTGCCCCCCACCCCCCCCACCCCCTCACACCCCCCCCCCCCCCCCCATCCCAGCTGGATTTGTGAGGTAAACGTTGCCTTTCTATAGAAGGCTTTTTCCATGTTAAAACTTCCTCTTTTAGTGGTGTAGGTGTGTGAGGAACAAAATGCATTTCTGCTTTGTTCATGTTAGCTGGTATTCCTAAAGTACTTTTTTTTTTTTTGCCTAAGAAACACCTGCAAAACCAAACCACACCGGTGTTCTTTGGAAGCTTCACTAACTGGATTGGTTAAACTATTACTCTATGGAGTTTGGAATTTTTTTGCTAGCTATCAACTGCTACATGTCAAGCAAATTTGGAGAAACAGAAATTCTATTGCACCGGCTTTGGTACTGATTTTGGAAAATATAAAACACACATTCCAAGGGAAGAGAGGGATTAAGAGGCATGTCAAGTTTAGCTAAACATGTGCATGTACATTTACAAGTGATCAATTTTTTGGTTTTAATCAAATCATTGTCTCAGGTATCTTCTTCCTGACTATATCCACTGCTGCTACACTCCCATGTAATTATTACTGTTCTTGCACTCATTAATCCAAATAAATGGTTGCTCATACAATTTCTCTATATTGTACTCCTGGAATACGCCCTTTCAGGTATTACTCACCTGGGATATCAGTAATAAACAAGATAATTATGATAAGCCATTAAGCCTGTAACAGGTGGTGAAAGGCAAAGGGAAGATAAACCCTACAATTAGAAGTTTATAATTGATGAATAGTTATTTCATCAATGATTTTGTTTTTAATACATTTATTTTCTATTACTTACTTACCAGTTGGAATTCCTCTTTTAATGAGCAGGAAGTTAGCAATATGACTTTGCTACTTGTTAACAGGAAAAAAACCGAAAGGCATGCCTAAGAAAGCACAGTGACTGGCTAACTCATGTTCCAACTAGAGCAATTAAGGAATAACAACCATGTAACTCTGAACTCCTTACCTACATAAAAGGTCACCTTTTTGTTTACTTTTCTTAGAGTAGTTTCTACCTTGTTTCCAGTCTTGCAACATTCAGGGACAAGAAACCTGTCTGTTACATAGCAGCAACAGTACTTACAAGCTCCCAAACTTCCGCTGCACATCTTTAGAGTGATTTGTGCTCCGTGTACTACAGTCTTATGCTCAAAAAATAGTCATTGTTTAAATTTGATTGGTATAATATTTCCAGTTTAACTAATTGGTGGACTTGAAGGTCTGTGCATGAAGCTTGTTTTCCTCTTGTGTTATGAGCTGGTTTTAGAAGTCAGTATGTGTGTCCAAAGAGTCTGTATTACTGAATTCAGCTTGTCAGCAGCAGCTACATATTCATCTGGGATGAACCTGACTTTTCTGGGTTCAGAATGGAACAGAACAGAATGGAAGTCAAGAAATTCTGGATAATTGTCTTCAAGGGTTCTTTGGAAAGAAACAGAGCATTTCTCAGCCTTCTGAAAAGAAGTGATATGTATCATCATACACGTGAGATTGGGACAAACATCCTGGATGCAAGAGGCCTAGCTTTAGCTTTTTTGTGCTGCTAGGAGGAATCAGCCCCACATCTCTGACTTTCATGTAAGGTACCCTAGTCACCCAGATGAAAGTGTGAAGCTGTGCCATTATTCATGAAATAATTCAAAATTCACAGGGTGAAAACTGGTGTCTCCTACTGCCAAGCAATGATTCAGAGCTCATCTAGAGTATGAGAAATTTGGGTTCTACACTCCACCAATACCCAGTGTATTTTACACAATGTCTAGTTAATGCAAAATAGGCAAAGAAAGAGTCAGGTTTCAGGGCTCTCCTTTTCTGTCTGCTTCCTAGAGAAAGCAACACGCAAATGCAGTTTCCCTGGCTTAGCAATCCTTGAGGTATTTCTGAAGAATAGAACAATATTATAGAACAAACTAGAGGGGTTAGGGCATCCCTCAAACAGGGAAAATTCTAATTCAGGTCCTACATTCATTTAGCCATTTCTCTAACACTTCATTTCTGTATGAAAATGTCCCTGCTGCTACAATGAGAATGGTCCTTCCACAGCTTTTGCCACTGATCCTCAGCCTTTTTGCACATGTTTAATACAGCAGTGAAATGCAAATCTTCTGCAAGGCCACTGACCACCTGACCAATGTTTGTTACAGCTATAAAATGGGGTTTGGGGCCCAAGTGTGATGTGATCAGGCAAGTGCAGCCAGCAGGACAGTGCCCTGTGGAGTATTAGCTTCCAAAAGTGGGTTAGAGAAGCCTGTTTTAACTTGCAATGGGAGCCCATTTGTTCAGTTTCTTCCTATGCCTCTCTCACCTCTTCCCAGATCCTGATATATTAAGAAGGCAAGCCTCCAGTTGTTCATAGTGATTTTGTATTATATTTTCAGATACTGGCATTTCTTATAAGAGAGTATCAGAACACATTCCTCGATTTGGACAATCCTAACTTTAGACATCTCACTCAGGTTTGTTTTCCATTTTTAGAAATAAAAACAAGACCAAGTATTTCAGAGGAGACAAAGGTCTATTTCATGCCTTGTGTATGGATTTGTGGTAGAACCTCAGTCTTGAAAGCAAACAATCAAAAAATAGCAGACTATGAGTTTGTTTCAATATGTGGCTCATTCCACCTGCATTATTAACTGGGCATATTGTGTCATATTAATAGATTCTAATTGTTAATCAAACCATTTTATATTTTGAAGTTCAACCAAGTAGTCCTCCTTGTTCCTCAAAGCCTAGAACTACTTGTAACATTCAGGTCACTTAAGTTATTCAGGCCACTTAAATTCTCCTAAGAAACTTCCAGTTCCTGTGACTCATAACACCACCTTCTGGACAATTATGACCTAAATGTGACTAAAATGCTCTTAATCTGTGCACTGACCTGTGTATGCTGGCAATATACTCACAGACGTATCTGCTGTGGTCACAGGCTAACATCAGTTCCTCCAGTGATGTTATGATCAAGTATTCCTTAGTGTCAGTGAATAGATACCCGTTAAGGTCTAGAATAAATTTCTCTGTTGTGTTTGAGGCCTGGGGAATATTTTCAGTGCAAAGATTGGAAATAATAAAATAATGATTCATTTCTGGTATTTTAGAAGAGCAGCAGCCTGATGCTCTTTCAGCTAAACTCTGTGTCTTAGTGTGTGAATTTATTCCCATCAGCAAAGATCATGGCATCTACTTATTTCAGTCATTGAGGAAGTACTTTGATGGCTTATTTTAGCCATTTGGGAAATATCATCATGTTTCTAACCAAAAAAAAGGCAACTGTGTTACAATGGGGTAATGGAACTTAGTCACTCTAGCA
Organism: Falco biarmicus; assembly: GCF_023638135.1. Classification (NCBI taxonomy): domain Eukaryota; kingdom Metazoa; phylum Chordata; class Aves; order Falconiformes; family Falconidae; genus Falco; species Falco biarmicus. The sequence continues at coordinate 20,711,319 of NC_079297.1, forward strand.
GCCCATTATAATAGTTTGATATGGCTGAATGGTGTAAGACACATTCCACATACATCAGAGAGTCAAGAGGAGGAACACATTAAGGTGTGAATAATTGTTGATAGAAATACTATATACCAACATTGTACCACCTAAGACTTCCGGCCTACTTTTAAAGGTACACACATACATTTTTATGCACTAGATTATTGCATCAATTATTGCATCCTTCAGATGGTACAATCACACATTTCCCAGAAATCTAGATTGAACCAGCCAGTTTGCTCTTTACCCTTCTGAAACAGTTCCATGTACTTGGGAAACCCTTGTTGAATAAAGATTGGTAGCTAGTGAGCGCTATTGTAGCTCAACATATTCTTCACTTCTTCTGCATTACAAGTTTTATGTACCCTGAGATCACATGCTGACTCATGGAGATTGGTATGGAGCTGATTAGTATAGCCCCTGCACTTCCTCCACCAAATAGCTAGATTTTGATCAATCAGATAGGATACTATGTAGAAAGGCACACTGGGGAGACTTGCAGTCGTCTTTTCCTCACTTGAACAGTTGTTATTGCGATCATCTGAGCACTCTTACCAAGAGTGATGAAGTGCCAGTTCAGGTGCCAGTAGACTTTAACACACTTAGTCAAATGGAGTAAGCCTTATTCTTAATTACAAAGTACTGGTGCCTGTGAGGCTTAATAGTTTGTTCACAAACTTATGTGTCAAAGTCCTAGTATTCAATGACTCACAGAGGTCTGTAATTGCAACCTGTTGCTTTTCACTTGCTACACTAAGTATCAAAGAATTAAGCTCTGCAAAAGCTTAGCTTGCTGCAGGAAAACACGTAAGGATTTTATTTCCTAAGTTACATTGAACTACTTTTTTTTCTAATCACCTACAGTAAAAAAAAAATCAGAAGTAAACTTTTGTTTCCGTATGTAGAGTAACAATGAAAGACAACAAGTATTTTGACTTCATTTTCAGACAGAAATCGTAATTTTGGAAACTTTAGGTTTTGAGGTGTCTGAATTTAGGAAACCATGGACATGACTTTGACAGATGTTGAATATATGTGCTGACAAGCTCTTTGATAACAGTCAAATAAAAATGACAGATTGCTATTTTTAAATATATGTTGTTATGAAAAAGAAAAGGTATTTGTTTCAATCATATTATAAAACCAATGTTTGTATATTCAAGACTTAAAACTGAATGGGAATAAGGTTACTCATGGCTTGGCCAGAAGTTAATCGTATTTTTTCTTCATGTAAAAGATTTTCCTCTTTCCTCTTGGCAACATATTGTAGGCCTAACATTTATGGCAAAGAGTTATGTTTATTGCTTAGGATGAATAACATACTTCAGATATAGACATGCAATTCTTTTAATTCTAATACTTTTGGATGAGGACCAAGAATTTATTATGTTAACCTTAAGGTTAATTTTGACAGTTTCCAATAAATATTAACTAGAACTTTGGAAAATTCTATAAAATACATCCTTCTTCTCATCATTCTTCTATTACCAAGAAATAAAGTTGCAAATCTCAAGAAATTTGAAAGGTATTCTTTACAGGTGTTTAAAAGGAATTTGTAATAAAAAAACCTGTAGAATTCTTTTTTTATCTCAAAAGCAATCAAGGGAAACAAATTAATGGAGTTACTTCAGACTATTTATTACTCACTAGGAGATACTGTACCATACAGTCCGTGGCTCCTAAAATAATTATCAAGCTTTTATTATATTATTACTACTACCTGCACTGGTAAACAGGTCACATGATTTAAGAAAAAACTCACAGAGTAAGACAGAAAATGTTGGATAATGTTAGAAGTATGTGTACCCTAGGTTGAAGTCTTGTTCCATTTAGGTCAAAGATGAAAGATCCTGCTGATTTCAGTAGCCTTAGTGAGGCCTGAGAAATACTTTGCCAAAGTCACTGTGCCTGATAAAGCTTCAGGTTTATTTTTAGTCATACTGTGGTATCAGTAATTAGAGCAAGGCACTGATTAATTCTTTTTTCTGATACTCCCAACTCCATTCCCAACAGCACATGCTTGCCTGGGAAGACTGCCTAACTTCAGAGAGTCTGTTTTCAGAAAATACACCTTATTTCTTCAACATGATCTTCCACAAAGGTGTCACTGTCTTACTGCTATACAGCTGTCCTGAGCTGCAATTTCAGCTTTACGGCATTTCAGCAGTGAGATATTGGGCATAAGTATTAATCACCTCCTGCCTCAGTAATTCAGATATGGAAACTAGTGATTTATGTTAAATAAGACAACACACTGAGGAATTAGACATGATTATATTAATTTAAATTAATGTAGCTACTGTTCTTTTCTTGTTGGTGGAAAAAGACTTTTTTTGCAGCTTTCTGTTTTTCTAACAGCAGCTCATTAAAGAAGCCAATGAGAGGAGGGGAGAAGTCCCCACCTCCAGTTTTAAATAGACTTATTCTAACATCTAGAATTTTGAGTATGTATGAAAAATTGATTTACTTTTATTAAAGCATTGTACTTACCACAAGATGGCACTGTTTTTTATTGCTTTATTTTCTGCTGGCACTGTCCACAGTCCTCTTGTGTTTCATCATGTTCTCTAAAGAGAAAATTATGATATCTCAACAATATTTAACATATCTTTATTTCATATACCTGTTTATTTTGACAGTCTGCTCTCTTTATACTAGATGAGCTGCGTCTTGCAGTGCTTATTGATTGTAGATATTGGTTTTGTTTCACATAATAAAATGTTTCACAGCCCACCACTTCCTTTTTGAATTTTCAGACTCAGATGACGTTAGCCTTTCTTTGGGTCCACTAAATAATAAAAAAAATGGTTCAGATGTGAGATTAATCCACGTATTCTCCTAAATTCAGGAGCCTTGCTAAAGATATGGATGGATAAGTTTTGAATTTTGAATTCATAGAGAAATCAAGTGGCACAAAAATTTCTAGACAGTATGTCATACACTTCTACTATAATGATGCCTCCTTTATTGTATATCAGGCTATAGCTTATAGCACATAAACCTATAGATAAAAAATTTTTGAGTAGATACTACTAAAGGTTCCCATAATAGACTTGTACTGTTTGGAAGGGCAGGGGGATCTACAGATACCTGTATTTATATAAATAAAGACATTTCCATTAGCTGAAATAGGAGATGGTGAAAAATGAGGTTTATTCTAAGATGTATTCAAAACGTTGCCAGTTACTCTATTTATCTGGATTCATCAGGATGCTGTTACACACAGGATGCTTGCAAATAAGGGTATTATACCAAGACATTTTCTGCAGAATTCAGACCCTAAAAAAGTTTATAACAGTAATTGGTGATTGAGTGAAAAAGTTTTTTTTGTGCTTCTGTTGAAAATCTGAACTAGTGAGTTGCTGTAAGCAGTGAAGACCCCTCCTTCAATAGTATCCCCCAAAAGTATCCAGTGTTTGCTTTCTCTCTTGTGAAAGAACATCTGTTGTGAGTGGTATGAGCTATCTTCTGGGTCTGACCCACCTCTAGTTACTCTTTTAATAACCCAAGTCAGTATGCACAGTAAGTAGGACATGCATGGGTCTCCTTTCCACATAATGGATAGGCAGCAGTAACCTTGCATCTGCTCTTGTGTTAGTCTGTCACTCACAATCAGGGGTTACTTGATGCCTAAAATAATTCCTCCCCTGACAACTAATTCATCTGGGAAGAAAAAAGACTCCATCCAGATGGTAGGAATCTCACAGGCTTCTATTTTTTTAAATGGCAAAGTCTCTCCTTTTTTTAATAGTTACTCTATGAGTTATATAACATTCTTGGAGCTGTCCCCTGCTATTATCAGCCTTTAAATATATATCAGGCATTTAGAAAATAAGTCCTTTCCTGACCTGGGAGACTACATCTCTAAAAATGTGGCTGCTAAAATCCTTTACAAAAGTGAGTACTAATATCAAATACTGTATTTTTCTATAGATGTAAAAATTAATGACAGAGAAGGATAGTATGGTGGGGAAGGGAACGGGACAAAAAATTTTAACTCTGTGCAGTGTTGATTTGCTAAGGTTGTTGGCACGTATCACCATCTGCGGACTGCTTGGTGGCCCATACATCAAGAAGTGATTTTAGTCCAGCATTTAGCAGGTGCCTCAGTGATAAAACCTACCACTCATGGAAATGCAGAATGATTTGTGATTTGTAACTGAGGAAGTAAAGACATTTGTATTTGTGAAAGGAGGCCTAATTTCCTTACCTAAAGAACCAGGCTTCAGAAATTGGTCTTTGAGAAACATCTGCTATGTCTGTTCAGAAAGCTTACACAGCCTCACCCTACAAGGCAGGGGGCTGCCAGTGTAATTGATTTTCTATTGTTCTGTTGTAAAAGTAGAGGACACCGGCCACCATGACAGTTGTAATACTATTTTTCATAAATTGGGGGTTCTATTCTGTCATGGGTCAGACTCTCACAAGAAACTCAGCTCTTCTGACTTTTGAAAAGTGAGTTTCTTGACCATGTGTTTGAAGAGAAGAGCTTGGAAAAGGATTCAGGAAGGCTCAGAGGTCAAACCACAAGCATAAAGGTGTATACATTTGCCATTGAAAAGCAGTATGTGGGGACAAATTTGTATCAGCTGAGCATCTGACGCTGAAAATACAGGTATTATCTATCAGCCTGCCGCCTTCCATGAGAACAAGCCGTGTACCAACAGCAGTGACATAATACTCATCTGTGTTAGTAGCAGTATGAAGTACTCTGGTTTTGCCAGTAAAATCAATGCATGTTAACACTGTGCAGGACTTGGATTTTTATTTTCAGCCAGTGTTTTAGCATGGTGCAACATTTTGCTGAAACAAACTATGGAAAGACAGAAATAGGTTTTCTAAAATCAAGTTTTAGTGTCATGCTCAGTCACCAGAGCAAGGTTCCCTGCCCAGGCCTCCCTGTCATGCTGTGGGGCTGGCTCTGCCCAGGCCCCCGGCACCCCCCAGCCCCTGGGGCTGATGCCCATCCCAGAATATGTGCCCAGGCCACAGGACCCTGTGTGGCTTTTTGCCCTGTGATGATCTCCAGCGTGAGCACCAGGCACCTCCGAGCTGTCACTGTACTGGAACAACTCCACACCTGACTCCATGCTGCCACCAGGTATCCCTTAAAGCTGTCTTAAGAGCAACTGGGTGCAGTGACAGACTAATCAAAATCAACTGTCTCATGGTCAAATTACTCACTAGGCTAATGATGCCATCCTTAGCTCTTCACCGAATCGCACAGCTCTTGATCAATGGGTGACAACCTGAGGGGCTGCGTGTCACACGCTGAAAGTACAGATCCCTGCTTGCTGCCTGCCCCTTGGTGATCGTGGCCACTGCCAGAGTAACCCAGTTACCTTTGCCAGAAAATATAAAAATAAATAGTATTGGGTGTCTCTGGCAAAGTGCTGGCAGCAGAGTGCTGCAGAGTGCCTCTGTGAGGAGAGACATGGGCTGCCCTTAGGAGGGAATGGACAGTTCCCGCCCTTTCCAGCCAGTTTCTGCCGGTTCCAGCCGGTTCCAGCTGCCCCACCTCAGGGCACAGACCAGCCCCTCAGCCAAGCCCGGGGCACCTCAGGGAAAAAGAGTTTAAGAAAGGGCACAAAAAGGCCAAACAGACAGAGGATGAAGGGGAAAAATCAAGAAACTGGTCTGCTGAGCACCCAGGTCAGAGAAGGAGGAGGAGAAGGAGGGAGCGGGGCTCCAGAGCATGGATTCCCCTGCGGCCCAGGCAGAGACGACAGCAGAGCCAGGGATAATTGTGAGGAGAAAGGAGTGGTGGAGAGGAGCTGTTACGGACTGACTGCAGCATCTGTGTCTCAGCAGAGGTGTCAGGAGCAAAGAAGCGGAGCTGAGCCTGGGAAAGGGTAAGTAATTTCTTTGTCTTTATCTCAGGCCATGAGCTTTTTCATCTCATCTTCTCCCCTTGCCCTGTGTCCCTGAGGAGGGGGAATGGCAGACAGGCTATGTGGGCAGCTGGCTGCTGACCAGGGTCAGCCCACCGCACATGTACACATAACAGAGCCTCTTGCTCTGAAGAAATGCCCTGAAAACAAAGATAATGAAGTGGACAAAAGGGGAAAATGTTTAATTATAGAAATAATTTAGAAGCTGAGGCACAGAAACATTGCATATTTTGTAGAGATACTTCAGGCATCTGCCAAGGGAGACCCAGCTCAATGCTCTGGTGTTTAAGGATGGCAGTTAAGGCCCCCAGCCACCTCTCTTTCCGTACCAGCACTAAAGAATTTAATGAAAAGTGCTTTTTTCCTGTATTTTGACCAGCTAGCTGGCACTTTATACTCCAAGCTATCTCAAGCAACATGCATTGAGTTTGGCCTGAAAACATGCTGTGGTATTTCCATCTGTCAGTAACAGATTAAAAAAAGATTTTGTGGATTCTTTATAAACAACCCTAAACCTTCACCTAAGCTATTTATACCTAAACTGAAGAAAGTCTAGTGATGGATAGCTGGACTCCTATGCCAAATTCTTGCCAATAGACTGACAAAACAAATTCAGTGAGACCTGTGCACCACTGAAGGGATCAAGAGCAAGACTGAATTCCCAGTCTTCATTGCTTGTTCTTAAACCCCACTCCAAAAGAATAGTTTGAAATCTGTTTTCTACTGACTCATGACCTTTGGGAATGAATATTCATTTTGCAAGGAAGTTACTAAGTCTGTTTTAAACATTAATTTACTCATTTTTACAGCTTGCTTTTCTGCTTCAAATATTATTCTTAGGTTTTCTTGGCAAACAGGCATAGCACTAGCAAGTAACATTTATCTATGATTACCAGGCATCAATTTATTGCTAATTAAGAGGACTACGTCTTTCAAAGGAAGCAAGAAAGTGGGGAGAGGGTGATTTCTTAGCAAAAAGAAGTTCTTATTCCAGGGTTGGGTTTTTTTGTGGTGTTTGTTGTTGATTTTTTTTCTGGTTTGATTGTATGGGGTTTTTTTCACAAAATATCGTGATGAATGATAAAAAGATGCTGCATAGAAGTCATGAGCAAGTGCATGTATCTCTGCTGAACAGGCCTTATAAGTAAAGTGGGGTTACTTGGGCAGACACAAAATAAAAAGCAGTATGCCATATGAGCATAGGAAAGGTGAATGGCTTAGACAGCGTGACATTCCCTGTAGACAGAAATGATGCGGTCACATGCTTGGCAATACTGAACAATTGTACAGTGTACCTACTATGATAATGAACATTTTGAAACTGAAAATTAAAGATAATTTGAATGAATTGACCCTCTGTGTTGATGTCATTACCCATCTAGGGTCTCAGAAAGTTAATTTACATGAAACACTTGAACACATGAGTCTTTGGAATATTTATCCATGGGCAAAGCTAGGAGTAGAATCAGTGCACACATTTATAGCACAGCTGGTTTTATTTTATTAGTTGGAAAGTGTAATTTATCAAATTAAATAAAAATCTTTCTGAGTAAATGGGTTGAACAGATAAGATTACAGAACTGATATCCTTCATTTTGAAACACTCTTCAGTCCAAGTAGGTTTCCCACAAAACAAATGAGGAAACTGAAATCAGGAGCAAAAGAAAGTAAGTTTCCTCTATACTTTCCAACTTTCTTTCACTATTGTGGCATTTTGTTAAAAGGCAATGTTGAGAACTCTGTAAAGATGGCTTCAGTTTTTCTGAAATTTTTGCTCTTTAAAGTGAACACTTTCCCCTTCTTTCTCATGCTTCACCATTTTCCAGCAAGAAAAAATAGAGGGAAAGAAAAAGAGAAGTAAGAGAAATAGGATCTGAAAAAATTTAAAAGAAATAATAGAAAAATATTATCAATGATAATATATCATTTTGAAAATAAAAAGTTTAAAATTGTGTTTAACTTCAAACCTTGTTTCAAAATGTATTTTATATTATTTTAAGATTTGTAGGCAAATGTTCTAGAAAAAATCACATTTTTCCTCTTCTTCTAATTAGGAAAAATTTTGAATTTGCAAGTCCTAGTGAGTTTTCACATGTGAAATTGTATAAGAAATGCATGATAGTTCATCAAAAATCCCATTTCATGTGGCTATCACTTCCTGCCCTAATCACTGTGCAAAACGTGTCATTTTTTCCCAATAATATACTTGAATGAATGCTGATTATCACTGGTAATTTGACATTATATCTGTACCATTCCTTCCATTCTTGAGTTTTAGGCATGAGTAACCATATTGATGTGAATGTGAATATAGATGGGAGAACTCAAACCTAATCTCTCTGGGCGATCATCTGTGCCCCAAAGAGCAGGAACAGCCCTGGTTTCAGAGCTGCAGTGGTTCTAGAAAAACAGTGTCTGACTGACATTTTGAAATCACTAACAGTAAATCAATAAGTTAATGCTCGAAGGTTTTTTAAGTGCTTACAATTGATGAATTTCCTATGCCAGATGCTTGATCCTAGGTATGTCCTAAACCATATCACAAAACAATCTGGGACTCTTCCAGCTTGGGAGGAGGAAGGAAAGAAAAGGATATAGAATTCTTCAGATTGTCCTGGACTTTGATAAAAATAAGAAAAATGGGCCCTAATCTTTTTGAATCTCTGTAGGCCTCTAATCAGTGACCAGCAGCATGATATTTTGTCAGCTTCTCTGGGAACAGTGAATTAATTCTGCTGACATTTTAAACAAAAGCCAAAACATTGAACAGGTTGCTGGGTGAGCTTCTTTAAACAGAGTTTGTTGCACTATTAAACTTGTCCTTTACATTTATTTGGTTAGTCTGGTACAACAACTAGTTGATTCTAACTTCAGGAGCTCCTCAGGGTCCAATCCATGAGTAAAGTCAGACTGTGAGAGATAGTACATAATAAATCTCAAAATCTGATCTGTAGTGATCGAACACCAATTGATTACCTTTAATGCATACAGATAATATATTTCTTTATCTAAATCTGTCAACATCTTATCTTGGTAAAATCATGTCTTGTTCTTATATATATTTAGGGTAGCATTATTTTGGTAAAACGTTGTTTTGTATATTTAGTTCAGTTTCAAATTCTCATCTAAATGCAGCTTGATAGATCTGAGTAATGCATGAGTAATGCTTGTTAGGCAATGCAAACTCTGCAATAAATGTGAAGAGACACAAGGAAACTTTCTGGTAAACAAAAAGGAGGAGGCTTTGTCACTTATTGAAGAAACAGACTTTTTAAAATGGGAAAATGATGAAGTAAAAACATCAAACAAGACAAGAGCCAGTCACGTAAATCAACACATCTTGCTTCTTAATTTAAAACCTGATTAAAATAAACCATTTTTATCAGTCCCCCCTGCACGCTGTTTGAGTATTCTATCAATTAGGATACTCTGCCTGCTTCTAAAGGAAAATAAAGGGTATTTGTAAACATGTTGCATTATTTTAGCTGCATTCTTGTTTCTGCAAGAATGTGAAGATTTCTAGTATTCCTTTTAAATCACAAAGTGACATTTGATTACAATATCCATTTCCAGAAGTGCTTTACTTTTATACTGATGTAAATTATGGGTTAATTTCTCTATATGCTTTCTGTGAATATCTTCTAAACTGTAAGTAGAGACAGGGAACTGATGAGGGAAAGGTAGGGTCAGTGCATCAGATTCTCTCACTTAAGTGCTCCAGGCAGGATCAAAATTGCTGTTATGGCTTGATTTATTTTTCATTTTGGCAGTAGTCCTGTGAGTGAGCCTTTGTGTTAGGTTGCCTCTATGGAACTGCCCCTACATACCATTTGTCGCATCAAAGACCTCCTGTTTACAGCTATCTCATGGCACCTTGTGGCTACAAGGTTTGCAGTTCTCACATTTGCTGAATGTCAATGAACTATAAAATAATTAGCTAAGAATCAGGCCATTTAACCTGAATCAATTTATGACACTGTGTTTTCTCACTACTGACTCCATCACCTATGTCAGCACTATGCAGGCAGTCCCATTTGTACCACCTTAAAATGGAATTGATCATATATTAGTTAACAGTTATTCACACATTGCCCTGTGGAATAATTTCACAAAGAGCTGTATAACTGAGAAGATGAAAAGGAGTTGGATTTCACTGCTGGTTTAATATGTGCAGCTGTTTCACCCTGACATCCCTTTGCTAAATGTTCAGGAAACTCCATGCCCTAACACATCATTAAAAAATAAAAAAGAATTCCCTATTCTCCCGAGCATCTCAGCTCCAGATTAAGTGATAGCCTAAAATATATCACATTTTAAGTCCCATAAGATTGCGACTTAAAAAGAAACTTTGATAAAGCACTTCCAAAGGATATGAACTATAAGGAAATTAAACTGGAGATTTGGTTGAACCATAACAATAATAATATTATGTAATTTGGGCTGACCTAACAGAGTCTGAATCTAGAAGTTCATCTGGCCAGCAGTAAAGACATGCTTGCAAAGTCCGTACTGGATTATCATAGCATGGACTTAGCTATCTTCTGGGTAAAGACTGGATTCTGCTCACCCTTCAAAGCCCCTGCTGCATTCTGCAAGGGCTAGGCCCAGAACTACATGACTGTCTCTTGGGTTAAGAAATATTAAAAACTATACTTAGCACTTAGAGGTTGTGAAGAATGGACCGTGTTAAAAGAAAAGAAAGAAAAAAAAGAAAAAGAAAGAAAAAGAAAGGAAGGAAGCAGCCAGGGGGAGATACTATGAACTTAGACAAGCCATGTTTTCTGCTGATTTTAACTAGAGGTGCTATCCACATCACTCTATGAACAGTTTTTCCAAGGAGGAAGTGGACCTTGTTAGCTAAGTCTTTGTCCAAGAATATATAGGATACTTAGGCAATCCCTGCAAAAATCTGGAGATAAACAGTGCTTAATCATGATAAAAATATCATCAGCCTGAATTGTTGTTGCTGTGCAAAAGCAAAATAAAATCTTTCCCCTGCCTTCTTCATTTTGTCCAGGAAATTCTTAACACCCAAAAAAGACATAACACATGGCCTCTGTCTTAGAATTAATAGTGCTGACACTGCATTATTACTGGTAGAGTATTAGACTCTTGAAAGCACTGATCATAGCACAATATTTTCTTGTTATTCAGAGTACAAAAATGACCTGGCAGTTTTTATTCAGATAAAGCTTTTAACTTATATGTAAGAGAAGGGACAGGGGAGCTTGCCTTGTTAGAGAGTATAAATTCACCTCTGCCTTCTAGATGTAGGTCTGAAGGTTGAACTATTCTTTATGTGCACAGATATATGTTTAAGTGGGAAGTTAGACTCTGTGCTTTAGTCATGACTAAAATGCTGACCCAGTCATGACCCGATTGCATACGTGAATGAACTGGTGCTGCCACTCAGCTATTAATTCTGGCTAAGCCATTTTAATGCCAATAAGAAGTCTTAGCCATTCTTTCAGATTGGTTAAGATTCGACTGTGAGTACTAGGTTGCTTCCAATTTTCCTAAATAAAGTTATCTACTTCCTTCTATTAGCTAATTACCATTTAACCATTTGAGAGAATTAAAACATATTATAACGTAATAAAGGAGGATACTCTGATAGAAGATATTTGTAGTGGTCATAAAAATTGCCCATATGATAAAAATAAATAAAACCAGCTTGTGAAGTCTTTGTAATTTTAAAAAGGGAATCTTAAGGTGTAGTCTCCATGGGTTAGTGCAAGGTCTGGCTCTGATATTTGCTGGCGTTGCTTTAAGTCTAGTCAAATGTGGTTGACAGTGGCACTCTGTTGATGCTCTTTATATTAGGAGTCAGTACTCCACAGTAATAAAGAAAAATTTGTTAGAAAGCATATGAAATTCATGTTCTACTCCCTCTTGCTTGCAAAGCTCTTTTCATCTCATGCTGCTGTAAAACATTCAGTGTTGTATCTTCCAGTGCATGTTGCTCTAGTTGGGAAGAGATTCCTACAGGTGGGCTCTGAATTAATCAGCTCTCAAGCAGTGACAGTTGTCTTCACAGCGTATTACTTACGGACAAAAACATGGCCTCATTGCCAAACATCTCATAAAACAGAGGACTGATAGAACAATATCATTAATTCCTCTGATGTATCTATCCATGCAATTTATGGTGACATTAATAAAACGTAAATGTAAGGATCAAAGAGATTCTACAGTGAGAATAAGGAAGACTTGGATACAGATTCACAAAGGGAGTCTGGCTAGTCAATGCCTACTTGTTCTGGTAAGCACCGCACTTCAGTTCCTTTATGTTTAGATTGCAAAATATTGTTTGAAAGTTTCTGTCTGAGAAAAATGAGGGATAGGTTTCTCAAGTTACTGTTGAAGAGACAATAACTGAATGCCTCAAACTTTCAGACGTCTAATCAATCAAGATGCATTTTCAAGATAGCAGAAAGCTCCAGCCTATCTTGATGGTTTTATTATAGGATTTTTGCACTAGTGGTTCACACTTCTTGCCCTATTCTGCTTAAAAAAGATGCTTCTCTAGATCGGATGCTGCATCTTTAGCCCTTCTGAAATATGTTAAACATGACCCTGCTGAGGGTACTTATTTCAGTACCTGCTAGAGGGGTAGATGAATGAGAGAATCTGCACTCTTCAGTTTCTGAAGCCAGGACCTAGCCCTATCTCATGTAGACTTCGTGGCTGGCAGAGATCTTAGAAAGGAGATGAAAGAGGAGAGGAAAGAACTTTTCAGGATAAATCTGAGTTGTAAAACAGCATAAAGCAATATTTAAGTTAGTCAGTTAATCAAAGAAAGTAAAGAAATAAAGAGTGATGTTTCTGGTAATAGTAATACAGAAATCAGCTGGCTTTGGCTTCCTCCTGGAAGTGAATTAGCCTGAGACAGAGCCCAATTCTTGTCCTGGTGTAAGTTGTGAGGCATTCTACTAAAACTGGGCCAAAGCAGAACTAGTACAAGCAAGGTCAGAATCATCCCTGGTTTGCCAGTGCAAACCCTTGAGTTACAGATCAAGTTGACAGGCTGTCATACGTAAGTCTTTCCTGTAAGCATACGTTGGCCAGTTTTTCTGAGCCAGTGCTGAAGGGTATAAGGTTATAATAGTTAACATACCCTTGAATGGCAGAGCGCCATGGGTCATTGGTAAAATGGAAGGCTTAGCAATGGATCAAATTGTATCTGCCAAGTATATTTATCTTTCTGCTTGCTAAGTGTTAAAGAGTCCTGGTGACACTGATAAGGGAACTGTTACTTATATTTGCAAAGCCTAAATACATCAGGTCATGACCTCGATTGGATAAGTGGTAGCTAAACCCTTATGGCTTTCTAACAATAGAAAAAAATTACAGCACTGGTAATTGGGCACTAGCTATGGAGGAAAATGTGAATGGCCATAAGTACAAAGGCGGATTATGACTTTCTGACTCCTTGGCATGCTTTAGTGAGTATATGGGCCATGCCACTTTAGTCTGATCTTCACAAAAGAATTGTCTTTGAACAAGCCGAGACTGACAGCTTTTTTCTGACTCTGTGTGAGGTTAAAGTCTGGGACCCAGCACTCATGTCACTGGTGCATGACAAAAAGTAGAGAAGTAACACTTTAGAAACACAGTAGGCCTTCTGCTGCTTCTTTTGTTGCCTGGACAGTCCAGTCTTCTTTCGTATCACAAAAATACAATAAAGGTGCTAGCCATCGATTTGGTCAAGGATGAAGCTGGCATAACAGACCTGCAATGGTGCAGAACTAATCTGCAGCCAGGCCTTTCCTGTGTGATAAGCCCACACCCAAGTAACCTAATCTGCAATGGGAAATCACACACACAAAAAAAGTGCCCAGCATTTAGTGATGGCCTGAATTTTTTCACAGTCATTTGAAGGTTTCCATTGGGGTCCTCTAGTCATTTGATGTGGCAATTAGCAAGAGGACTTTTGCACTCTACAGAGATGAAACAGCCCTCTTCAATAATTATTTTATGCCTTGAACAGAAACAAAAAAAAAAACCAGAGAGCAGATAACACTGTTACATCAAACAGTAAATGAGTTGTGCTTGTAACTATTTATTTTCTTTTATTAAAGCAAAGTGTTACTTTTCCCATGAGAAAAATCCCTGAAATTGTAAGACAAAATTTCAGCATATTGTCTCTAGACTTCCCACATTTTTATCTAGGTTCATAACCCAGTCTGTCTGCTTCGATCCTATAGCATTTTTAAACCATTCTTTTCTTTTAAAGCTCTGTATGAAATATTAGCAACCTGAAGGGGTAAAGTGTCAACACCATCTGCAAGCCCTTGTTTTTTGACATCAGAACCAAACACACTGAAAGATAAAGTACTATACTTCCCTTAGTATGCTTAAAAGCTCACTTCCTCTCCGTCGGTAATTTTATGCAAGGTAACTCTAAGTAGGAATGGTTTGATTCCTCCATAAACAGTACAATCTGTGCTGGAAAAGCTACGTATGGAATATGATAACTGGCTTAATTCACACTGGTGGGTGGCATCATGACTTCTCGTGATTCCTCCAAAGTAACTGTATTTGTCACATGAAGTGGCAGTAACAGTTAACATACATCTCCAAAGTACAAGAAGAAAGGATAAAATAGACACTTAATTTCCAGTGCAAGATCAGTCATACCCTATTATCATTAAAATCTCCTGGAACTTCCCTCAGTTACAAGTAGGCAGTTTGCAGTTAAACGCAAGGGGACTGAGACTAGGAAGTAGCTCTCTAAGAATTACAGAGTAAATTGATGTCAGAACCTGTCAGTTCCTAATTTACTGCAGTGTTATGATTCTTTAAGTGAGACCAATCAGACTTTTAATGCTGTTAGAGGATTATCTTTTTTTGGTTCATATCCTACCTTTCTTTTTAAATGAGCACAGTCTTAAAGAGTAGTAGATACAAACAAAGGTATTTGACAAAAAAAATAATAAACCCACATATATAAAAGTCTCTGTTTAGAAATGTAAACAGGTAACCTTTTATTTTATTATTTAGTTTATTGAGGGATCGGTACGTGGAACTGGAGATTCCCTTACTGGCAACGCAGTTTTCTTTGTGGGAAATCAGGCTAGGTACATGATTTCTTGCCTGGGATATAATTAGAGGTATACTACTCCTTTTGAATTTGTTTATCATTCAATCAGATTAACTGATGGAATTACATGATGCTTTTACACTGCAAGATTCCCCTGCAAAGCTGTATTGTCTTCAGCCTCTCTGTAATTAATCCACACACTAAAGGAAGGAGCTAGGTACAGTTATCCAGACACACACGGTCACTGCACATTTTTAACTTTTCACCCACACTATAAAAACCCCCAACTCACCTAGTATGTTGTTATCAGCATTTAGTCCTAATGAAAGAAGTATCTTTTTAAAGGCGGACTGAGTGGGCCTAATTATGTTGTCACTTGTATAAACTGAGGGTGAGGGAGACCAGAATCAGATTCAAGATGCTCTTTTTTCCAGAAAGAGAGTGAATCATCTTGCCAATTTCATTGGCAGTTGCTCTTCCAGTTGGCAATTTCATTAAAAAAAAAAACAAACCAACTTATTTTTCTACTCCCGAGGAGTTCCCTAACTGTATGCGCTACAGATTTTGTTTCATGGCTCCACTCCTTTGACTGAATCATGCAATGTGTCATTTCATTAATTATGAGCTTTTCTATGGATGTTTTACATGAGTAAAAAATATACCCAACTCAAAGAAAGGTGACAAGTTATCGGGTTATTTGTATTATCTGGAGCTGGATGAATAATTTGCACATCATTTTTTCACCAAGTTCTGTCTTGCTTTTGCATATTATTGCCTGTATGATTTGAGGACAGCCTGTAAATTGTTTATTAGCTATATCTTGCTAATAGTTGAGATATACTTCAAGCTGAATTGCTAGGACCTTTCTGTACCCCCAACTAGATGGTCACAAGGCTTAAAAGAATCTTTTTGGTGCAGGAACTCACATTTAGCAATTCAGAAGTCACAGTCTGAGGCTATTTTTAGTATTTGCCTAAAATTCATATCTGTTTCTGCTGATGAACACTCAGAGTGATCCAAAGAAACTGAAACACAGCTGATTTAGATTTGTATCAATGTTCAAATAATTTTTTATGGAAATGTGCTGCAAGATGTGCTCAGCTTTTGTGTAGTAAAAAGCGATACAGGTGACATATACCTGAGTTCTGGCAAGCAGCAACAGACCCAGCAAGACATATGAACACCATGCAATGACTAAACATGCAGGAACAGCTTGCTTTTTTGTTGCATGACTGATGGACTTCAGGAAATGTGTGCTACCCATCAAGTATTAACGCAGGGAAACAGTAAAGAGCTTCAAATGCTTTTGTACAGAAAAAGCAGAGGAGAGACGAGTCTTAAGTATAGCAGAAAAAAAATGGTAGGCTATGTCCTTGAACTTGAAAGGAAATCTTGGATAAAGCTGGATAAAAGGATGAGACTTTGGAGGTGGCTGATAAACAAAGAGGGGAGGAGGAAAGCACATTCTGAATACAACTGCCCACCTCTCAGTCATGGGCTGGGAAGGTTGGTTTGAGTCCACTTCTCTGTTCAGAGCCTTGCTCAGTGCCCCTCTTTTCTTCATCCCACTCCACGTATCTTCTCTTGCTAGGTGGAAGCATTCCAGACCTGTACTGACTTGTGTTCATATATTGTAGATACGTCCTTTCAGCTCCTGTCACAGAATATTTTGCTTACCTGCCTTTCATTTCCTTTCTGTTTCAGCTTTGGGGGTGACTGTTTATTCAACTGTTTTTACAGGGCTATGGTAGAGAGAAAGCACTGAGGTAGCACTCATACCAAGTAGAGCACCAGAGAAACTGTAAGAGGTGCGTGCTGAAGTCAATTGGACACAGTCTTCATCCCAGTTTGGAGGCATAGTCAGGGCTGCACATGGTTTGCAAAAGTGGACAAAGAGGCTGAAGGATAGCAGGGTTAAAATTTTTCAGGCTTTCCTTCACCAGTAAATTGCCCACCCTAAGCACGGCTGTTAAGCAAACCATCTAAACATGGTTTAGCAGCACCCTTATATTAGACCTTTCCTTTACACACAGGCACAACACACCCACTTGGGAGTCAGGCAGAGCAATCTGTCAGGACTTTGCCCATATCAGAGGGACAAGCACCCAATTAGTGAAGGAATATGTTTCTCCTCTTCATGCAGTCGCCTCACTCCACAAGTCAGCGTAATGAGCATCAGGTGTGAAGGCACTATGAACTCATCTGCATTTTGACAATCCCTGATGCTGTTTGGGGTGCCATTCCCTAAAAGAAGTAGAAAAAAAAAAAGTTACTCTGATCATCAGAGTTTTTTCACCTCTATACTGCCAAGGTCTAACTACAACACACAAGCTATGTGTTTTGTATGAAAGATACACCGTATTCAAAGCATTCATCATTTCCTGCTACTTTGAATGCAAATGCTATTGAGTGTCTGAGTAAGGGGCCTGCAGTAGGTGAAAACACTGTCAGTGCTTTGTGGGAGAGCTGAGACCCTCTCCTTGGGCAAGAGAATTCCCAAACACCTAGCAACAGCTTACCTGCTGTCATGGGGAAGGGGTGCAAATCCCAAATGGGATTGCTGGAAGCAGCTGTGGTACTGCACTTGTTTTAAATACAATTCATATGAGCATGTAGAAAGATAAGGACACAGCATATGCATTGTACTGAAGGTGGAAGAGAACAGCTATTACCCAAATGAGCTTCAGAGTCGTACAGAGGGAACAAGGACAACAAGAAAGAAGCAGCTGAGCTATGGAATGGTGTATGCTTCTCCTGAGTTTAAGGAGAAAGAACAGAGATGGGAACAACATATAAAAGACATTGGAAAACAACTTCAGGGCTTAGGAGGATCTGGAGCCACTCAGTTGGGCCCATACCTACCATGCAACAGCCATCTATCCTGCTGGAAGACTTAACCATTTGTATGATTGTACTAGTTACCATAAGTGGGCATAGCAGAGCAGCCATAATCACTCAGCACGTGGTAGTTATCTGAATATTTATGCAGATATGTCTGCTTTCATAGTCTGTTCTGAGCCCTGCATTAGTTAGGCTGTTGCTACACTGGTACAAATGATTCACACCAGTTAATGTGAAAATTACTATGATTAGTTGCCATCTGCCAACATGGAAGAAGTAAAAAAATTAACTTGCCATGATCCTAGGATGACTCCTACTGAAGTGGAGGTTTGTTCCTGAGAGCAGAATGAAGCCATTCATCCAGAAACACCCTTTCGTGTGTGCCTTACTAGCAGCATGCTCTCCTGTCTCACTGACTTCAATAGGATTCAGACTACAGCTTAAGTGTTTATCTGAGATACCTGTCTTTAAAAACCTTTTTTTAAGGCCTTAGTTACACGGGAAAGTTGCACTGGTTTAACCTAGGATATGAACTTAATTGATTTAGGTAAATCAGCACAAACTCTTGTGGGAATATATTCATTTTAACGTAAAAGAGCAGCTATTAGTTTGTCTTAAATTAGCTTAGCTTTAAATTAAATTAGAAGTGGTATTAATCTACTTACCTAATTATTTAACCAGGCTTTAATAATGTTGATTTAAAAACTGACTGAAGTTAAACCAGTGCACTTTTGCTGTAGATATAAGACTTTTGACCTTGTTGCTTGAATTATGCAGTCTTCATTCTCGATTAAATTGATTCTGTAGTCATCTTGTAGAGTGGGTGTGGAGAGAAGCTGACAGCGGTACGTGTGTTCCCTTGAGTCCCTTAACAATAAAAGCCAGTTACTTTTGGTTGACCTCTAAAATAGATGTCTTCTTGTGTACTTCTAAAAATATGTTTGCAGTCTGTCTCAGGGAAATACATGTACATATGTTCTTTTAACTGCCAGAGATGTAAAAAACATCAGAGTTTAGGAAATGACAGAGGGAGTGGGTGGCAAGAAAGGATCACATAATCCTCCAAGACAGTCTTCTGGGCAGAAACTAATTTCAGGATGTGAATAGCAGCTGTGAGTTTTCACTGCTTGTAGTGCAGCAAAACTCTTACAAATTTTCAGACAGGAACAACATGACTGAGAATCTGAAAGGGCTTTAATGCACGATCATGATAGCAACCTCTTTGATGCCTCCTTGCACTCCTCCTCCCAACCTGAGCCTTTAAGGAAAGGAATGACTGAAGAAGTTTCATGCTTCACCTAATTGCCTTGTACATCACAATGTTTATAATGATGAAAACAGATTGTCTCCTTTGACCATACTGCAAGCATATCTTTCAAAGGATACTTGAAAATATCTTTCTTCTCATTCAAACCAAAAGGATCTAGGTTTTATTGCTAAGGGGCCTGGTCTTTTCCTGGGTGCTGACATTGCTCAGTACAGAAGCCATAGCACATTACACACATTCAGCAAAGTAAAGGCCCAATACTGAAAGTATTTATGAAAATTGCAAAAAGAAGAAAACAGTCAGCCCTCCTGAGTCTAAAGGATCCACAAGTCATGTGGTTAAGACTCACCACCGTCCAAGCTACAGCTGCACATAGCGAGCACAAGAGAACAGCCAGCTCAGCTAGGGATGGCAGTAGTGTCACTGATCTTCACACTACTTGCCTTACTGCTTTGCTTGGGCATGTGTGAAATGGAAAAACCCCTAAATCCCATGACAGGACTGTCTCAGCAGCATTTATAACAGCGCATTTCATTGAGTTTTAGTAAATGTATGGAGAGCTACTCCATATGCCAAGGTACATGCCACTGACATTCGTGTAATCCTGATGCAGCTCCCTTACTAATGGACTCTTGCCTTCAAAAGATACACCTGCTACCTCATCTGGGGCGCCATATTGTTTATGTCTTAAATGTCCAGGTAAGAAACTAAAGAAATATGAACAAAGCCC
The DNA here is from genome assembly GCF_023638135.1 of Falco biarmicus. Lineage (NCBI taxonomy): Eukaryota > Metazoa > Chordata > Aves > Falconiformes > Falconidae > Falco > Falco biarmicus. The sequence continues at coordinate 20,731,115 of NC_079297.1, forward strand.
CATATACAATGGAAATTCAAACCGAAAAACATTTCCAATTAAGATGCAATTGGGATTGCTCTAGTTCAAGTCTCTAATGCCAATTGTATTAATTGGGAGATTAAGATCCAAGATACTAAATACTGATATGACTCAATTACGAATGGTATAATAGGATGCTATTCTGTTCCTGGGCTATTTTGTTCCCTCCCCATGGGGTTGTCTTGTCTGTTTAGATCATAAATGCTTTGGGAGTTGAGCTTGCTACTGCTCCGCTGAGCATCTAACACAATAGTAGTCCTTTCACAGCTGGCCCCTTGGCAATCCAACAAGACTACACTTACTATTACTATTGTTCAGTGGGAATTTTTCCATTAACTTTAACTGGAATTAGATAAGGCTCATAAACCCTTTGAAATACATTACTCTTAATGTTGAGGTAGAGCTGTGCTTCAGTATATTGTTTCATGGAGTGTCAAAGGTCGGAAGCCGAAACAATCCCAGACATTGATCCAGTTTCTAACTTTTGACGTTCTGCAAAACAATCTTTTGGACTTCTTTTCTTGGACTTTTGCAACCATCTTCTGACAGATGATGCATGTGAAATTAGTCTGATGCCTCATTTTGTTTTAAGAAAAAATTGCCAGCAAGTGAGCATAAGTAGTACACAGAGAATATGTTGGGCTTGGGTCTTCTTTGCCCTTGTGCTATTATTGCTTGTAATTATATTTGTTATTGTTACATGTGCTTTGCACATGTTTAGTTTGATATGACAAAAGCTGAATGTAAAACCAAATATGTGTCAGTAGTTTTGAATGTCTAAATATTCTCAAAGGTGGGACAACCCCAGGCATGTGTAACCCTGGGAAGCTGCACATGTGAAATCTGCTTTTATACCAAGGGCTTGCATATAATTGCAATGTAAAGGTATACCAGATAATAGCATTTAATTACCCTGTGCACTATGAGTTATCGACCATACAGACAACAGAAGTGAGGCCATGTCCCCAGTATGTTTGACCTCGGCCACACAAGCCCAAATGGCTATTAGACAATTTATTCCAGGTATGATTCTGTATTACTAACCTCAAGACTAGGAACAGTTGTACTAGGCACCATAAAAAACCCAAATCAAATTGAAATAATTGCATTAAAATATTTATTCTTGAAACATGGCCTTTTTTCATCATAAAATCTTTTTGTGAGGTATTATTAATTGGGTGGGTATTTTCTTTTAGTAACTGATTTTAAACAAAGATTTTTATCGAAGTGTTTTTCAAGAAAAATTTAAAACAATTCAATCCGTTAGCATTACATTTGCTTACCAAAACTGTGCAGTGTTAAACTGAAAGACTATTCAAATTACCTCAGAAGGAGTTTGGACACATTTTATCATGTAAATATTGAGGGAAATCTTGTGAGGTTTGGCTCACAATTGAGCCAAAGGTAATCAAAGCAGTGTGTAAAATTTTTGTTATTACACTTTTTGCAATATTATTTGCCTCAGAACTGAAAAGGACAGTTCATACTGTTTTCACTCTGACAAAAATGGGAGAAAATAAGCATTGCCCTGATTGTTTGAATGTTGGACAAACGAGGCATGCAGAATTTCAGGCTTGGTAAACAGCAGCCTGTCTGCATCAAAACTCTCTAGATCACAACCTGGAGTGATGGCAATTCACCTCTGCAGGATCTCGAGCTGCAGGAGCACACTGGGCTCTAATTCACATGCTAAGAGACTTAGGAAATGGAGAACAAAAGGACCATTTTATCTTCAGAAGTCACTGTACTGATAACACAGCTCTGCAGATTTACTCCATAAGTAGGACTACTTGCTCCACTAAGAAGACAGAATATAAAGTACTAGTCAGCCTAAGAAAATAGTTCAGAATATAATCTAAACAAGTGAATTCTGAGTTGTTATTGGGTCAAAGTGATTATTGGTCAGTAAACATTTTCAGGCATTTTGCCTGCTTATAACTTGTAAAATTTTGCTTTTGATGTTCTTTAGGAGATGAAATACTAAACTAGTATTAAATCAAGATTTTTAGTATATCTAAATGTGAAAGAAAAACCCCAAAGTGTTTTCCAAACAGGTACTCACCATGAGTTAGGAAATTGGTGGTTCAAATGTCACGGGGAAATAGCATGTCAGTGCAAGTTCTTTAGTGATCAATAAAGTATTCTGCATTCAGACTTCACAAAAAGGTTTCTGAGAACCTTCTCAGACTCCCCTAGGGACAATCCTTTGACATATTCATTGACACCTACTGGGGTAGTTGTCTTTCTAGTTTTGCTATAAGACAGCAATTTGCCACCTCATTATCAGTGTGATTGATGAGAACACCACCTGAAAATCTGTCACATGATGATTGTTGGTTTGACTCCTCTAGATTGATCTCCTTAAAGGCATACACTGATGTGCATGACAAAATGTTTTCTAGGGAAAGATGTCAGTGACAGGTTTTTTGAAAGAAACTGCAGTTTCTGCAAAAGCAATTGACTCTTCCCTCCCTCCTCCCTATCCCTCCAACTCTCCCCCCCCCCCCCTTTGATATTTGTGCTTGAAAAGTAGAACATTAGACAGCATTTGCTTTTAATGGCATTCCAGAGCTGGCTCACTCTGCTGGCAAGTGCGCTAGCTTTGGCACTAGTGTGTGTGAGGCACTTGTAGATCTCCGAATGAAAAGTGCTTTATAAATCAGAGAACTAATCAGTGCACAAATACTAACCCTTACTAAGAGCCCACTAAACACCACATCACTTCAGTGCATTTGAAAGTTTGCATAACTTCTTCCTCTCTATCTACTTGTTGCACTTCCATCCTCTTTCTATCACACTTTTACAGCGCTTGTTTGTACAATAGCTGAACATCCCACATTTTTGATTGTTTCTTTTATCCTTCTCATAGTTAGCCCCACTTTGGAGAGGGTGTCTGTCCTGTTACAGGGAGGTGGGGCTGCATCATGGTGGGAAGCCAAGCAAAGCTTCCCCTCATTAGCCTAACAGAAACATCCAAGATAAAATCCTCTATTGGTCTGTCTCTCCAGCTGCCATGTGACTGGCAGCAGCTCTGTGGAAGTGTGGCTGGACACGTATTACTGCCCAGTGCAGTGCTGTCACCATCTGCTGTGCAACTATGGCAGATTACTATTTAAGCTTCATTTAAGAAAGCATTCCTAATGACAACATTAAGATATGAATCAATTAGCCATCTTTGTACTTCAAGAATGAGCTGGAATTCATACTGAAAGCCAAACAGGTCGCAACCATAGTCTTTGGATGTCATGGGCTCACTGCTGGGCAGACAGTCACTGGGCTCCAGTTGTATGCGGGGTGGCAGCCCATGATTTGGGGACACTTGGACAGCACTTCCCTGTAGCCCCCTGATGCTGGCGTAAAGGCAAAGATCATGGGATAGGGACTGGGCTGTGCTCTGCTCCCCACCTAGGTTCTGCCAGGTAATGTGAATGTTTTAGCTCTTTGCTAGAATCAAGGGTGCTTTCATGTTCTGGTGTTCATGCAAGTTCCTCAGTCTTATTTAAGATTGGACTGAGACTTTAGATACAGAGAAAACCTGAGTAATAGTCTAAAAACCCAAATATTTCAGCAACCAGGCTTTGCAAGCATTTTTATTGAAGTTTTGTAGAGTATGAGCTCCATTAGCCATACTTCTTTGGTTGGTTTTCTACATTTTTGCTTCCTGACAAGACAACGGTTTTCCTTTTCCCTCTGTCCATTGGCAGATTTCCCTTCTTTTCTCTTTCATTCTGCTGCAACTTTTACAACAGAGAATATGACCATATTCACTGACATAAAACTGGCAACTGACAACTAGGATAATATAGATTTAATGCAGGTGTTAGACTTGAAACCATAGTAACTCCTACAACTCAGAATATCACTTTAAAATGCAAGATCTGGTATATTAATGCTTCCTAAATTCTACAGAATATGCCAGAAAACTGAAATTTTATGTAATCAAAATAAAACCACATCTGTTTTCAACCTGAAAAATTGTCCTTTTGCCTATTTGAGTAGTATACTTTTTCTACTGACTATTGTTTGGGGAAAAGATCTCAAGGATATTCAAAGACTTGATCCCTAATGCACAATGGATATATTCTAATCCACTGTCCTGAAATGACTGTTATACAAACATATCCAACTGTTTATACAAAGATTTTGAGGTAAAGATTGTCTTAGAGCTCTTTAAAATGCATTTTCATTAAATGATTATAGAAAACTTGTCTTTTAAAAGATATTAGATGAAGTCTTTGAGAGCTTTGGTCTTCAGTATAATTAAAAAAAAAACCCAACATTTTTTCTGGTTAGTGTTCTGTGACTACAGAAAAAAGTACTACTTCCAGCACCTGCCTCTGCATTTTTTAAATATTAAATAAGGTTCACTGGACACAGAGAGATATTGCAAGACCCGCTGTACTTACTAAAATGTAAACTGTTCCAGAATTGAATGAACCAACACTTTGTCACACACCCCAGCAGTGTGGTTCTGGGAGAGGGGACTGTTTTAGGTAACCGGCATGGTACTGGGAATTTAAGTAAGCAGACTGCAGCAGCAGTTTGGAATTTAGTTAAAGCCTTAAGGAAGACACCTCAGATGATGGACCCAGGGAAAGATCCTCCGCTGATGCATGTTGGTGCAGTCTCGTTGATTTCCACAGAACTATGACAGTTTGCCCAAGTTAACGGTGTGCTCCTATGCCACATACTACAGCTGACAATGTTGGTAAGGCAAGCACTTGCTACCCCATAGGGAGATTTTTGCTTGCTCTGCACCAGACTGGAGAGCAACATCCCAGCAATGTGGGCACCCAGATGCTCCTCTGCTTGGAGGCTGCGCGGGAGGCAGGATCCATCCTTCCCGCAGTGCCTTTGGGACTGAGGGTGGCTGCAAGGGGGAGGGAGGGAAAGGATGTGGGAGAAAAGAGAGGTCGGAGGGGGGGGACCCTAGCACAATGTGGAATGACTTCAGGCAATTAAAAGGAAAACGAATGAAATATCTGGCTGAATGCCAAAGTACGCTCCCCCACCACCCCCCCCCCCCTTCTTCACTGCCAATAGTCCATGAAAATGGGAAGGTATGTGAGGAATTCCCCACTTTATATTCCAGCTCCCATCTATTGTATTTTAGCTATGCCAAAGCAACACTGTTATTCTCCCATGCAGCCTGGGAAGAGTCAGGCATCTTGTCCGACAAGACTGATGACAGGGCTGAGGCTGAGGCTGACGGAGCAGCAGCCGGGTTTATCAATGCAAGCTGAAGGAATCTGCTGATCAGATAGGGAAACAAGAGCACTGACTTCTGCAGTGAACCACCTTTTGGGGAGATCTCTTTTGTTGCCTCTCTTTGATCTATAGGAAAATAAACAGCCTTTGCTTACTCATTCTGCTTGCAGCAGTAGGAGGTCAGCGCTAGCAGATCAATATTGTTACATGCTAGAAAGCATTCAGAGTTGTCCTACTTCTACTATATGCTTTGAGTCTCATAAAAACCTGTTCTTGGGTTTTCATTGAACAACAAAATCCTCTCCCCGCTGCAGCTAGTAGCAAAAATCCTACAGATGAAGACAGAGTCTGGAATTCAGTTATAGAGAACTTCCAAATTATCTCCAAATATGAAATGTATTAACTGCGTCTAGCGAACACCCTTGTGAGGTAAACAAATAGTAGTATACACCTGTCAAAAATCATGGCTCTGCCAAGCTGGAAAAGAAAATTAGAGTCCTCTTCATAACAGAGAGTTCTACAGAGGCACCAAAGGTGCTGTTTGCAGGTGGCCCTCCCTTCTGCACGGCAGAGCCCTGCACTGGGCAGAGGCACAGTCCTGCTGGGGTTGCCTTGCAGCCACCAGCATTAACTGCCGCCTTCCTTGCAGCAGTGGATCACAGCACAGCACAGCACCTTGCCACAGCCCTGCTCTTGAAGGGAGCTGCAATTCTGGTGCACAGCATTACAGCCAAGCCAGCTCTCCTGCCCCAGGTTCCAGCACCTGGACACAAAGAATCCAGCATGCCTTTGAGTGAGAAGATAGTGTGTTAAATATGTATACATTTAGCCAATGATTTATCAGGTGCAGTTTGTGTTTTTTTCGATAAGTACTTATTCTCATCTTGTAAGGATTTTATACTTTCAACATTTCAAGTAATACTCATGATCATAATACTCATTGCAAGGCAAAATGTCCTTATTTTGGGAACATTTCCATAAAGTACTGCAGGATTTCTTTTTTTTTTTCCTTTCTTTTAAAGTTTAAGGGTATTTTAACACAGTGAGTTTTATAATAGGATAGGTACATTGTTAAAATGTTCCTTAAAAAGATGCTAAATATTTATAATTTTTATGTATTAAGTAAAAACAAACTATCCTTGATTTCAAAAGTAGTTCAGTAAAAGTGAAGTATGTTTAAATAAGCACTCAAACCTTGAAAACTGGAATTCTGGACTCAGGAAATGAGTCCTGGTGAAAATATCTTTGAATCTTAGCAAATATTTTTGACTCTTACAAATGGTTGTTAACACAGAGGCTGATCTCATTGCAGATTTGCCTATTATTTTTTTTTAATCAAAGATTTTTAATATCTCAGGAAAAACATGCTGACTAAAGTACAAACTACAAGCATATAAATAGTAGGACTAAAATTACACTGTCTGAAATTGAAAACACCGTGTCCACAATTATCTTTTCCACATTTGTTCTAAAAATGCAACATAAAATTTATTTTTGAGAAAAATAGCCTGCTTCATCTGCAGAAACCTTAGTTGGAAAATAGCAATTTGTAAAATGTTAATTTTTCTTCTCCCTTCAAGGTTTTTTAGAATTCCTAATTCTACTAAATTTTTCGGACCAACTCTACTAAAATAATAGCAGTTCTCCCTTTGTCTCTCTCTGTGTACATTTGAATATACATGCATGTAAATCCTCTTCATAATTTTGTAGTGATTCTATTAAAACCAAGAGACTTTTGTATCCAAAAGTATGAAGAGGATGCACATATACTATGTTCCAGGGGATTTCTTCATTGTCATATGAATACTTCCCTATAAGTTCGCATGCTGTTTGACATAAGGATATAGAGCTTCTTGAACAGGTCCATGATTTAATGATAAGCAGCTGCAGCGGAAGGGATTTCTGGCCTAGTTTTGGTTGCATGCATTCAGGGAGAGACTCCAAACTTGTTTTATATCACATTACATAGCAACAGAATACAGAAAACCCAAGCACTTCTCTTTCTGAGCATGGACAGTTGAGAGGCAATAAGAATTAGAATTAATAACAAGGAAATAACAACTAACAAGGAATGACAACACTGCATATAGTGATGATGCTCTTAAATCATGCAGCAAATTTGATTCAAGGCATATAAATGATTTATCTCATTAATGTAATTGAGCACAGACTTTCCACTTCTCCATTTCCCTTTTCACAAAGGGCTCCTTGCTCAGAGAATGTTGTCCCATCTCATTTGTCTGTGTCGGCAGAGGAGGAAATTCACAACTTGTGCTGTTACTTCAAATAGCAATCCCACTGACAGCCCTAGAGTGGAACAGCCCAGGGCCAAATTCCCCTCAGCTTACTTTGGTGCAACATCTGTGTCAGTAGAGATATTGATTGTGCTGATATACCAGAAAGGATCATCTGAAGTTAGTGAATTAATCTGGCTTTTGAGGAGCATAGGGAAGGGGTCATCTAGATGCAGATTCTGGTACCCAGAGGACGGTGTTTACAGCTCAATAGCTGACTCATACCAATGTTCTCTCTAGACTGAAGTTGCACCTAATGGTGCTTGTGGCAGGGTCTTGGCCTTTTCCTTGTTCAGAGCATAGCACATATTTCATGTGCCCTGCTTCTTTAGGCTTCCTATCCATGAAAGTAGGGTAGGATTGGGAAGAATGGGCCAGTTCACATCCAGGCCTTACCCTGCTTGGGAGCAAAGATGCAGCCATGATTTACAGCCAGGCACAGGGACTCAGGTCAAGAAATACAGACATGGCCAGAGTACCCCAGAGGCACAAAGGACCTTCCTCTACTTCAGAACTGCTCTGTGGAAAAGTGTTGATTCATAGGCAGAAGGTGAGGCTCAATTCACCTTGTTTTAGATGTCTGCAGTATACGCTTGTACATCACAATCCTTTTTTTACAAGGACTTAAGGAAAACAGGCACTTCCGTGACAGCACTCCTTTTACAACTGAAATTACTAACTTCAGAATTATATTTAATCACAAACCCTGCCTATTTCTCTCCAATACCTCTAAGGAGAATAAAGATGATAACTCTGAACTACAAGCCTTCACTGCATCATGTAAAGTGGGGAGACAAGAGTCCACATACGGCACTAGAGTGTGTTAGCTACCTTACTTTGTGCTAAGTTTATGATGGATGCAACCTATGACTGAAGTCAGAACTGGATAAATTAACTTTGGTTTTATATTATCATAAATGATGACAGAACTTAACCCTTGATCTAAGCATTTCTTCTTTCTTTCTTTCTTTTTTTTATCTATATGGAAGAAGTAAAAAGAATAAACAAATAATAAAGAGTGTATTTCCAAATGATTTTGTGTAGGGCATTTTTTTTCTGCTGATGGCATCTTCAGCTGATAAGTTAGCTGGCATTTACCAGCCTTCTAAATATGTGATCATACTAGAATACCCTTTTCTTTGCTAACAACACTTAGCCTGACCTAATATCTCTGTATAACCTAATCTATCTACATATGCTATCATCTTTGACTAGGACTTTGGCATGTTGATAAACAGACAGAAATATCATCATGGTGGTTGGGACTTATCTGACACATTTGCTTATCAGCTGAACCTGTTCTTGAGAAGTTCTCCTTATTGTAAACTTTTCTTGCTTCCTTACTTTATGTGAAAAAGTTTTTTTAAAAAAAGAAGCATAGTAATGACTAACCTATTTAACTCACTATGTAAATAAATTCATATAAATTATTTTTTAAAAACATAACTGCTGAACTTGAATTACTAACTAGTCAGTAAAATTATGTAAAGGAAATATAGTAGAGGAAGAAGAAGAAGCACTTGGAGTCATCATCTTCTAAGATCTAAGCCAACAAGCAGGTATCCATATATCCACAAACCAAACTGAGATGTCTGCAACCTAATTTCAAAATTTAAATGACCGAATCCTTCAGCTTCATGAAAAATGTGTTTAACACCAGTATCTTCACTGGGACTTCCAAAGATTTATAGAGAAGAAGATACCATGTTTTTCCCATGTTTCACAGCCATGTGAGGGAGAAGTACTATGTCTTTTTAGTCACCTTCATATACATCAGCAGCACAAAATCATAGAATAATTTGGGTTGGAAAGCCCCTTCAGAGGTCAAGTCCGATGTCCTGCTTGAAGGAAGTCCAGTTAGAGCAGGTTGTTCATGTTGGTTAAGTTTTGAATATGTCCAAGGGCAGAGATTTCAAAATATCTCTAGGCAACGTGGACCAATATTTGACCATCCTCACAGTAAAAAAAAATTCTTCCTAGGAAGAGCACACTCTGTATTAAATGGTCTGATGATCTGAGGTGAAGATGAATACTACAAGACAATCTCCAAAATCATCTGTCACAGGAGGGAAGACTGAAAAAAAAATAAAATTCCTTTAGCTACCTCTTATTAAAATGCAAATGAAAACATAAATCACCTTAAATTCACTCTTTAAAATGGCCAGCATTTTTATTAATTAAGCAAACCAAGCAGTGTCTTTCATTTTTCTTTTCTCTTGTTCTGTTTTTCTTCTCTTCTCCTTTCTTCTCTGAGTGTAAGAAGACATCACAGTGCCTTTAGGCCTAGACTTTTACACTCATATTAGTGTTTGTAATTTTTTGAAAAGTTTGCAACTTTTCTTTGTGTATGTATAAAGACATAAGAGCAGAATACAAGCAAAGGCAGAGATAAAGCATATCTTAAAATGGAAGATTGCTGCAAAGTGTGGGGAGAAAAGAATAAGAGTCCCCTGTCTTTTGCCCTACAGTTAAGAAAAATGTTGTGATCTTGGTTTTAAATGGGATGAATAGAGTCATTATACCAAATGATGACATTGGGCACTGGCCCAACAGGCTCTTGACATTCTTTCTGACATTCCCAAAATAGACGCTGCCTAATTATAATGTTGTTTATGTCCATTTTCAGTGTCAAATATTTTTGGAATGCTGCTCATTCTGACAAGAAAACCCTAAGCACTTAAATCATAATTTTAAGCCATTGTATTAAGATTAAGAAAAAAATCAAATATTGGGTAATTGCTAAGAGGCTTTTGGGCATATTACTTCATGCAGACTGGCAACAACAGTACATCAGTAAGTTTCTCTTTTCAACTGATACTCACTTTCAGTTTCTAGTGTGCCTAAAGGTTTAATTGTACAAGATGATAAAAGCCCTGATTCTTATGTCCTTTTCAGACTCAAGTACGTTACAAGCAAAGCTATGGCCTGCAATCATCAATGTCATGTTTGAGCTGTGCTAATCTAGGATGCAGGGCTAATAAAAGCAGAGATAATAAAAGCAGAGATGATTTGGCAGGGCACACTTACTGTGTGCATATATGCACTATCTTTTCATAGTGACAATTTACCATGGCAGTGCTGATATAATTCAAACAAATACAGCCTGTAGGATACTGGAGATTCAACAGCTTCTGATTCACATGTACGCAAGTACATCTGGTTCCACATGTTAAAATTTGCCTGTGTGCCATATGTCATATGAATCAGATTTCCTTTTTGCAGAGCTAAATACCAGATTAATCTGAAATGTCTCACTTCATAGAGTGTAAATAGCTGTACAACAGGTCATCTTGAAATACTGCAGGAAGACATACAGCAACAGTCCCACTGAGCACTAGCGGAGCATGCGCACAGACACATACACACACTTATATTTATTTATTTAAATGCCTATTTTTATTTTTTATTATGCATATTTATATTTTTTAAAAAATCTCCCAGAACCCACTATTTCTGAAAGATGAGTCATAGTGGATTACACATGCACAGATGCAGAACTGCAGGAAACAGGACTGTATAAGTATATGGAAGTTATTATAGAAGAAATGGTTTACTTCTTAAGCACACATAAAGTCTTCCTCATCTGGATATGTGAAACCATGTAAATGAGGATGCCTTCTGTGTATTTGCTCCCAAACCTCTAACACACTGAGTAGCAGTGGTGAATAGCAGTTCCTTCAATAGGAGGCATCAAAGTATGAATTACACATTGCTATTTTGTTGGTGAGATTAATTTATCAAAGATTTTCAGAAGCTGTAGTACATAAAAGACAAACCCACATCAAAGACATGTCTAGGTTACTTTCTTAAAGGCAATTTACAAAACAAGAAAAGATTATGAAGCAGTTGAGGATTAGGGGTTATCAAGTCCACCTTAAAGTGTCAGGTTAAAAAAATGGTTTGGTTGTTAAAGAACCATAGTGGATGTCTGACTTGATAAGCATGTTCAAAAGAATATTTATTTTAAAAGATGTAGCAGATTATTGATGAAAAAGAAAGATTTGCCTTCATTTTCCGACAGACCAGTCAAATTACAGAATGCATAAGTAACGCAAAAGCCACTTAAGAGGCTTATAGCTGTATCTTTGGAAATAAACCCAGCAGGTGCAGACCTCTGTTTACAGCAATGAGGCACTTTAATGTTAGTTTCTAAAAGTTAGACCTGGAATGCTTGGATTTGGATTACCAGATCTTCACTTCTGTGTTTTCATTCAATGGGATTATATACATTGAATCTCAGCTTAGTTTTGAGAACAATTCCCAGGATTAAGTAGCTGAATACAAATAGAAATGCATTGCAGAAGTCTCATGTGTTCACAAACAAAATTTACTGGTGAGAATGTACCAATGGAAAGAGGACACTAGCTAATTTTTTCCTAAGAAATAGAATCATAAGGAAGTACATTTCTACAGTTCCACCAAATGTGTATTCTAGGTGGAAATATATTCATTTTGTATTTGATAGGCTCCTAAGAAATCAGTAATTCATATTTATATATCATAAGTCATGCAAGGTTTCTGTATGTTTAGGCTTATATGAATCTACTTTGACTCTTGAGATCTTTATGCATATTATACTGCAATTTGGTTTGGATTTCTGTATTTTGTGTCCTCAGCCCATCAGACTTGGGTTGGATACTAAAAACCTCAGGATAAACTCTGATTCAGTGTATGACATCCACCAACAGGAAGTCACAATTTGCTCTGAATTCAGAACTTGTAAACCTTGACAAAGAACTTTTCAGACCAGGACTGTGAATTCTAATGGACTTGTTGGATCACAAACCTACGCATGGACTATATGTTGGATGGTACCACAGCATTATAAAGTGTTCTAAACATTCTTCCTGGTTTTGTTCTAATAGCTGCCTTTGCACTATTGAGGTTCTGATAGCTTTATCGATTACATCTCATACTTAGTCACACTGGTGACCAAAACAATTATAAAGGAAAAGATCCAATGGAAAGCTAATTCTAAAAATGTACAACTGACTTTAGGTGAAACGATATGCAATAGACCTGTAACCTCCAGCTCATATTCTAGGTATTTATTTCTGTCCAGTGACATTTAACAAATTATCTAGGTGTACTTTCAGTTCAACATCTGCACTTCCTTTTTTTCCAGTTTCCTTCTTTAGCTTTATTAGACCAGTATTTGTGCATACTAAAAAACCGTTAGATGTTAACATTTAATCAGAAACACCAAGGACTAAGACCTTTTTCTGTTCCTTTTCTCCAGGAAAATTATGTTGATTTTGTTCACTGATTGCTAACGTCACCATTTTCCTGATACCACCAGATGAATATTGCTTCTTCCCCTCCATCTTCTGCAGGTTAGAATGACTAAGAGTTAATCTTGCGAATGTTAAATAATGTTGAATTAGGACAGTTTACATCTAGGTTACAGGATTCAAAATACTTTTTTCTGTTCTATCCTTTGTTTAGCCTCTTTGATTTATTAACGGAGGCTTCTTTTTGATCTGGCTTTACCTTGTCAGTCCTTCATGTCCCACCCATGGATGTTTTATTTCTTTTTCATCTAGTGATGTTGGCAAAGAACTTTTTAAAAAAAGACAGAGGGAGGGATTTGGGATTGTTATATAAAACCTGTGTTACTCAGTTTTCAATATCTCATTGAACTTCTCACAGCTTTGATATTTTAAGTAGGTATCACAACAAAGGGAAAAGAAGTGACTGGAAAGGTAATGCAGTGTATTAGGCTTGTTAATGGCCCTGAAAGTCCCAAGAAAACTTGCTGAAAGAAGGATCCTTTCCCATGAGTACTATTTAATTTCTCTGAGAGGGTTTTCCTGGTGAATTAAAACTCTAAAGAGCACATTTAAGCAATCCAACTGCCATCATAGCCTATGCTGTGTGCTCAGTGACATTTACTTTTATTTTAAAAATCCCTTTGTTAAAAAGTCTATAGGAGAGAGATTTCTGGATAATCTGTTTCTTCTTTTGCTCTGCTGCTAACATGCTCAGGAAATGTAGAAAACTGGAATAGAAACCCAAGTTTTTCCCACAAGGGCAGAGCAAGATCAAGTAAGTGATAAGAATATTTTACTAAATAATTCTTCTTAGGAGTTGTACGTAATAATCCTGCTCCAACACTTCAAATTATTAAGTGTGGCAGTATGAAGCAGATTAAACATCTACTTAGAAGAATTTAACAGTGCAACATATGGGAGCCTAACAAGCAGAAGGAGTGAGCTGGCTCTTACATTGTCATTTAAGGTCATAGGAGACCCCAAGCCTGATCCGTCTTCTGCCATATGTTCCTTTGTATAGTATACACAAGTCGATCAGCATCTTAGTTCCCCATCTATAACCTGGTTGGTATCATCCTGTATTCCCTTGAAAACATCCAGGAGGTCCTGAGTGTTACAGATGCAAAAAACCTTCCCCTGCCAGTGCTTTACCTAGTGGTGAGGCTGGCAGTGGCAAGGATGCAAGCCCTGCACCCTTGCCCTCATCTGCACCAGGAGGGCTCTTGTCTCACAAAGTCATCCTGTGTGAGCCTCCTTCCTGGCTGAGCCAGGGAGGGATCAGTTCAGGCAGATAGCAGTGCTGTGCTCCAGCACCTTGGCTGCTTGGTGGAGTTTGGCTTGTCTGGGTCAGCAGCAAGCTCATGACAGAAGCTGTATCTTGTTGGCTTTGGAAGAGGAAGACAAGGCTTATTATTATGCCCTCTCCAGGTGCTGTGCTGTATTAAGAAGCTTGCATCTCTGCTGTGTCTTATTCAATCTATCCCCCGAAAGTGATGAGGTTCCTCCTTCTCTACCAGGAAATTGGGCAAGCAGCTCCATTATTTGCGTAGTGGATGGAGCTGCTGCTATCCAAAACAGAAAAATTGTCACTCCTTTAGGGGATGTTTCCATCTTTGCTGTTAATGTGATCTCTAACCTAACGTAACCTTTAATCATAATCTACAATCTTAAATCTGTTTTTGCTCTTGGCTTGTCCGATCAACCATCACCAAAGCAGTAGCCTTTCAAAATCAGTCTTTTATAGCCAGAGGGCTACATGGGACTTTTTCCATCTCTGTGATACGATCAGGGTTGCTGCCATGTCTGGCTCATTGTGGACACATGGTGCTACAAATGAAAAGGTGGTATATCCCACCAGTACAAGGGAGCTTGGAGAGTCCCTGAGAATGGCAAGACTGAGGGATGGTGTGGCCTCTATGGCTATGTGCTGACAGATGCAAAGGACGGTGCTCCAAAAAGATAGCTGGTCATTCAGCTCACATCTGAGAAATGGGACAGGCATTCCAGTGTTTTCACCCCCTTCCTCCAGCAAGGATGGCTAGAGTGAGCCTTTGGGAAACCTCGCAGTGAGTACTGATGCTTTGCAAGAAGCCTTGTTGCAGAGTGCCACTGGGAAGCTGCAGCCAAGTGTGCTGTTGATTTACGCTGCAGAAGTATGCCATTAGTTTTAATATAACTTTGTTTTGTACAGCAGCTTTCATTTGTACCCCAAATACTTTGTGGCTGTGGCACATAGCTAAATGAAGTGATCACACTGGCTCCCTTAAAACCTAACCTATTTGTTACCAGGGTTACCAATGCAGATCATTGGACTTGATGCACACAATTTTCATATCACATCCACCAACCTCCAAAGCAAGCCACAAAAAGGAAAACAACTCACAATATGTTAGGGAAGCATCAGCTGCTGATTTAATCCTGTAAGTGGCTTCCTATAGCCATAGCACTTAGATGTCTTGTACAGAGCAAGAAAAACTTCTTGAAACTCCTCTTAATAGCTTGCTAACCTTCCAGACTGCCAGGTAATGAAGTTAAAGCTCTTCTTCAACAAGCCTTCTAAAATCAGTATCAGAGTTTCCAAACAAACACTCCAAACACTAAGATGTTGATTCAGAGCTCTTGCTGAACTTATGCAGGCACATTCCACGTATACAGGTTTTTCTTCTGATAGATTTATGATTCAGAAGATAGTCTGCATTATATTGATGTGTGGATCCACCTTTCATTTTTCAGAAAACTGTCTTGCCTCCCATTTCTTTTTGGAAGACATATGGCATTGCCTCTCCCAACATATAAAAAACAACCAACTTATTTTCATGACTGAATTCTATTATATTATTTCTGGACAAATTTAGTTTTGAACATCCATAGAAGAATATAGAAGGAAAAAGCTTGATCTAGAATGCAGTTCTATGTCTAAATAATTTGATTCATTTAACGACCAGTGACCAGGACAGTTTTATAGAATTGAGCTTTAAACTGCAGAAACCAAAACCAGCAAAATACAAGATTGATTTTGAAAAAGAATAAGGGCAACATGGATCAGCTATTGATCAGCCTCGAACTGTGGCTTAGCTTTTCCCGCTGTGGCCAACTCGCATCTCTCTTTGTGTGATTGGCTTTTGAAATAACATGCTTCAAGAGTTGCTTAAATCTCTTTATTTCATGATCTCTCACATTAAAGATCCTTCAGATCTGACTTATGCATTGAGTTGTTTCAATTGGACATGACCTCTGCTTTAACTTTTCCAAAATTGCTTGCTTCTTGTGGCCAGGCTACATAATGGAGCATAATAGAGTGTTTCCAGTGCTAACTGGAGAGCCAAGCCTGCAAAGACCCGAGCCCCAGCTCAGTGCTGTGTGAGCTGCATCCCCAAAGCACCTGGCCACACTCAGGCTGACAAACAGCCCTGCCATTATTCATCTGTGAAAATGGCATGCTAAAACACAATGCCCTGGAAAGCTAACCGCAACAAAGCCCCTGAAGTAAGGCAACATCATTTCCATGCACCTATCAGCTAATGCTTGAGATAGAAGCTAATGACTGATTTCTCAGGTAAGGCCACGAGGAGGAACAAGCTGCTTTTCTGTTTGAAAAGAGTTTTTCTGGCACTGGCAATGACTAGTATAATGTTTATATTTTTCTAAATGATCCTTCCATTTGAAAATACCAAAGGTGGGTCACATCACCAAACCTGAGAAATTCATAGTTTATTATTAAAATTTACATTAACCTTAGACTTGATATTTGTGTAGGATTTATTTTCTACTGTATATTGAGATTCTGCTGTGTCTTATTTACTACCTATAGGAGGGACTGGTAGCATCTTTGAAGTTATTTTCCTCAATTTTAAAAAAAAATGGTGCTGGACACATCAGATGTTAGTGTTCTAAGTATTAGAATCTGAAACAAACTCCTGATGGGAAAGATCAGTTAGGAAGTTTTTTATTTAACTTTGAGGCTTAACAACTAAGCTTCTCTACTCAAATACACTGTAAAGCACAAGAAGTGAATTTCTGGCACAGAGTCTATCAAAGACTAAAAAGCCACAACAGAACTTTACAAGAGTTTTGATATTATTATGCTTTTCAGTATTGCTGGTCAGAATTTTTCCAAGACTTTTTTTTTTGTTGTTGATAAACAGAAAACAGACTTTCAGTCTTCAGTGAAAAAATGAAACAATTTTGTCTATGAATTTTTTTTAAACTAAAAAAAATATGTTTTTTAAAATTTCCCAAGAAAGAATTAAACCTTTGTAAATTCAGAAACATGTGATTTTAATTTTCAAAAATAGAAAATCTGCTTCCGGTGGATAAGGAGGATTTTGCTGTTCTTTATAAAAGTCCCAGTCCCAGTCCCACTTTCATTTTTCTAATTATTTTTTTTAACTATCACATAAATGATCACATACACTTCAAGAAGTTGCAATACAGTTTATATAAGGCATAACTGCCAGAAAGGAAAATTTAATTTGTGCGATATTGCATGGTCTGGATGAAGGTCCAAGTCAAAGCTTGTAAGTTATTATGAAGTATTACTTTTACAAATGGTGCTCCTATGGGAATTTTCAGTTTTATGGGAATTTTCAGTTTTAATTTGGCAGATCCCTGTCCTTGTGTATACTCAGTATTTCCGTATTTTGTGAAGGCTGCACACTCATATTCCTAATTCAATTCAAACAGGGCTGTATTAAAAACTGAATTTAACAGGGAAGCACACTTGTATGTATAAGCAAGAGTCCTGTGGCCATCTTAACCTGGGAATAATGGAAGAGGACATTTGTGAATGGTTTAGCAGGTCCTTGAGGACCTCTCTCTGGTTACAGGTTGTAACAGAAGATTTATTTTGCTGCCCCTGTTAGAGAGTTGATCTAGTCTGCCTTACACAATTGTTTATTCCCCAATAAGATATTTCAATCTTGTGGACTTCGGAGTGCCCATTGAAAGCCCTAATTAGTGATCGTTTAAAGTACTTAGGTAATGTTAACTCCAGCATACAAGGGATGCTCTTGAGTCTGACCCCTGCTCATTCCATTTCTTTTTGGAGCTTTGAAGACAATTGATTTTTCAAGACTGCAGCCTTCCCTTAAAATCAGGGGCTAAAAGAGTGGGGACCTAATCTTGGTTCAACCATTCATGCCATCTTTAAAGACATGTTTACTTTTTTCCCTCTGGATGTCAATTAATAGATTTTAAAGTCAGTGAATTAACCCAATGTGAAAGAGTTTAGAGCACAATTGCATGTGGGCAGAAAATGCTAATTATAAATAATCGGTCTCCAAAAAAAAAAAAAAAAGAAAAAGTGAGTGCACCTTAAATAGCTGATGGGAACAGGTTAAAAAAAAGGTCGGGGGGAATTTTTAAAGCTGGCTTGAAAGTAGTATGTAGAGTTACATGGAGAAGAACACCAATCAAAACAATTTATATGAAAGGTAACTTAGAGATGACTTTTGCACACACTGGGTCAAACACAAACTTTAATTTCCCTTCACAAGAAAAAAAATGCTCTGAGAAAGACTCTAATGTATACTCGCTGAAAAAAAAAAAAAGTCTGAGGTAGTCATAAAGATATCTGGAGACCAATATGGTAAAGGAACTTTGCACTGGCATCTTTTGGCAGCATCTCCTTGCAGTGGATGCAGTTGTATTCACAGTTGTTATATATATGTCTTTACAGAATTTTAATTATTATCTCTCCTATCTGTACCTGCACCAATGCAGTCACATTTGGGTTAGCAGCAGTGGCATCACCACGTGTACCATTATCAGCACTGTTATTAGCTCTAATCCTTGTCAGAGTTGATTTAGATGATCTGTCCCAGACATTTGTAAGGACAAGGAACCACATCAAACTGACTCATTTTCATTGCAGATGATTTTCTGTTAAAAACTATGAGTTTAGGATTATTTGCTGGACAGCTGTTGGGACAAAATTATGATTTAAACAAATGGAAAGGAGCCTCAAAGATTTTGTTGAAGGCTGAGCTCAGGTCAGAGATACTGAGTGTCTCCAAAAAAAAGGTGGTCATGAAATGCCCTTGAATTAGACCTGCAAGACCAGATGGGAAAAGATGCTTTTGAAGAAGGGCACCTGACCCTGTTTGGTAATGATGGAGCCTCCCACCATTTGTTCAGCCATCAGTTTTTGACAGTGGCTTTAGCACTGCAACCACGAGTAGAGCACACTTTCTGACAGCTCCTCCCAAAGATCTCAGTATTAGCTGTGCCATAGTCCAGTGCTTTCTGAAAGATGCTTGAAATTTGAAGTTAAGAAGCAAAGAGAGGCGAAAATACAAACAACCTGTCCAGTTTCAAGCCAAAGAAGCTGCGCAGTACCATCATAGGAGGCTGTTCAACTCCTCCATTGTGACTATGCCATTTTCATACACTGAACGAAGGAAAGTCTGACAGGAATGTGTAATACATGGAAAACACAGACCAACAGCTTCTTCCAACCCAGCCAAACTAGCTGATATTGAGATTCTGCTTTGGGGACTGGGATTTCTGAATGTGAAGTGGTACTTAGCTCTGTTTAAAAAAAAAACTATCTTATGCTTCATTGTCATGAAGTAAAAGAATTTATTAGTAGTATTTTTACCTCAATTATTAGTATTTTTTAACATTATTAGGACATCAGCACAATGAGCCAAAACTGAGATTTGGCAATAGTTTCCTTTTAACATTTGTAACAAGTTCTTCACAGCTTCTTCCCTTTTAATTTCAGAGAATATATACTTTTAAATAAAGGACTCTTCTTGTGAAGGAAGTAGTAGATAACACTCAAAAGAAAAACTTATACACTCTAAATCAAATAAATAGGCAGGGGCATCTTGAAATTAATAAAACAATCACTATTGATTGTATCAGGTAAGTGTGGCAGGAAAATAGAAGCTTTCAAATTTTAGTTATAAAATGTAATTTAAATGTTTCTTTTGTGCAATATGCCATGTTTCTTTAATATGTATATTTGACAGCAGGTTTGAATGCACTTTCTTCTTTTCATCACTGGTGTAGCTTTGTTTTCTCCAAAAGTCTATAATTCTTCTTTCAATCATTTTAAATAGAAAAGATGGATGTGTTGAATTTCCTTTCTCTGAGTACTGACTGTTTTGCCACTGCATTTTGGACTAAAATAAAGGTGGTGAGGTATTTTGATAGAAAGCAGACTATTGGGTAAACAGAGCTGCTACTGTAGAAAGAGGGCAGGAGGCTGGCACGTGGTAACAGTTGGGAGCAGATAAATGGTAAACAGCTGAAATACACCTATGTTTCTGCTAATCTGAGGACATCAAAATTGACAGGGAATTTTGCCTTGAAAATAATAGACAAAACATGATGCAATGGGAGCAGGACCAGCCCAGTAGCTGCATTGTAACCAATCTAGCAAAGAACTAGATGTCTGTAACAGCACAGAGTAAAATACACAGGTCTTGGTATGTCGTCGTCCAGAATGAAATCACTTTAAAATTGGTGCATAATGCCTTTTCTAAACTTTATATGATGATGAACTGTAAAATGTTTTTTAAAAAATATTAATTTTAAATTACGAAGATTAAACTAGGAAAGAAACTCACCTACGGCTAAGTTTGTATATTGGAAAGGATTCAGATAGCCCATTAAATACTCCAATGGTTATTTACAATAGGATTAATTTCATTCACATTGGAGAATACCTATTATGTTTCTTTAGTTTATGCTTAAGCAGCTGTCCAATTAAAAGGAATCGATCTTCTACAATGCTTGTATCTGAACATGGCACTGCCCACTGTGCAATAACTCCTTTGTATTTGAGAGCTAATATGCCATGCAATTATGATCTACAAAGGGTTGTTTGCTTTTTGATTTTTTTTAATCCTCCAATTCCCTAAGAAATTATCTTATCACTCTACCATAATTGAGCATTCCTTCTCAGTTCTACAGGTCAATTAAAGGGTTAAAAATTCTCTATCTCTATCTTGATCTTTGCTGAAATGGTGTAGGGGAATGAAATGGTTGCCAATTTGTTTGCAATGCATTCTGACTGTACGGGAGTTCTTTTTTGCCTGACAGGCAGGTGAGATCAAAGTGGTGCAGGACAAAAGGGGCTCAGCAGTGATTTGTCAGGGGACGAAAGGCAGTCCTGTCTGGGAAAGTGGCTGTAGCCCAGAACGAGCCTTCAGATCACTAACAGGCTAAAGAAATCATGGCATGAGAAAAAGTACAGCAAAAAAGGTTCAAAGGTCAGTTTTATTTGGTTTGGATTATTGGTGCCTCCTTTTAAACCAAAGAGCAAGAAGGGGAAAAAAGAACAGGCTAATAACCTTTGTTATTGTCCAGGAAAAAACTCTTTTGTACACATTGCTTGGGGATTGTCTGTAATTAAAATGCTGTTGTTAGATCCAGGACCTGATCCTGCAAAGTTTTACTCATGTGAGTAATTCTCCATTGCATGAATAGTCCTGTGGGGTTACTCACGTGAATAAAGATTACTTTCATGATAAAGTTCAGGCATTGTATTTGTTTAGGGGACGCAGGTGTGTCTCTGTGTGTCTGTGTTTGTATGTCTG
This sequence comes from Falco biarmicus, assembly GCF_023638135.1. NCBI lineage: Eukaryota > Metazoa > Chordata > Aves > Falconiformes > Falconidae > Falco > Falco biarmicus. The sequence continues at coordinate 20,752,454 of NC_079297.1, forward strand.
CTCAGAGGTCGGTGTCCTTCCTAAGCAAAGATTAGATTTTAGTGAGTGACCTGAAAAAAATTATATATTTGAAAACTGAAAACTCAAGACAAAAGCAAACAAACAATTGTCTGTAACTGTTCGCATTCTGCTTCCGTAAGATTCAGGAGATTACAAAATCCATATTCTCTTTTAATCCAGGTATTTGACAATTACCTCACTGATTTATTTCAGACAAGATCTGTGAGTCACCATCCACTGTAGATCATGCCCAGTAATTATTATCTTCCATAATTATTGAGTAAAGAATGTCTTGGTTTAAGTTATGAACAGATGGTTGTATTCCTTAACTGGAGAAGGATGCTAGTGACATAGGTTGCATCCAGCTTATTTAGGAAATGGCAGTCTTTTCTAGCCGAGGAGGAGGCCCCCACACGGCTGTCTGGAAGGAAGTATACTTGCTGTGACGCTCACCCTTCCAACAGGCAAGGAAGTGAGGTGGGAAAGGCATGGGCTGACAAACCCTCCTGTTCTCAGAACAGCAAAATAATTGAGTCTGAGATGGTAATACAGAATGAGAGTGGGTGCAAGCCTTGCTGGGCATAGCTTTCATCCTCCTAAATGGCAGCAGGCAAGGGCACACAGGGAGAAGAGGAAGCCCTCTATTATTTTTGTGTGCTTCCCTTGGTTTTCCTTTGAGCCAAGAACTAGTGTATTTTGGATAGTTAATGGCTAGGCTGGAATGGATTGGATAATAGTCTGAAAACGATACTTACATTTTCACTTCCATGAGGGAAAATGGTACAACTGGTGAGTGAATAAGTCTCTCAACTTTTCCTGCTCCACACTGAGATTACTTCCAGTGTAGAGTGGGGAAAGAGCCAAATACAAATGGTCAGTGTGAAAAAAAAAAAAAAAAAGGGGGGAATTTTTGTGATCAGGTGCAAGTTTCTGCAAGCACAGAGCAAGATTTGTTGTCCCTGGATCAGCTATGCATAAAAGCTGTAGTAGGGAAGGTGGGGAGGTAGAAAGGGAACTGTGCTTCTTTTAGCAATACCTAAATTATCTGAAGAAGTATCTTTGAAAAGTATTCCAGGATTCCCCTGTTGAGGTCTGATACAGAGGTCAATTCTTAGGGAACAACATTGCACATCGATGTAGCTGGGGCACAACTCCAGCAAACATCCTTCATATATGAATAAACAAGATGCTTCTGAGACAAACAGATAATGATGCCCTGGGCCTTGTGTAAGGGATCTGACTTCATATTAGAATTCACCCTTGTTCAAAATGATGAAGTACCAGAGTGGGGCAGGAGGGAAATATGTTCCTGGGATAGGAACTTCAGCCGTGTGCAAGCAGTTATGGGTCAGCCCCAGCCTAACCCTGAGACCACAGTGCTGCAGCTAGCTAGTCTGCCAAACTGTTTGGGGGATCATTCTTTGCAACGTGTGTCTGACTTTCTTTGGAGTCCTGCAGCTCTGGGAACTGAAGAGAATCTATTGAAAAACAACTAGTGGTAGTCTGGAAGAGTATGTCTGCTAAAGACCTGCTGATGGGAAAAGGAGAGGTTGCGAGTAGCATTGCACTTTCTTGTGAACATGTTCAGTTGAGAAATTCTGCAAAAGGTGTTGCTTCTTGGAGGATCTGCTTATGGTGGATAATTCCCAAGTATTTCAGTAAGATTTTTGGCTTTCCTAAAAATTATTTATACCCTTTGGTTGCAGAAATTCCTAATATGTTTGGCTTTCTGTAATTAAGTGTTAAAATCAGAGGGAAAATGTATCTCAGAGAAGAAAATAAACTTGAGCCTTTCTGGAGACCCACTGGGGTTCCAGTAGTCTTATTTAGATTGTCCTGCAGTTTTGGATTGTGAAATGATCCTAGTTTGTTCCTTATCATAGTCCTAAAGCAAGAGCCATCAACGCAGAATAAAAGGAGTTGGACTGAAACAGGTGCATCCAAAACATAGGTTGATTTTCTTCACTTTGCAGATGGCTGTTGTGGTCAAGTTAGAATCTTGGAGGCCTCTAAGCCAAAAACAAAGTCAGAGGTAGCTGATGGAGTTGATTTGTACTCAGTTTTATGTGCACAGTTTGTGAGACATGACACAGGAACAGCTCTGGAAATTTTTACTTTTATTTTTTGAGATAGATTATTAAGGCAAATAACTGGATTACTTAGGACGGATTAATGGCAGCAAAGAATACCCTTTGGACAAAGCAGTTCTCAGACATCAAGATATAAATAAGTACTTACCCAGCCTCCTGTAATTTACTAAAGAATGAATTCTGCAAGATACATCAATACTTTTAAAATGAGCCAAAGGGAAAATTCTGGTCCATACATAACCATCTGAAACAAGGCCTCAGTAAAGATATCTAAGATGCCACATCTGTGGGACGCAACTCACCAATGCTGGGAGTATTTAGATGTGATGAAAAAAAGAATGACCTGTATTTACTAGTCGAACATCTAAACTAGAGGAAAGAGAAAGATGGATTTCATTTCTCTGTGAGAAAAATCTCTGAAAGAAAACAATGAAGTGGGGTGAGATGTGGCAATAATGTTTAGAGGTGGATAAAATAATATTGGCCATTAGCTCCTAGTTTTGCTATTCTGAGTTTATGAGCTCATGTTACTTAACTTCTAAGGAAAGGGAGGCAGCTGCCAAAAATGTAATGAGGAAAATATCCATTAAGAATTCACTCGTGGCTTCCAGCACATGCGAAATTTGGCTGTGGATGTTAGTGATACAAAGATTCCCCATACCTGTTGCTTACATGACCAGTTCTATGCAAACCATTAGCTCAGGCATCACCTGAAATCTGGTATCTAAGCACTGGTATCTAAAATGGAGTTACAGCATTCAGCAATGCTGCAGTCATGCAATGCAAAGACCAGGAAAGAAAAAGGCCCTGACCTTTTTTGTAGATCATAATACATCCCTTTGCCACCAAAAAGCCCCATTCAGTGGGAAAATATTCTGCTGGGGCTAATAATCACTAACTTAAAGCAGAGGCTGCAAGTTAGGAGGAGGGGGTTACTGTTCTTTTCTGGTGGCTTTGCCACACCAGCTTTGTCACAGGCAGTGCTCCATTTATTTCTGTGTTGTCATCAAATTATGTCTACACCTTCCTTCCAAGATTCTTCAGGGACATCTTTTATTTATTTTGGTTAACATGTTGTTAATTTGGATCATAACTTCTATGAAATTTTTCCAAGGACAGAAGTAGTAGAAGACTCTCTCAGATTAGAAAGTGCACTAAGATAACATACTATTAAATTATTAAACCTCCCTCTTTATGTTATGGGTGAAAAATACACCTTCAGATTAGCAGCTCTGACATCCTTACCCACTTGTCAAATCGGATTGAAATGGGAAAGCCAAATAGATTTGATCTGCCCAATACTTTCTTGCACTATCTTAGATATAGGATGTCTAGAACAATCAGTCACTTGATTAATAACCTAATTAATGAAATTACTGTGAAAAAAAATTTGTTAAAGGCTGCAGAAGAGCACCATAGGAACTGAGGCTCTGTCTGCTACATGGGGTGACCAGTGACAGGGCCGTGTGTGCCAGAACCCTCTGCCTTGCAGGAGAGCAGGTGCTGAAGAGGAGAGGACAGGAGGAGGGGCTTCCAGGGCTGCTGGGGCTGCAAGAGAAGCTAGCAAAGACAGTTCGATACCCAGACATGAAACGTTATGCAAAAGGGAAGTTACTGTGGCAGCATTTCAAATGACAGCTCTGCTACCAGGTGCAGCTACTGCTCAGGAAAAAAAACCCACAAACTGTACCTTGAAATGTCAATATTGAAGTGCCCATATAAGAAGTATAAATTTCCCAAAGGAAGGCAGAGGGATTTAGCAGTGAAAAGAGATTAATTCCTCCTTGTTCACGCTGCTGGTCAGAAGGATTTAAGAAGTAGGACTTCTGCTTCCACAAAATAGGAAAAAAATATGAAGAAATGTCATACATGTTTTTTCTCAGCAGCTAATTTCCTCTAAGGAGTTCCAGATCTAGCAAGAGAGACCTTCAGTCCCTCCTTAGACAGGGCGTCTGTGGGAAGGATCAATACCTGCACAGTATCAACTTTTCTGCTAGCTTGGATAAGCCCCAGAGCCTGGTCCCATGTTTTTGACTGCAGACCTCCTGGGTGGCCATGGCAGAGACCTGGAGGGGAGCAAAATAACACTGATTTCAGCCTGAGCCTCTTGAGACTCCTCAGGACCACTCCAGGTGTTGTGAGCACCTCTTACCTACCTAACACAGCTGGAATGGAGATGTCATTGCCACTGTCTGAAATTCTGTAATCAAAGAGGCTGTAGTGACATTGGGTCTAGAGGTAAACTCATATATTTGCAACTGTACCTAGGACACTCAGGAGTTATTTATTGTTCCATTTTATTTTCCATCCAGGCTCTGATAGGTAGATGCAGGGAATACCAGAAGGAAAGATCCTTTTAATTTTCCTTCACAGTACACATTTTCCTCTCACCTTTTGTGTGTGGCATGTCAGCATGTGTTTGTGCACGTGTGTGTATGAGGAATACAAATGGAATCATTCATTTATGCACTGGTGACAAATGCCAGGTACTTTCATCTCTTCCCTTGAGGCAAAAGAAGGTATTCCATTGAAATTAATCTAAGACACTAGTTTTAATTTGTGTTTCTGTTTGTTCTTTACTTCATCTTTTTAAATTTAGAAGTTGCATAACCTTTACTTGTCTTTACTTCTCCTGCCTACTTGGCCCTCTTTCTTATCCCTTGATCTAGGTGAAACTTCAAAATGCTTTGCATCATGACCACCTTAGGACAACATACAACCATGAATGGGATGCTTTGGGAAGATCTCAGCTGTGTGATGCAAACCTTGATCTGCAGTAGCTTCCCTAAACCCAGAAAAGTTTAAATGCAACAGTTACCAATCTTCAGTTTGGAATGGATAATTCCTGGCATTGAGGTTTTTTCTTCCAGGGACGTATGTTCATGCACGTGGCATTTCCCTAAGGCAGCTAATTTCAGTTCTTACCTCTAGTACTTGGGCAGCCCCATGCACAGACCTAGGCCTGACCTCTAGGCCTGTCATCTCATTTTGCAAAGTGTTGATCCAACCACAGCTTGGAGAAAGAGAGATCTTTTATCATCAGGTAACCCAATTCCCAATGATTTGCTGGGCTGAATGAGATTGTAACAAGCCTCTGATTGTGAGAGTAACTGGGGGATAAATTCTAAAAGTAGTAAGAGATTTAGCTGAATAGCAGGTCCTTCTGGCATGAAGTGCAATTACATCATGGATATGGGCCAGATACTTCTCTCAGGTACACCACATTTCTCTTCAAATCTAAAGAAATGCTTTGAAGCTGATTTCAAAAACACCTGCAGAGTTACCAAAAAAAGGAGCAGATATTCCAAGAGCTCAGGCTATTAAGTGATGATTGAGATACAAAGGTGTGAATCAGGTATGCAAATCTGGTCCCCAGGTTATTAACAAGTTACATTTCTGTTGTTTTTACATTCACTCATTCCTCTTCTAGGCATCCTCATTTTCCTTGTGTTTAGTTATTTTCATGGCTGCAGTTTACAGTTCTGTGTCAGTCTGAATATCCCTATTGTAGCACGATTTGAGTCTGCCACAATTCTTTACAAGCCACGTGACAACCATCTAAACTGCACCATCGCACATTTTTTGGTAGTGTTACATTTCTTCTGCTGCTTCCCTTGTTTCTTGTATTGATAAGGAGTAAGCAACAGAGGGAAAAGAGATTTAAAATTGTTGTTTAATGTTGCTGCATTCATTGTTTTGAATGTTTTCATTCCCTTGTCTGAGAACAAGGGAAAATAATTTTTCTAGTAATAAGTTTAGGCCTGATCCAAATTCATTGGCATTAAAGAAAAGGCTCTTAGTGAATTCCATAGACTTTGAATGAAGGATTAATCCCTCAGTCCTCAGCCAAAGAAACTCTTGCCAGCTGTAGTAGGAATTTCCTGGAGTAAGGAACTTAGGCCTTTGCATCTTGTGTCAATATAATGATTGATGATGATGATTATGATGATGATTGATGATGATGATGATGATAATAATAATATAAATCCGTAAACCACACATGCTTTTAACCTAAATACAGAAGTTTAAAAATTCTAAATTAATATATTGTCTGAAGTACAATGTAACAGTAGCTCACATAACATGTATAGAATCAACTGTATTATTCTAAATCTGAAGACGTCAGATCGTCCATAAACCATAAAAAGTAACTGTAATAATGAAAAACATTTCATATGAGTGAATAAAGTAGAAAATTACTGTATGCCTGTTATGTGTTTAACATTTGCTTTTAAAGAATTCTTTCTACCTATTCTCATTTGAAATTTTCTAGATCTTCTTTTTTCCACCTGAAAAAGCAACCTGAGCTTTGAAACCTGTGAGTTTACTCCCCGGAGCTTTCCTCCTCTGCTGTCCCTTCATCCTGCTTTCTGGAAGTTAGGAGTGTACAATACAATAAATAGTATTGCCTACATGTATAGAACAGGGTAATGTGATGCTGTGTGGTCTGGAAAGTCATTTAAACAAGATTATATTGTTCACAGGGTGCAGAATAGCCCCGCTAGGAAACCACAAAGAAAACAAAATATAGCTGAATAAAATCAATTGAATTTCAGAACCTCTTCCCAACATCAGCAGGTGTGAGTTAACTGCATCGGCAGGAAAGTTACGGTCAGAAGATGACATTCGCACATTGGAAACAAATACCTAACCATCACCGAGGCTGTGTTTTCTTTGAGACCTTCCCACGGTCCACATTGAAGCTAGGATGGATTTTTAATTGGTGAAGGAGAGCGATTTTTTTCTGCTGGGGGCTCCACCCACCGCCTCGGTATTTATTGCTCTACAAATTGTAACTTCCTCCTCATCGGAGTAACAGGCCGGTCGTAAATCAGCGCTGGGGTCTGGCGGAGCGAGGGGCGGGCACGGCGGCTGCCGGCGCGGCGTTGGACCGCGCAGCAAAATCCGAGCCTGAGTCACAGTAGCATTAAAGCTGAACCGTTGCAAAATGTGATAGCGTTAAGTGTATTACAGGTTAAAGCTACTTAGTCTTTTTAAGCGCGGGGGAAGGGGGGGCGGGCGGGCTTTCAAAATTCTTCGGGTTTTCCCCCATGTTTACAGTTATGAAATACTTCAATACAAATACACACTGCTTCGTCACGAAGATTTTTAGACGTATGTAGCCGAATATATGGCCCTTTTCCGACGGCGATCGGTTAAGAATACAAGTGCTTTGTGTGTTTGCAGGGTGCACGCTGTAAGCATAAAAACATCTGTCTCAAATACTCACTTTTACCCAATGACTTGTCAGGAGAAATGCTGGGTTTATGGCTTAACTGCAAGAAGGCTTAGAAATATTCCCTCAGCAAGATGAAGCATAAAAAATAATAGATACCTATTATGTTCCATTTAAAATCACACATTTCGAGCGAATTAATAGATCATTATCGGTTGCAATTCTAATTTAGTTACATACGGTCTAAAGCCTATTCTCCCCTCCACATTAAGCAACATACTCAAACTGCTCTGATTATTACTTTGGGGCTACAAGGAGCTTTGGGGCATAATTAAAAATATTTCCAGAAAGAATCGGTAGACCACATCTGACGTCCCACCCCCTGTTAGAATTAGACCACATCAAAGGGACCCTTTTTGTTTTCAAAAATGGTCACCAGACAACTTAAAATATACAGGAGTGGGCTTATGTTTTATTGTATAGATGTCTGACTAGAGTAAAACGACTTAAGGTTGCTTGCTATTCAGTGTTGTACCAAGTGAGACGAGGTAGTTACAGCCCTTTGATATTTCCGTGGAGGTCGTATTCATTTCATTTGAAAGGGAACCATTAATGATAGACCTATAAGTGTTCCCCTCCCTAATAAGTAGAATACACATCGCTTGGGAAGCCTGTCTGTGTCAGATGCCCAGGGCGGAAAGATTTGTAGATGATGGTGCTAATTATGAAAATGTGATCAAGATGGAAGCAATTTGAGCAAAGGTCATTAACGTGTTACTCTTCCACCCACTAGCCTTTTTGGTTTATTATTGCGGTGGGAGGCGGAGAGGGGGGGAGGGAGGAGGATCTTGCGGGTTTGTTTTTTTTCAGAGGACTAATGAAAAATGCCCTGCAAATCCAAAACTGTAAAATGTCAGCTGCACATCCACAGGGCGATGCGCCAGGCTCGGGACGAGACCTGAGATTTACTTGGAAGAGATCCCTATAATTACTGAAAGTAATTATGTTTTATCTCGCCTTCGCGCGGTGCCGGTGAAAGCATCTTTCAGGAGACTCGTGGCACGTTAAGAGTTATTTTTCTGCTACCGCTTTTGTCTTGTAGCTCCTCAGTGGTTACGAGCCCGTAGGACACGATTTGCCGTGCATCCCCGAGAGGAAGGTTTTTCAGAGGGGGGCTCGTTTTAGGAGGGACTGAAGGATTTGGGGCACAAGCAACGACGCCCACCCCCCCACCCCCCCGCATATACTGGGGTCCCGCATGTTTATGTTTTCATATTTTTACGTGGATACAGTGCTTTAATTATTTTAATTTCCAAACGTTTACTTTTACTAAATATACTGGAACTACATGACTGCCTGAAAGTAGCATCGCAGAAGAACAGCAATAAAGAATTAATTGTACAAACATTTATCATCCCCAGATCAAACTCTCCTTGTGAGGCTAGGGCTTCGCTTGTGGAGATGAAAAGGGGGAGGAAGGGGTGGTAATGGCGGAGAGGGGTGCTTGTGGTTTTTTTATGTGTTTCCTTTTATTCCAGACAACTACATAATGAAAAGCCTTTAAGCCTAAGAGAACTACTAAATATTAAGCACAACCTAAAACAGGGAGTAGCTTTCGAGATCGTTTCGTCCTCCTGCCATTCCTTTTAGGAGCAGGTCTGATCCCTTCCCTTATTTTCCCACTAGTAAAAGCTTGCTTTTCTTAAGATCTCTTTAACGTGTAAGAAAATCCCGTCCTCTACATAGGAATATTTTTTAAAAAAATTGTATAGACCTCTTCTTGTTCACCAATTCCGGGAAAAAAAATTATATTGATCAAGGTCAATGCTTGAATTCTGACGTGACTCACTTCAAAGGTGTATTTGTGTGTGCCCTTCAAGCACATTAATACTAATTATCTCTCAAACACTTCCCCAAAACTCCTACTGCCTGTTTCAGATGCAAATCTAATTAACGAGCTGCCTTTGAGTAGCACACAGGGACAGCGTAATTCACGGAGCTGTTGAACTTTTTGCCTTCTTTTATATTTATTTATAGGTAGCTCCATCATATTTTGAAAGCGTAGGCAGTTGTGTGAAGCTACATGGTAGCGAGGGCAGATCTGCTACAGCTAATGAGACTTACCAGGCACAAGAGTTAAGAAAAAGGATTAGCATTAGTTCCAACTTATTGCAAATACGTTCGGGGATGTATATCATAACACTTGCTGGGCCCTACTTTGTCTGAGGTAATTTAGAAATTGCTACATCTTGAAAGACCTAGCTAAATAATGCGTAGTATTTGTAACCCTGAACTGATTGATTCAGTAATAACTGTTTGCTTTCAACACCGGGGACAAAGCGGTGTGTGTGTGCTGAAGAAACCCTGACGCCTGAGTGAAAGCCATTAAAACGTGTTCTTCCCCTTCCAGCCCCCCGGGAGGCCAGGACCCGCACCCCTTTCTTATGCTTCCGCTTTTAACATGCGCACTTCCAAAAGCCACCTCCCGAAGATGTTTGTTTCGAGCATCAGCCCCCCCCTCCCCGCGCTGAGCGGGGGGCGGCGGTGCCCGGCGGAGGGTCCGCGGCTGCACCGCGCCTCTCGGCGGGGCCGGCAGCGGGGCGGGCGGCCGCGGCAGCAGCCGGCCCCCGTGCGGGGGTGTGCGGGTGCGCGGCGTGGCGGGCAGGGATGCTGTGTAATTTTATCCACGCTGCGCTCCGGGAGTTCACACGAGACTGATACCTTTTGCCTCCTCTGCTTTGTATCAATTGGTCGCAGATCAGGCTATTGTTGCAGGAAGCTGCTTTTATTTCTATGCTCCGTCGATCAACTATTTTCCCCACAGTCTCTTGCCGAAATTCAGTGGGTGTCTCTCTCTCTCTCTCTCTCCCTCCTCCTGCCTCTCATGCATGCCGTCTGCCTATCTGGAAGCCCAAGGAGAAGGCTGATCACGGCAGCTCCATCTAATACAAACAGCTGGGACTCTTCGGTGGCCTTTGCTGATGTCTATTGATTTAAGTAAATCTGAGACAGATAAAAGGGCCAGATAGAGGCTGATAAAAACTTGCCAATGCTTCACGGCTCGAAACATTGTGTGCTCTGCAACTTTGGAGTGCTGCTAGCAAGACGGCTTTAATGGGACCCCTGGTGTCATTCGCTCCAAGCCTCGATCTCCCCAGCAGACTAAGCGCTGCGGCCATCATGCCACAATGGTTATAATTTGGATCTTGTTCCTGAGTCTGTTGCAGGAGCCGTGGTCCCCAGGGCGGGCCGCGGGGGTGCCCGAGGCCGCCGGAGCCTCCCCGAGCGACCCCCGACCGCGCCGGGATGCGGGGGGCCGCGGCGGCGTCTACGAGCACCTCGGGGGAGCGCCCAGGCGCAGGAAACTCTACTGTGCCACCAAGTACCATCTCCAGATCCACCCCAATGGCAAGATCAACGGCACCCTGGAGAAAAACAACGTCTTCAGTGAGTACCGGGCACAACTTTCCCCATCACGCTTCTCCTCGGGCCGGGCTGTGTGGGGAGGGGGTCTCGCTCGGACCAATTGCGTCCTGCCCCAGCATCAACGGGCAGGACGGTGGGTGCTGGTGCGGTGCCGGACGGGGCGGTGGCGAAGCCGCTCCCTCCTCTCCTCCTGCCCAGCGCTGCCCCGCGGCCAGAGCCGCCGCACGGCGGCTGGGGCTCCTCGGCGGGGACCGGGACCACCCCTGGCTGCCGGAGCTTTCGCCCCTCTCCTCGCCGGGCTCGGCGACACCTTGTCTCGGCGTGCCGGGAGCCGCCCCGCTGGCTCGGCCGGACCCCGCAGCTCCTGCTGCGCGCCCTCGCACCCTCCGGCTCCCGCGCCCGCTCCGTGCTGAGGGCTGGCGAGCTCGACGGGGCAGCCCTCTTTGCCCCTGGCCCGGGCAGGGGACCCCCGAGCGTGCCCTGCGGGGTGTCGGGACCCGGCCGGAGGCGCAGGGGCTCAGTCCCTCCAGGGCAGAGCGGGACCCCCAAACCCCAAGTTCCCCGTGACAGGGACCGGGAACATGCCCTGCGCAGCCCGCTTGACCTGTCACTTGCCCTTGCTCCGCCTGGGGCTTCCCACGCCAGCCCTGCCCCAGCCCGGACCGCTGGGCAACCGGTGCCTTCACACCTCCCCAGGGCCGAGTCCCGGTGCCCCCCTCGACGGGTTGCAGGCTGCCCTCACCTCCCTCGTCCCGCCCCAGCTTGTCTCCCGCGGGGGGCTTGAGCTTCCACGGGCTAAATCACATCTGTCCCCTTTGACATGTGCCGGCGATCGGCGGTAATTAAGATGAAACGGGATATGTCGGGAGTGAGGGGTCTGTGCGAGGGCGGCAGAAGGGAGAAGAGGGGGGATCAGCGCCGCCGCTGCACGGGGGGAGCCCCGGGCGCCCCCGCACCCAGCTCGGCCCGGGCACAGCCCGGCCTCCGCCGTGCCCCGCTACCCCTGGAAACGTAAATCCCGCCTGGTGATGGCACACAGAGATAGGGAGACCTCAGGGATCTGTCTGAACTCCATAAAGGAAAACCACTATTTCCTAAAGAAAAACCCCCTCACTATCAAAGCCTGGAGGAGGCATCCTTCAGCAGCGAGCCGGTGCCTGATTCAAAACAGCTGTACCAAACCACCCCAACTCTCCCAGAGCAGCAATCTGGCTCTGCAAAGGGGACAGGCCCCCTGGCTCTACCTCATCATAGCTGAAAGGCAGCAATGGGTTTGGGCGCAAGGGTCGCCTCTTGCCTCCAAATACTCTTAACAAGTACTGAGCTCTAGGACCACAGCTGGAGAACAGAGCTGAGTTTGAGCAAGCCAGCTAGAGAGCCCTGCACATAGAACACATCTCCTGAGCCATTTGAGCCTCCATCAGCATCCTGGCACCTTCGGCTGGACATGAACATTTTGGCAGATATTGTGCCAGCCTTGCCTGTGACACTCTTCTTGTGTTTGAGACCCCATCTTTGATGGTCTGAAAATCTCCTCCCTTTTAATTTGGCTCAGACAGTCATATTGTCCTTGTCTGGAGGGCTACACTGACCCCTTAAACGACAAGTTCCTTTCATTATTATATACATGGCTCTAAAATGCAGCTGATTCACTCTGTTTTACCCTCTGGAGACCTCAGCAAGTGCTTTGTCCTGAAATGGACAGCTTTGTGACTGGTTTCAATAAGTCAAGAGCTCTTGTGTTCGTAAGCATTAAAGAGGGTTTAAACTTTTTTATATACATATAGGATTAAGTGGACCTCTACTTCAGTGTCAGATCTTTTTTCATTTTTGAAAGAGTTCGATCTCAACCAAACATCTAGGGATTTATTGTCAAGCTTGTCTGCAACCATTCCCACATTGTCGTTGGTTTATGTTGTTTCAAATAGTAGTCTTGTTCCATTCACATGATTGCACTATGATTTTGATGTGAACTAGTGATAGCTGTGAAATCATAGCCTGCAGGTAAGCAGTCATTTAAATGCATCTCAACAAATTACACATGATGAGGAGCAACAACATATGTCCTAATTGTTTCTGTTCTAGGTATCCTTGAAATAACTGCTGTTGATGTTGGAATCGTTGCCATCAAGGGTTTGTTCTCTGGCAGATACCTGGCCATGAACAAAAGGGGCAGACTTTATGCATCAGTAAGTTTTACTTAAGACTGGCAGATGCCTGTCATTTCATATGGGGAGAACAGGTCTATTGGGGAACACTGCCTTCTTATAAATAAACATTTATAGAGAAAAGAGTAATTTTAAAACAGATTTCTGCCTGGAATTGTTACAGGCAACCAATCAGTACCTTTTTAAAGTGGAAAGAATCTGTGTTCTTACTTTCTTATTGCTTGTACAGCCAAAGTCAGAAGAATGTATTGGGCAAAGGTATTTCGCATGGCCAAAGTCCTTGGCAATTGGGTGCACCGATAAAGACCTCAGGAGTCAGCCACTGAAGTGCAGAATGTCCATCTTTATTCAGAATTATCCATATTTCTCTCTGATTTGGATCTTGGACACTGAAAAAGGATATACGTGTCAGATAAAGAATATCCAGAAATAACTGAGCATCTCTTACAGGAAAGCAGCCTACTGGCAGGAGTTTCTTTGCACAGAGTATTTGGTTGGGCAGTGAAAGAATGTACTGTTACTAAAAGGCAGGGCTATAGCAAGGAAAGGAAATATGAAAAGGTACAAGAAGACAAAGGTGAAAATAAACACCTTATTTTACTCCTTCAACCTCATTTTTCATCCCAATCTTTGAGGTAAAATCTGGGCTGGGCTAATATTAGTGGGAGTCTTGCCTTTCCAGCCCAGCCAGTATTTCCCCTCAGGGAATAAAATACTTCAGCTTAGACTTCTTCACATTCAGGGACACACTAAGGCATATTTGCCAGTGTGTATACTCTACACATTATCTACTCACTTGAACCTCTTCCATTGTCTTTGGTTATGTCCCTAGCAATCTTGTGATGTCTTACTGTGCAACAGCCATACTGCAGTTTCTCCAGGAATCCTGTGGTATGGAAACAGATTTGAAGAGAGTAAATATGGCTATGTGAAATTTGCTTCTTCCAGCTAGTCATTATATGTAATTCTGTTGATTTGAACAGCATGATATATCCTCAAGCAATGTGAACTTTTTTCACGTGAAGGCAACCTAGGTAACACAATCAACTCAGTTGCCTCCCTGGTTTAATGTATTTTACTCTACCTTTTCAAGAATGTTCTGATAGTGTTTATGACCCAGCTTTTGTGATGTGTCCCATGTGATGGACACTGATGAAAGGGCCCATGTGTAAAGATGATAGTTCTTTGCTGGTACAGAGAACCAGATCACAAACAATTGCAGCAAAGGGAAACGTAGCTGAAGTGGAACGAGGATGTACTAGCTCTGCTGCGCCAGAGCTAAGGCTGACCACTCCTATGCTTCCAGTTAATATTGTGCTTAAAATGGGCATGTTTTTCAGTGGAGATCCTCCATCAGCTCAGAGCCAACATATGCCCCAAAATTAACAGGAAGAATGTTCAAATTCTTTGTCATCTTCCTTTCTTGTTCAAAGTAGGTATGTTTTTACTCAAGGTTAATTAAACTGAATTAAAACAAGACTGAAATAATTCTGAGCAAGAAGTTTCTCTCCTAGAGTGGAGAAAAGCCTAGAATAGGATAGCCTAGAGAGTTCTCTTCTCCTGGACTTCCCTTTCTAGTGTGAGGAGCATCAGGCCATCTTGAAGTTTGTTCAGCTGTTATATGTCAAGGAGCATCAGCCACGAAAGGGTTCTGTACAGCTAAAGACTTTTGCTGTTCCAGCTCGGGTTTGAGAGAGACTTGTTTCAGAGCTGGAGGGACAATCCAGGAAAAGCTGTTCCACTCCGGCTTTCTTCACAGAAGCAGCAAAGGGTGAGGACTCAGCTCAGGAGAAACTTCCTGGCTTTGCTTGCCTAGAAAAAAACTGACCCATGACTTTACTGGTATTACGGTTCCAGGAAGGCCCTGTTTCAAATAAGGCCTTATTTGAAAGGGCCCTATTTCAAATAAGACTGAGTTCTCTTGGGTGAATTATACAGGGAGCATTTTAGGAAACAGCATTGGAATAACTCTTATCCCTTAGTTCACTGTTTTTCCCATGTCAATAAAATGGGTTTGTTGAGTCTGAAGAATTCCTTTCTATCCTTAGTCAGTTGTGATAATCCTCTAAATTTATCCTCTGTGATAAACCCTCTACAACCAAAACTGAGGCAGGCAGCAGGATAAATCTACCTACATATGGTAGTTGCATGGGTTCCAGCACCACAGCATATGAAAACCTTGTCCTTGCAAGGAAGGGCACTTCCGTTTTACAGCTGTGAAGCTGAGACATGTGGAGTCTTTTAAAATCTTGTTAAATGCCTATCAGCATTTCTGATGAGTGAATAGCATTAAAGACATGATGTTAATGGAGCCCATGGCTTTTCTGGCCCCAGCCCGGGCTACCTGTGCCCTTTCCATGTTCTCCAGAGAGGCGATAAAAAAAAAAAAAAACACAAACCAAACCAAAAAAACCCACAAAAAAACCCAACCTCTGTAGAGACAATGGTAGCAAGTGCCCTGTGCCTCTGTACTTTGCACATGTTGGATATTGAGGTCTTAATCACACTGATACAGCAAAGATGATTTTGTAGTTAAGAAGAGATGAATAGTGTGAAAGGGCCTTTATTTGCACTGTTTCTACAGCTCCCAGGGAGGAGGAAGGAATTCTTTGTGCCAGGGTTTTGCACAGTTCTCTCAGTTGAGGGCCAGATGAAAAAGGGTGAATTTTGACCAGGGGTCCTCAAATTTTTTAAACAGGAGGCCAGCGTGCAGATTAAGTGGCAGGAAGTCATCTGCGGCTGCTTGGTTTCCCCCCCCCCAACCCCCGGGGTGTGTGGGGGTGTGTGGTGTGGTGTTTTCTGTAAATACCAGGGGCTGGATTGAGGACCCTGGGGGGCCTTATCTGGCCCACGGGCCGTAGTTTGAGGACCCCTGATTTTGACAGATCATGTAAAATGTGAGCACCCATCATGGGTGTGTGTTCTCTGTTACAGTTTGTAATAAAGGAGCAGCCTAGTATTTTGGAGGAACACACTGGTGGGCAGGGTGTACTTTTGTTATGCTGAAGCAAAGGAGCTTCATAAAGATGTTGTTTACAGCTCACCTATCCATAATAAACTGGATGTAATGGACTGCAGGTGTATCTAACTACTAATATACCAATGAAAGAGCCACATTTTGCATTAAACTGTAGGAATTTTACCTTTTAAATGGATGTCAAATGTTCATGGGTAGCAATTAAATCATCTTCATAGGCATATTTAGATCCATAAACACAAAAAAATCAATTTTACAGCTGAACAGTTGGCAGAGATATTAATTCCTATTCACATGCCATTTTTTCTTTTCAGATTTTCTTTCTGTCTCTGACCCACAGAGTATGTTCACACTGCTGACAGGGACACCTTGTTGAACAGCAGTTCAGGCTCAGTACTCTTCTTACGCTCACCTTTTGTACCATCAGTCTAGAGATTTTCTTACCACGTGTTTCTGTCTTTATCCTAAAGCTGAATAGAGTCTTGCTTAAGATTTTAACCCAGTCTTACTGAGGTAGAAGAAAGCTGTTACCCCTATAGTCTTCCTTAAACTTTGTCATGTTTGCTTTACAGGAAAACTATAACGCAGAGTGTGAGTTTGTGGAGAGGATCCATGAATTGGGTTATAACACCTATGCGTCCCGTATCTACCGGACTGTACCTAACAGAGCTGGCACCAAGCGCAAAGCCAGTGCAGAGAGACTCTGGTATGTCTCAATCAATGGGAAAGGACGACCCAGAAGGGGCTTTAAAACTCGCAGGACACAGAAATCATCTCTATTTCTGCCCAGAGTATTGGATAACAAAGACCATGAAATGGTCCGACTGTTCCACACAAATGTGAAATATCGAGAGAGTCTTCTGAAGCCCCCAAGCAAGAACCAGCGAAGGAGGAGAGGACGCTGACGGGGTGGGGGAAGCTTGTATGGGGGCTGGAACTGACTGAGAGTCTTCAAAATACTACTAAAAAACCTAACAGCTGTGATTGTATGACAGACATTAACATGGACATTTTTTATACACTGTATAATATAACTGAAAGTTGCATCACTTACTTTTAGCTATTGTAGAATTATTATCTGTGGTAAAAGAGATGTGAGATTAAGACACATTCAAATGTAAATTAGTTGGATGTAATAATTTTGTTGATTACTTTCATATTTTCTTTTTTTCTTAAAAAAAAAATCATTTTCGTGACTAGTATTGTCATTCTAACTTACCATAGGGTATTATCTCAGTGACCCTGTCCTCCTAGAGCATATGAATATTTTATACTTACCAATTTTGTGTCTACAGAGAAGGTGCAGCACTTTGATGGCTCTTTTGGCAGGTCCTCATAAAAGGCTATGTTCCAATTTTTATGGAATACAGGAGTTAGAAAACTGGGGGTTTTTTTAATTACATATATTTATTTTTATTTTACAATCAGCCAGTGTCAATCATATTTCTTCCAAGACTGTCCAAGAAAAGTAAAACTCTAAGCTACTTCAAACATTTCAACAGACCTACACATTACTAGATTACTCTTGATTATTTTTTTTTTATTATTAAAACCCCAAGACACCTGACCCTGTCATTCAAATAAATGTATGTTGGTAAAGTGGCACTTGCATTGGCCAAGCTTTAGCAATATATACCTGTTTACAGATTGATGAATCCCCTCCTAAAATAGGACCCAAATGTGATGTGAAAGCTGAGTTTGTGGTGTGGACTGAACTTACAGTATAGGGAAATTCACCACTGGGGATAAGAATCTTTGTCAGTTACTTTTTTTTAGCTGTTTTCTACAGAAAGTCCTAATTCTAGGTTAAATATGTTTTAACTGTTTGAGGGGAACAGTATCAGTCATTGGGCACACAAAAACTGTGGTATCTTGCTGATTTAAAGCAACTGCTATGTTCTGATTTTCCTTTCTTTTCAAATGCTTGTTATTTTCACAAGGTAGTCCTAAACCGAAAGCTGCGAATCCAGATGGAGGTTAAGGATCATGAGTTTTGGTTCAATCCATATAAAAATACATTTCCATACATTTTTCTACTCTGATTCTGGAAGTTAACTTTTACAAAGTTGAGGGGAGTCTGCATCACAAGTTTAATTTTGAGCAAGGGGTTAATTTTTAAAAATTTCTCTTGATAGAGTAGTGTAAAGGTTTAGATATGCTTGACAAGCACAAATAATGGTTATTTCAATGCAATTTGGCCTTGTGCTCTTCACTTCCTAGAATTAGGCCCTGATACAGCACAGCTGGAGAAAAGAAAGACCGCACTGAAATAAACATTCAATCTGAATTTAACAAAAGCTCTGTAAGTTAAATATGACATTATATAGGAACAGACAGGTGCAAATCCCATTCCTGGTCATATCGACACAAAGGTCTTCTTGTGGGCTACCTACTGAATAACAGTATGACCATTTAAAACTAGGTAGTGAAAATCTTGCATCACTAAGGGGTGAATTCCTTGAGAGAAGTAAAACAAGCCCATAGAATTGCGTTTACCAAGCCTAGTAATTATAGATTTAGCACTGCTTACATCCCTATAAAGGTAAAATCAGAAAGGTATCTTTATACCAAAAAGTTTGCTCCATTCCTTCCACATTCATATCTTTTCTGCAATATTGTCACAAAGGAGGAAACTATGTTTGAACAAGAAAGTCAAAATTCTTTGATCTCTGCTTTCCTTTATACCAAAATAATGTAAAAGGACACTTATAAGATGTACATTAAATAATGCAATATGGTGCACACAGAATAGACCTAGGTTTAAAAAGAGTACAGAAAACCATGAACCATGTTCCCAAATTTTCTTGCTTTTACAAAATAACTAAAAAGAGTGATGGGATCTTCACAGAAGTAATCAGGCAGCATCATGCCAGTAGTCAATGAAAAAGCTGTTCAAAAAAGAAATAGACTGAAAAAGAAACAGAAGAATTCAGATTTTCTGGTTTGTTTACTCTCCTGTGAGCCACATAAGGTCCAAACTGCTGCAGAATTCAGGGTGTCTTTTCAAAGTTGGCTGTATCAGTGAAGAAAATTAGGTTTTGCATCCGGAGCATCAGGGGTCTGGGGGACACATTTTTGACTATGCCAGTTACCCTGTCTTATCTCTGTATTTCTCTTCAGGCTACTGGTGGCGGTTGAACAATTTTATTGGGCAGGAAAGAGAGGGATGTAAGGACTCCTCATGGCTCTCAAGCTTTAAGAACAAATTGCAAGGGAAAGGAAGCGTCAGTAAACCCAAGAGGCAGGGAAAGACCACCTGTAGATTAAGAGACCTGTTTTTTCCCCATATCTAATTTCTGGGCCATATTTATTTTGGCTGCTTTCAGATCTACTTCACCACAACTTGTAAGGAAAACAAGTTCCATTCTCAGCTTTCTCTTTCCTCTAAAAATTGTTGTCATAAAGCTAATGACTAATGACTGCATCAGGTATTTTTGATACGTTCCTGATTGCCTAAAGAGCAGACAAACTCCTGTTTCCCATCATGGAAAGATGGCATCTTCACACCAGCTCTAAGTCCATTGCCTATGAAACATTCAGTCTTCACTTTTAGCTTTTCTCAAGGGCAAGTGCTTGTGCTGACTTTATCCATTGGTTTTCTGTCTCTGTTTTTATCAATTTTTCCTTTCTTTCTTTTCTCCTTCTACCTCTCTTTTACAGACAGTCAGACTACCTGCCATAATGCAACAGCGAGTAATCGCTATAGGTAATATAGGAATATCATTGATTACAAAACACTTGCTTACTCTTGTCTTTATTTTGAGCTGTATTGCATATTGTTGTAATAGTATTGTTTTAACCACCTGCCTATAGAAAATTGCAATGAAGTTTAGCTTACACATGAACTATATCCCTATTTCAGCTTCAGTTTTCATCCCAACAAAGTTTAAAATACTAACACTGGGGAAAAAATAGGAGGGGGGAGGCAAAAGAAAAAATAATGAGCTGATTGGATGTAATGGCATTTTAACTACTGTAGGTAAGTGATGATTTTCACATCAACCTAAAACAATTTTACTGACATTCTTAGAATTTTTCTTTGCCCAGTCTCATTGCAGCAATTCAAAGGGGATAGCTTTGGGATTTGTCAGGTTTTTTATCTTTTAAGAAATATTAACGTTCTTGTTGAAATACTTTTCATTACAGACATTCATTACTTAATATTCTTTTAGCAACCTTGAATTCCACAGTTCCCAGATATTGACAGGCTGAAATCTTATTCATGAAAATTATCCCAGTTGTAACCTATATCCCATTTTATTTGTTTGGACCAGAACCTTATGGGGTACCTTACAAAAGGCAGTAGATTTTGGTTACTGTTACTCTCTTCTTAGGATTATAAAGTTAAGATATGTCTCCTCTTTTAAAAGTTTCTTGAGTGACTTTACATCTTTCCATTGTACAGGCTATTACCAGGGGTTTTTTCGGTTGTTTTTTTTTTTTTTTTTTAAGAAAATGTAAACTTTACCCATTTGGGATTTCAGGGTTTCTGCAGACTTCACATACTCCAGAAGTTCATTGGCATCCCTAAATTCATCACAAAACAGAGATCATAGAAAGGATCATTCAGGGACACCAGACCTGGTAAAGAGCTCATCTGCCATATCATTTTGTTTATATACCGAGTCAATTTTCAATTGTTTTGTGGTTCAGAATCCATTTCAAGGCCACCATCAGCATTCTGTGGTTACATCCGCATTAGCATGTAATGCAGACCCACAGCAACAGATCTGCAGAGCAAAACCTTTGGTGCCAAGTACCCAGTATCCACACATTTTGGGAGTGGGTTGAAGGGTTACTTTGGATGACTTTCAGTCTGGCCCAGTGAACTAGAAGCCCTTTAGCAGGTGGAGCAGTCTGAGAGGGTCTTTGATTTGAGTGCCATCAAGAAGGAATCCACTTCACACACTCAGCAAACGCTGACCTAACTACAACTAGCAGGAGGCTGTGCTCAACAGCATGCTCCTGATTTGAACCAAATGTCAGTATAGATGCACCCTGTGTGAGATCCACTTATTGATTTCCTGTAACTTTTCCATTTTGGGGCAGAAACCAGATCTTAAGACCATTACTTCAACCCTCTCCATCCTGGGTGCAAGCCAATTACCAGAGCACAAAACTATGGCTGTTCTCATCCTGGTGCCTGGAGAGAATGGTCACCATGTATTAATTGCCTGTTCCTGGACAACCTGCTCTAGGTGGCCCTGCAGGAGGAGAGGGATTGGACCAGATGCCTTCCAGAGGTCCCTCCCAACCTCAGCCTTCCTGTGATTCAGTCATTCAATTATTCATTGTACTTAATTAAAACTAATTACTAGTTTGCTCTCCTCTTTGGATATTTAGATTCATGCTGTGCATTTCAGA
This sequence comes from Falco biarmicus, assembly GCF_023638135.1. Taxonomy (NCBI): domain Eukaryota; kingdom Metazoa; phylum Chordata; class Aves; order Falconiformes; family Falconidae; genus Falco; species Falco biarmicus. Next base: position 20,773,655 of record NC_079297.1, read on the forward strand.
GTCCAGTTCCCTATCACACCCTCTCAGATTTCTTTCCATTCTCAAACTTCATCTGAAACCAAGCATGCTGTTCAGCTTTGGATCAGTTGTTATCTAGCCCATTATAACAGTCTGGTGTACTAACTGTCTGTTCTTCCCCTTAAAATCACTTATTGCACATTCAATATAGTCATTCAATTGCCAGACACAAACGAAAATTGAGCAGCTGATGACTGTACTTCCAATATCTACCTTTTCAGCTTCCTGACCTGCACCAGCTCTTCCCTGAACTCCACAAGGTACATTCCCTTCAACCCCTTCATAATTCTCTTCAACTCCTCATCATAAAAGTCTTTCTGTTGGTGCAATTTCTAGCACTGCATAGAACCATGTCATTTCAGTTTTGCACTTAAAATAAATAAATAAATAAATATTGTTCTGTATAAATTGTGCAGAATATACAAATATGGTGTTACTTTCCCAGTCACACATACATCATTTGAACTGGACTTGAATGTCATTTTCTTTCATGGGCATAAGGCAGAGAACAGTGCAATGAGGGGTTTTGACAAACAGTTTTTATCCACTTATTTCCAGACAGAAGACATGCAGCTTGATCCATGACTTCTTGATTTATATCTGAAGCAGATTTTTTTAGTTCCTTTAATCCTTGCTTTAGCCCATCATAGCTCTTATATTCCAAGCTGTTCAAAATTTCAAGGAAAATATTCTTGTCTTTGGTGATTACATTAGTATTTTTGTGGTTGTCTGTTCATAAAAAGCAAGAGTTGTGCATGAAACATAAATAGCTACCCCATGTTGAATAAGTTACAAAGCATGAATTGTATTCCAATTTACTCACACATCTTTTTCTCCACTTTTTCAGCATGGATTTTCCCTCTCTTTGAGGGTCGTTGCCATTCTGAGATTATGTTTTAGTAATTTTGTAATATTTCTGACTCTGTTTCACCATTTCTTATAGGTCTGATATTCGTTTCTACAAGCCCTGTTACACATTTTCTTCAGCAAGAATAGCAGTGCACCCCATTTGTATTTGGAAACTGCTTCACACTTATACCCTCAGCATTTAGAAGATAGACTGATGACATGTCTCAAGGTAATCTTATTTAATTACAAAGAATGTATAAAATCTGTCAGTCATCACAAGCATGAAATAATGCTAGAGGGGATTTTTTGTTCATGCTTTTTAATAGTTGTACCTAGCCCCAAACCCTCTCTATTTCAAGTCCTTTTGTGAGCTCTTGGATTTCCTGCTTTACTTCCTGATGTTTCCTCTTTCTTCTCTGCTTTTCTTAGCAGATGTACAACTCTCTGCAAAACAATAGGCAAAGAAATCCTTTTGACCACACGTGCCTTTGCTTTGGGTGGTTGCATGGACCTGGTTTTGGAATGGGGCTGGTATTAGTTCAACTATTCAGTCGACAAGGCTTAACTGTTTCTTATAATTGTTTGAATCGAGGATGTGGTTACTCCCCCAGCTTTCAGAAGGTTTAGTCCCATCCAGAACAGTTCAGGCTGAAAAAAATCTAGACAAGAAAGCTGTTACAACACACTGATATTCATCATCAAATATTTGATTCGCAGCCTCATCAGTAAATATGAGCTTAGAGGAACAGATGAGTAAATATATTTAAAGTTGTAGCCAGGCAGGGCAATATGAGACATCACAGAACAATACCATTGAAAAGTCTCTGAGTTACAGCAAAAGCCTTTCCCCTGAGCACCCTGCCACCACTGTGCATTGACGTCCAGAATCTCTTTCTCAGACCTAAACAATAACCTCAGAAAATAAAGCTGTTAATGATGACATTGAAAACTTTGAACCTTAGAGTTACTTGTATTTGATATAAAGCATAAGATTCTTCATATTTATATGCACATTAATTGTATAGTTATATGAAATTTTCCTTAGGAAAAAATGTGTAATCAATTGCATTAAGAATGAGGAATTCTTTTTCTGGCCTCAAAACCTGAGAGCACTAAAAGAGAGTTGTTTACAATGTAACTCTCCAAAAATATAGTAAGATAAATTAACCCAAAGCTTTCTAGGTTTAGTCTTCTTGAAATTACTGAATGTCATATACATACATGAAATACAATTACATCTTTGAGCCCAAAGAAAACAAGATTCTATATACTTTTATACTCCTAGAATGGAAATGTTTAGATTTTAATTACCAGTAACGTACTGAAGGCCTTGTAAAAAGAGGTATTCAATTAGGACAACTATTTATGCATTGATTATGTGCAGAATTGTTTTCTAAGAACCAAACATTTGCAAGGAGATCAGCATGCCACTCTGCCAAAAAGATCTTGATAGGAACTGCTGTGATCTGTCTTATCAAAACAATAATCTGTGCACAGAAGGACCTTACTGACAGCTCTTCTTTTTTGCCTGTTGGAATGCAAACTATTTTCATTGGTAACAAATGTAGCATCTTTCTACTGGTCACAAAAGAAGTATCTTTTAGCAGTAAAATACAGCAACAAAGCAGCAAACAAGTGAAACAACATATGGAGGGATGAAATGTGTGAACTCCACACTAATTCAAATGCATCTTGTTAGAGTATTTTCATGATACCAATAATTTAGCGTTTACTTAACAGAAGCTATACCTGATACGATTTGAAAATGACCTAACAACAAGCCCTTCAGACTTTATGGTCAAGAGACTGATGTTGGAGTTTGGGCTTCAGGTTTTGCCACAGTGGCCCAAGCACAGGACACAGACAAGCAGCCTGGGCTTTGCGTCCATCTCCATATTTCACTTTGTCTTCCTGATTCTAGGATGCAATATTCATGACACATCTGGATCACAGCATGGAATATGGCTGTGGCCACTGACAGTCTCACCAACCCCCTTTTTCAGACTAGCTATAAAGAAGAAATTTTTTTACAATGAGGGTGGTGAAGCACTGGAATATGTTGCCCAGGGAGGTGGTAGATGCCCCGTCCCTGGAAACATTCAGGGTCAGGGTGGATGGGGCTCTGAGCAACCCAATCTAGTTGAAGGTGAGCCTGTTCATTTCAGGGGGGTTGGACTAGATGGCCTTTAAAGGTCCCTTCCAACCCAAACCATTTAAGGTTCTATGGTTCTCTGTGGAGAGATAAGGCACAGGGCAAGGATACTAACATGTCAAAAACAGGAGACCATGAAGAGTGTCTGCTGATGAACCAGATCCCAACAGATATTACTGCATCTTCTAGAGCTTAAGAAGTGGATGTGAGATGTCTTTGATCACCCCTTGGTTGCTTCTGATCTCCTCAGCATGTCATCACAGCTGTACAAGTCTTTGGGGACAGAAGAATTGTTTTTTCTTTGTTCTGATAATGGTATTTTAAAACTGATTGTGGATTCCTAGCTGTTGCTACACCCATTTTTCCAATAGTGAGTTCCTTGGTTTGTCCCCAGAAAAGCTTAGCTGTAAGTGTGGAGATGGGCAATGTGAGGGAGGTTGCCTCCTTTGTGGCATTTTTCATGTTCTTCACTTGCTGGTGTATAGGTTAAGGTGGCACCTGTAATGGGAAATGGAAGTTCTCAGCCATGCCTGTGTCATGGACACAACCCTGAGAGACAAACTAACCCAGGGAAGGGAACACTTCCAGCTGCAAATGAGGTTTTACACATATTGTGGCCACTAAAGTGACAGCAAAAAGAAGTAACCAGCTTCTAGAATATAAAAAAGACCTGAAAATATTACATTAATTAAAACAGATGCATAAGTAATTATGTGTAAAGATTTTTACTGGAATCTGACATATTTTTCTCCAATTTGAGGCCAAATTTCATTCTTGTTACGATCTCCAGGGAAGCTATTGGGCAGCATATACACCAAAGAATTCACTCTGTTGGAGTGGTTTGAACCAATTTGTACTGTAAAATTCAGTTTTTCAGCTATAATTGCATGGTTTGACTCCAGCACAGTCCGGTTCCCACCACAGGATGTGGGACCTACTCTGTTTCCTCTCAGTGGACTTGAATAATTTTCCACCTGACATTACAACACTGTGAAAGCTTAAAGCAAGATTTTGGAGTACTTTCAGACTTTTGTAAACATGTGCAGTAAACACATCAGGGGCACATTTGAATGAAAGTTATTTTTTTGTAAGCAAAAGGTGCCTTGCTTTTTGGATGTGCTGTTCCTCAGATGAAAGCACTGCTTATAAGCATGATGTTGAGAAGGTTTATTTTAGCTGCATGAATTAGCAAAGCAGAAGGAGAAAGAGAGTGAGAATGTGTATAAAACCCTAGGGAAATGTGGGAAATGTGGGAAAACTAAGGAGTATGACAAAACTGAATAGCTTGGATAAGATATCCATTCTTTAGTTCACATATCTGCTTTCTCTTCTATTAAAGAAGATTTGTATTCTTCCTTCTTGGATTGTCAGAGGTAAAATGCTTTGCATAGGGAGAAAATGTATTGCATTGATTGATATTTATTTATTTATTTTTAACTATCTTAAATAGTCCTTTGAAGTTTGCAGTGGTGCTCAAGTTCAAATGTCTCCTGTTCCCTTTCGGAAGGTTTGAAGGATTTGGGAAGGTGAACAAGCAGATCTATAATTAAAGAACAGTTGATGGTAACTATCCCCCTTTGTTAGCATTCTCGGGCCACCTCCAAATTTAGATGGTTAAAGAGAACTGTCCCGTTTTAGTTCTGCAATAGTTCAGATGCCACCATTGCATAGCAGAAGAGAAGCCTTTCTGAAATCCAGGGTACATCCCCTTTCTGACTACAGAAACAAGCTCATAGTCTTCATTTTACATATTAAAGAAAATTTTACATATTAAAGAATTAATTTTACTTATTAAAGAAAATGCTATGCTTTCCTACTGTAACAATCCTAAACACTATAGCATCTTTAAGAGTCTGAAATGTCTGGATTTGAAGAACAGTCATTTGCCTGTGAAGAGAATTTAGAGACATCCTGATGTTAACGCAAAAGAAGAGAAGCACAGGACAGTGGGGCTGGCTGCAGAGCACTTGAGGGATCCAGCCCCTGTGGGATGTGCAGTTCTACTGGTTTGGAAACATCTCTGACACTGCCTGCTTGATTTTGCAAATTTTTGTCCTGGAGCAAAGAAAACTAGCTCTGATAGTGTCAAAATACCACAAGATCTCACACTAAGATGTTTTTGAATGGAATGTCTTTTTCATTTGGAAATAACATTTTTTGGAAGTACTTCATGTAAGTTTGATTATCCTGTCTGATAACACATTGTCTGTGATAACCAGCCACAAAAAATAATAATTTGTCTTAAATCAGTTTTTATCTTTTGAAATTACTCCTTGTGTGGATTTTGAAGGGAGAAATGGGCTCATTCATAAAGTACAACCAGAATTCAGTATCTTTAGATACTCCATTAAGTAGGAGTCCCCCCCAAAAATTGGCAGCACATCAAGGCTCCACCTTCCTTTTATGTTCCTCTTAGGAAAAGTCACAAAAACGTTACTTTATGCAGCCAGAAATGAAGTAGCTTGAAAGAAGCCTACTGGCAATCTCTGAGACAGTGGCACTAGAAGATAGGTGACACACATTACTCAGCACAGCACAGATATAGTATGGTTGTACATGATTGATTTATGCTGCAGACGGAGTCTCACAGGCATGTGTTGCTCAGACCGTGAAACCAACTGAAAATTATTCTTAAATCCTTAGACATTTTTTCATGGCAACATGGGTCTAAAACTACAGCAGCAGAAACTGAGTTTATTTGTGTCCTATAGTCTGTCTGCTCCGAGGGTCTGCTAGCCATATTCAGTAGTTCATATGGAAAGAAAAGCCTTGGGATCAGATTAACCCCTTCTTTTCCCAGTTCTGGATGAAAAGCACATTGCTTTTCCAGTGCTTTACTGCAAACACATTCAAAAATAGCTATAGGAAATTGAGATTCTATAAAATCTTCCTGGGGGAGGACCAGGATGGTAAAACAAAGCTCTTCAGAAAGGATTTTTTCTTTTTTTTTTTCTTTGTTTTTTTAAATACTCTGAATTTCATAATCTAAACAGAGCAGGGTGACCCCACATATTTTTTGCTTTTTCTTGGAGAGCTCAACTCTCAACAAAAAAAATGTTTTGTTTTCCCTTATCTCTGTACCGCACAAATAAAATACACTTTTTTGTTCTATATCATCCCTTTCTGCTGTGTACTTCTCTAAGCATTTTCTCAGCTTCAGTAAGAACTTGCACCAAAGCCTTTTCCCCTGCAACCTTCCTTCTTGCAGGCCCAGTAATTTCCTTCTGGTTCCATATTCCTGCATACATTTTCAGAGAAGACAATTCCTTCTTTACTTTTTCTCTTTTCTGGGCTACATAGATAGAACACTTACATAGATAAAGTAAGAACAACTTCCTCCCAGAAAGCCTGAAAGCACACAAACAGCCTAGTCATCCAGCTCCAGAATGATCTCAAAGAAACCCACCACGGTTCAGAAAGGCCCCCCTGTGCTGGAAGAAAGCCCCAGGTGCTCCAGCACACCTCTCTTAAAGCCTGAGGAGGGGCACAAGTTCATTAGTTCCCTACATCTGTGCCCAAAGAAAGCAGCTGTTGACCATCCTCTGGCCAGAATCAACTTGTTAATCCCCATAAAAGACATGGCTACGTCTGCTTGTAGTGTCTCCCCAAGGGGCTGCAATAAACCCCATAACTCAATTGCTTCTGAAACCTGATCTGCAGGCAAATATAAGGCTTCAGCTGCTAGAAAGAGGGGTAAGGGTGTTTTAACTCAGGGCCCAGGCTTTGTTTTGTAGCTATTTGGGTTTGTGATTATGTAGAGGGTTTTTTGGGGGGCATGAAAGTAAGGACCTGGAATTTTATCAGATTTAATAGCAGGTTGAGCATCTCCTGTGGGGAACGGAGGAAGGAACCTAATCTTGCTTTCTACTAATATCTCTTCTTAAAGGATGAGGATTGGCTCCTGGCCTTGCAGATCAGTACAAGGTAAGATTACTTTAATATAAACTTAATACTTATTTTTGTCTTAAATTCTAATAAATCTTGGCTTTTCTGCCAAGAACAAAAAATAAGACAGTTCTGATTTAAAAATCTATATTCAAAAAACTCTGATTTTTACAATGCCACTGTCTTATGACATGTCAAACACTCCATCCAACTCCTCTTCCACAGTAGGCTTAAACTTAAACCAAAAAATTCTTATTTGTACTGATACACTTATTTGCATAGGTTTCCCATGGTATCTACAGTGAGATGAAACCCTCTAAATTTATGGAACAATACAGTTCATATAAACCAAATAAACCTTTATAATATAATACAACTTATAAAGTCTGTGTGTGGAATATTCTGGTGTTTAAATATTGGAACAAGATTCCAGTTTTGAAGGTTAATTACAAAGGTAGGTAAGAGTTTGCTTTCTTGGTAGGTTTTAGATCAAATCTAGGTTATGGCCCATGTAAAGAATGTGTATGGCTAAACAAAGGAAGAAAAAAAAAATAAAGTGTTTGGTCAAAAAGCTATAGGAAGACTGAAGGGCACTTTGTGTCTCTCTTCCAATAGCAACCTCAATAAAGCAAAATCTGAAAAGAGACACAGACAGACTAAAATGCAAAGAGAGATAAGAAAAACACTTTAATACCTTGAGCTGCTATTGTGGTGCCACTCTCTCTATGAGATTGATAGAGAGAAGAAGAAGAAACAGAATCAGTTTAGAAAACTGCTGTGGAGAACCCTGCCAGGGGAAGGCTTGTAAGGCTTTTATTCTGCACACACTTCCAGGAGTAAAGCACTTTATCCAAGACAATCAAAACTCATGTTTTCACACAGATGACATCATTTATTTGCAGATGTGATACTTCAAGATCACTTATGTCTAAAACAAACTCATGCTTTCTATTTGGCTAGACTGTTTGCAATGGCAAACCAGTAATACATTCAACAGTTGTAAAACTGTGTATTCAACTTTAGTGGCACGTGCATATTTGTACTTGGAGACCCCACGAGAAGAGACGTTCATGTTATGCAAGGAAACAACAAGATGAGACTTGTGCGCGAAGGCTGCTGGAAAATCTGATATCAATCACACTCTTATCGTGGTAGTCACGGGCATGAGCCCTGGTTACAAACCTGCAGATCATAAAGGGAGCATGAGCTGGCACAGCTCTGCACGGGCTTCATGTGTGGTGGTGGGGAAGCAAAATAAACAAAATGCCAAGCCAGGAAACAGGCTACTATCATCCTCACTGGGTATCGTGACTTTGCAAGAGTCAGTGCAGTAAAATCTAGTATTACATTTCAGGAACTTGGCTCAACTCCCCAATCCCGTTGTATTTGAGCTACTGTTAAACCTTGGTGCCAGTGAAAAGCAGAATTTTCAATTAATTCTACATTTCAGAGAGGAAGAATGGCCAGTCTTCTTGTTCCCGCAAAGATAAAAACTTGCGCAGAGTCCAAGCAATATTCGAGCTCTCTGAGATATCTTCCTCCTTTTTGCTTTCAACAGAAGTATTCAAAGTAAAACTCAGTCTTTCTTTAATAGTTTTGTGCAAACCTTTGCTCTTATAAGAGGGGGAAATGGTTTCGAGCCAGCTGAATTACTTGCAAATTGATTTAATGGGTCCAATTACTGAATTTGAGTAACCAAGGTTTTGAATAACTGAGATACTTTTCAATGTAAGCAATAAATACCAGGGATAGAACTGTATTATAGGAAACAGAGACTATGACTGAGCTTTGGATAATCAAGATTCTAGTTTGTATCATGTGTACTTTGGCAGCAGCTGATTCCTATAGGAATAAAAAAGTAAGAACATGTGCAAACTGCAGTATGACACTACCACTGTGACCTCGTCAACAGCTTCAAGGTCATCATTAGGAGAGTCTTCAGCTTTTTTTTTTTTTTCCTGGTTGTATGTGGATTGTTAAGATTTATTACAATCATTGCAAGAGAACACCTGCTAAATGTCAAAAGATTCCTGGGAAACTTCAAGTGTTTTGCTAAAGGCAAAACTATACCTTTTACATAGCTTTCAGGAATCCAGCTTGATGGAATACAGTCTAGTCTTCATTGATCATGCTCTAAAGTAGAAATACAACCACAAGTGATATTCAGAAACATATTTGTTCTCCAGACAAATTTACCTGTGTTTAAAATGATCCATGTCTTGCTTCCTGATATATATCATACTCTGAGTAAGGACCAGATCTGTGGTTGAAGTCAGCTGGCATTGCCGTAATGGCTTTGGTGGAGCTATGAGGAGTCACACCAGCTGAGCACTTAATCAGGTGCCTGAGCACTGTCTAAATGTGTTGGGAAAAATTAAATTTGACTTGTGAAATTTATACTAAACAAACATGGAGAAATGTCTTAATGTCCAAATTTCTAGAGGTTTTTAGCTGAAATTTGCCACGCATCTCCTTTGACAGCATTGCAGCATTCCTCCCCTACATCACCATTTTATTTTCAGCTCAGTGATTCTCTTTTCTTTGAGCAAGGAAACTCTGTCTGCTTTTCATGACTAATATATGGCCCCTGAGTGAAGGCAAGGCTGTGATTCAAATCAAGAGTTCTGTTGACATTATAATCCTTAGGAGCACAGCTGGAGCATTTCATGAACGGTAGCAAAGACCCTCCATTGATTTACTGCCTTGGTATTCAATCAGGAGTCCATGTTCTGTGTTGTTAGCTGCAACATACAAAAAATAACTTGGTGAACTTCTAATTAAGGCATTTAGCTTCTTGCCTATCTTGTAAGAAAAGATTTGTGCTATATATGAGATGCTGCTGCTTTTATGGATTCTCCCCTATTTTTATAGCAGGAGGGCTTCAGGCCCTAAGAAGGTCCTGTGGGCTATAAACGGGATAAACACCAAAGTTGCTCTGTGACCCTTCCAAGCAGAAGACGAAGCAGTGTGGGATGTCAGGAATTTTCATGCTTCTCCCCCAAGCTCTGTACACCTTCTTTTTGTTCCAGTTGTATGCAAAATCTTTACTAGCTATAATCGTCCCTCAAGCAAGGCGGAGCGGGGTGGGTAGGAAATCACCTCCGTTCTCACGAGAGCTGCAAAGGGAATCCACAGCTCTGCTTCTGGGCAGCAAATAAACCCTTCCCTTTCTGCAGTGCCAGTCCCCAGCCACAGCATGCACGAGAGCAATTTTGAAGCCGTGCTCTTTCTCGTCTCGCCCTTCGTTCCCAGGGAGAGAGCGACCGTGCTGCCAGCCCCCACTGACCTGAAGATGAGAGTTCCCTAGATTGTTTCCAGCTTGCACTGCTAGCCCTGCTGAACGAATAGCACTTACAGTATTTTTGGGGTGGTGACTCACAAGAAAGTCATGAATGCCCCCTTAAAAGTCTGTCAAAAGCCCCCTGCTAAGAAGTGTTTTCTTTTTCCTGTTTTCGTTGTCCAGGCTGCCTGTGGATATTTCCACAAGGCTCCAACACAGTTTTCTCAATTTGTTGTCCAAGCAGCAAGTTGTACCCTAAAAGGCAACAGAGTGGAGATGCAGACCCTAATCTGACACCGTTCCTGTTCATCACACCCTATAGCAATAGCCAGAACATACAGCCCTCCCTTCCAGTCATTGCAGAGGGTACCAAGGTGCCAGCCAGGACCAAAACCACTGAAGCTCCTGAATGCCTTTCAACTGCTTTATCTACCTACTAATTTCAAAGGTACTTCAGGCGGCTAAAAACATGGAAATTTGAGAGTTTAGGGATAAAGGTGTTTTGGCAGATCTGGTATCAAGTGCATCAGTCATTTTTTTTATTTAACCCTCAGAAAGTGCTTCAGAAACTATTGATCCTTTCAAAAATAACATAAAATAATCAGAGATTGTTATCACAGATACCTGTACCTTCAAGAGGTATGAAGTTTAAAGACTTGATCAAGACCAAAGAAAAGCTGGTGTTGAAGCATGGTCTGGATGCAAAAAAGGGCTCAGAACAACTGTAAGAGCTGGAGTTGTGAGTGTTATATTTGGACTGAGAGGCAGCTGTGGAAAGGAAAAATGGCATATGTCCATTTTTTTGGCATGAACACACAGCAGGAGATACAATGCTTTGGTAGAAGGTATTGTCTGCTTACCTTTTTTCATTTCTAATGCTTATATCCTTCAGTTGCCTTCACTGTGGCTCAAGCTCTATTAGTGGCTGGGTTTCAAATTTTCCTTCTCTTACTGAGCCAGAGCTTCAGCTGGTCAGAGCTCTGCTAAAGGCACCCCGTGCCAGGAAGATGGTAGTCAAGACCTGCCCTGATCTCTGTTGGTACACCTAGAGCTTGGTGACACAAGGCTTACTGAATAATTCTTCACAGGGCCCATCAATGTTTTATTTGACCTGCACTGTTAGGGCTGGGTCCTCCAAGAGGTGTATCATGGCAATATGACCACACTATGAAATTGCTCTCCCATGAGCAAGGGCTGGTGCCCAGCTCAGCAGCAATCCTTCCATCAAGGTGATCCCTACACCATAAAAATCTCATCTTCTCAAAAGTGGGCCATTAGAAACACTAAATAAGTCAAAGGAAAACTCGAGCCAAAACTTTTGAGCATGGAAATCTCACATGGTGAACCAGAGCAGATCTCTCCTGAATTGCTTTCTTCTTTACAGGCTGATGAAGCAGGTCTGCACCCTGTGAAATGGGCCTGTTACCTTGCAAGCGGAGCCACTGTTCCTTCCCAGGGTGACCCCCACATCCTGGTAGAAGCTGGAGAAGTGTCCAGAGATACTGGGCAGGACTGCAAGAAGAAAATGCTGTGTGTTTGTGGGCTTTTTGGAATAATTTTTATCCCTTTTCAATTTGCTATGAACAACTGGGTAGGGAGAGTGGCAAAGAACAGAAAGGCTGGGCTGCTCCCTTTGTTATTTAAGGGTGCAGTACCTGGTGCACTGGAGTCCTGATACTTTAGTGAGCCTTTGGGCTACAACAAAACCAAGCAGAATAATAAGTGATTTATGGCTGTTGGTTTATTACTGATCTATAGCTGCAGCAGAGGCATTCACTGAAAACTGCTCTCAATAGCTGTTCAGTCAGTATATTCCTTTTGGAAATATTTAGCTGTGATCTCTCTCACTGGCACGAAGAGTAAGAACTGTTACAGTATTGCACTTGTAGAACTACAAAAACATTTCTAGTCTGTGTATGGTTAAAGACTAAGTGTAAGTCCTGCAGGAGTTGAATAACAGTATGTAGATAAACCAGCCATGGAATATTTCTATTATTGCTACTTTAAAAGTATTTCTTAATGTTATTCTTGTCAAACAAAATATTCCATAATAATCTTTTATCTTAGAGCCCTGATTCTAACATAGTGAAAAATCGGGGTGGGAGGGAAGGGGGGGGTATGAACCAAACCTACTGATCTAAACAGTGCAGGATCTGACATTAGTAAAATAATGTCATGTAAAAATAATGAGAGCATAAGGTTTATGACTGCTTATTTGGTGGGGCTGGGGTTATCCAATGGGAGAAATACTACCAAAGTCCAGTGAGATATGGTTACTAGGCAGGAATCCCAGGAGATTCTGTTACCATGCAGGAATCCCATGAGACAGTATTATCAAGAAGGAATCTGTACTATTCAGTTCACCACAAGGCAGTAATATTAGATTTTTAGAAATAAATCCTGTGGTATCTTGTTTTATAAGAGTTGGCACAGAAAGGAACACAGAAAAATGCAATGGAAGAAAGATGTCTCCCTGGAACCTGAGCTGGGAGCCCTAATCTTTACACCAATTTGTAGCAGAAATAAAACTTCACAAATTTTCCTCATGATCCTGAGATATTTTTATTAAATATGATATTAATCACTTATTTGTGAAATTTTTTTTAACAAAATACAGATTTGATCACTGAAACGGCAAGGCATGAATGCTGTTGTGACTAGGTTTTGATTGTCATAACTTCTAAATTTTTTATTTATAATGTGTTTTGCTTGTATCATGAATAGTACTGCTTTGTTTTAGATGTGCAATATAACTGTTTTAATTCAGCACTAACCGAACTAATGAGCTGTTCAGATCAGTCTTACACTACATATTTGTGTGATGCCTCACATGAAGTTTGCAGCATTTGAACAATAGAAGAATGTAAGAGGATTAACAAAACAATATTTGTTTTCCTTATTATCTTTTTCTTCCAGTACCAGTGACACTGGTCTGTTTGGCAAGAAGTGACTGGACACTTGTTTCAAGAAGACCTAACTTAATTGCAGCCTCTCTTTGGAAATTGGCCACTACACCTGTAAATTTTGAGAGCCTTCTGCCAGCGATGGAAAGCATCCTCAGAAAGCTATTTCCAAGGTGCCCAAAGGAGGAAACTAAGGCTTGCTATTTTCATTTGATCACAACAGGTAAGTCTGAATGTTCACCTTCCTTTAAATGCAGTATTTTGCCTGCCTGTATCATGGTACACCTTTATCAGTATTTAATCAGATAAACTGTGATCAAGGACAAAATTCCCCTTAACAAAAGTTTAGTGTGAAGAGACAGATCAACTTTGTGATTAGCCTGAATAAAGGCTGAGTATGCATTAAATTAGGACCTAACACCAAGTTGCAGGTGTACTTGTGATTTATCAATATTTCTAAATAGATCCCTTCAGAGACCTATCTCTGAAGCCATGCTTTGGAAGGTAACAAGTGCAGTAGGTCACAAACTCACACAGCCCCATACCTCCACACAAACAGTCAGAAACCTGTTGGGATGATTTGTCTCTCAAAAGTTGACCTTATTGAAAAGGGAGATGGGAAAACTCAGGACTTTAGGTGAGAAGCTAGAAGTGAGAGTGGAAACCTGTTGAAAAAAACACTGGTAATCTATGCTAGGATATATTTTTTTTTTTTAAATCAATCAACAGCGGTGCCAAGCACAAGGATCGAGACCAAAAGCCATCAAGGAGAGTGCAGTGGTCCCACAGATGTCATTGCTCCTTCGATCCATCCAAGGATGACACATGGATGGCTGTCCAAAAGCATCACATACTCCTGGCTGTGCTGACAACAAAGGTGTCACCCATGGGACAGAGTCAGGTATTCCCCATGCTTTTTAAAGCTGCGGAAGGACTTGTCCCTGGTATTCAGATGTGATTACACCAAGCTGAAGAGAAAGAAAAGGAAGTGGCAGGAAGGAATATAAAACTCAAGAGGCATTAGCCTGTTTGCTGTGTTTGAGGCTACATTTGCTTGAGTGCCCATGAACAAGAAAGCAGGCACCACTGAATAGTAGGCTTAAGGAAAGTCAGTTTAGCTTCAGAAGAGGGTGTACATACACTGATCAGATCTTAACCCTAAAAGACATAATCAAACAACAGTGTGAGCATGGAAGACTTCTGAATGTGCTAAGTGGACCATTAGAAAACACAACACCTATAGTGGGGATATTGTGACGCAGAGGTACTAGGAAGATTACGAAGAGAGATTACTGGTAATGACAGATGGAAAAGTTACTGAACCCACACATTGGAGAGATGCAAATCACAGCCATAGTGCTTTTGTGATAAGGATTTCAACTCGGTAGTAATGGTTTGGGACCATTAGTTCACATACCGTGGCTTTACCCAACAGCCCTCAGATGCTAATGGCTTGCAGTCCCGTGACAACAGGGTTGTATCACACCCGTGGTCCTGGGGCAGCTAAATCACTGGAGGCTTTGTGAACACATGAGGACTCCCCACACACCTCTAATGCACTTTTTTTTTTATGTACCTCTGTCTAGAAGGCTGTGAAAATTTTAAGGAGGGGATCACTTGTGAGTAAACACCACAGTGAAATTCATTCTCTAAGCGTGATGACCAATTTCACATTCCTATAAGAAGGAAAAAATAAAGTCAAATGACTATATTGTCTTGGAAGAATTAATGTTAGTACATTCAATGCCAAGCTGAAAGCCAGGCCAATAGTTTGTGGTTCTCTCCTCATCTATAAGGGAAATCTCCTCATCTATAAGAAATCACTGATGTTCCACAGAGTTTGTCTCAACCTGTTTAGTTAAATGCCTTTTTCTTAATATAATGTGCTTCTACAACCTTTTTCTCTTTTATTACAAAGAAATCATTCTCATCTTCCCTTGTTTCCCCAGAGGCTTTCACAAATACTTTCTGTACTGTCAATCTTGCCAGCAGTATCTCCTGTGCTTACCTACACAAATGGGTATGCAATGTATATTTTCAAAAATTTGACTTAGGTGCCACTTGTTTCAGTGAAAGAGTAGCATTAGTGCAGAGTGACTTGATGCAGTCAGGTGGAGTCGCAGAGCCTATGTGGCAAGTTACAAGAATGAGACTTGGAGCAGAAATCTGGTTGTGAATTTGGTTTGGGATTTATTGCTCGGCAACTTGGAGTACAGCTAGTCAACAGCTGGCTCTCTAGCCAAAACACACTGGCAAACAGAGAAAAATTGTCATGGTAACAGTGCTACAGCACATACTGCAATGGCACTCTGGTCTAAGGGAATTCCTAAGTGGTACCACAGTAAAAATTATGACTAATAATAACCAGTAATAAACTATTGCTACTACTAATAATAGCAGTAATTATACTTATACTATAACAACAGCGAGATATATTTGGCTAGTATTTGGTGATTCCAAATTGCTGTTTAAACATATCTTGCTGATTTCTTGTAAGCTCTCTGCTTGGGTATCACAGCTCCTCCAGCAGCAGAGGGTTAGTCCACAAGCAAAGGCATTTCTGTATGTTCCCCTCTGCAGCTGATGGAATGTCTCTCCTTTTTCCCTAATCATCACAGAAGCTTAAATAATATATAGTGCTATGGAACTTTGTCATAAATGAGTATGGCCATGGGGTTGGAAGTGCTGAAGCTTCTGAAAGAGCAGTAGTAGCACAGCAGGGTGTTGGGTACAAACTGCTGCAGCCCCAAAAGAGGTTTCCAAAACCACTTCACCAATATCATCAAATTGTGATCCAATGTATTTGGGAGCTAACTCTGCAGCCTGTGTTCATGTTGAGTTGAAAACACCATGAAGCATGAGAATGGGTTTCAAACCACCCCTCAGGCTCAGTAAAAAATAATGGCAATTTGCTGCTCATAATAAACAACAACAGTGTGCAAGGTTTGTTCTTTTGATTCTGAATTATGATTGCACTTGCACCAGGTCTGCTACAGGAGGGAGTTTTGGGGTAGCTTTTTTATCTACACTCCATAATTTTCCCGCTGCAATTTAAACAAACTACTGTGGTGATGAGAGGAGGGGAGGAACTTTCTAAATTCTGTAAAAATCTAATGTAGAACAATGCTTGCCTGCACGATTCTTCTTCCTCCTCTGCTTTGTCCTCCCAGCTCCCTAGAAGTGGCCCCAGCCAGTGTGAGAAAGACCAGGGGAGTTTTAGAGGACAAGAAAGAGGAGGTCTGGCTGCAGGTGTAACACATCACCAAACTGCAATATGTTTGTTATGAACGATACTGCTTGCCTCTTCAAATACTGATGGTGAAAACTGTCACTACCACCAAAAATAACATGCTTATTAAATCATTTTGGCAGCAGTTCAGTGAGGACTTCTAGACAAACAAACAGGGTAGCTTTGAGGTCTCCTTGGCTCTCTACTCCCTCCAATACCTTCCAGTCCCAAATTGGTGGTATTTTTACTGGAGCCACAGTCCAGCACTGTACAAAAAAGTCTACCGAGCCAGGCTTTCCATCTTACCCTCTTAGTGTAAGGTAGAGTCAGTACCAACAAACACTCATCTTCCCTGGGCTCCATCAGCTGACAGGATCTTCAGGATTGGTCCAATCCTTCCAAAGGTGGCCCTGGTCTGGCACAGTGCTTTAGTTCCTGGGGGTCCTGGCATGATGTCTTGATCAACTTCAGCTCCCCTCCTTCTGCAGCCACTCCTCTTGCATGGAACAAGACGTGTGACCTGACCCATCCTCTTCTTAAAACCAATACACAAGCAGATAAGTACTGTTCATCCAGGTTGCTACGCTGATGTTGGACAATAAAGACTAAATGAAAATAACGTGATTGTGGTAATTTGTAATTAAAGCATGTAGACACATTATTGAGAACTGGTAGCTCCTGAGGGTTTTGGAAGACAAATCAGTCAGCAGATCATTGCGTTTGCTGTTTTATCCCATTTGTTGTTGGATTGTAACTGAAGTCTTAGACTGATTTCTTTCAGAAAAATAGTAATAGGAATGACAATAATATGTACAGTGTTGTAGACAATAGGAATGGCATTTTACAGTAAGGACTTGTATCATCACTATGTTCCATCTTCCAAGAAGTATTCATAAAGACTCCCGTGCCTTTTGTTTCTCCGAGATCCTGCATTTGAACTTCAAGTGATGAGTAGCCTCCTAGTACGCTGGTCCAACAACTCTCAGGAATATAAATTTACAAATTAAGAAGTGGGAAGAGGGGGGAGAAGACATTAATTTTTGAAAGGTTGTTAGTTTTTTTGTGATGGAATCCTTTTTCACCCAAAAAGTGGTGCCCAAATTTAGTTTTTATCCACTGAAATAAATGGATATTCTGAAAACTCCAGGCATTTTTTTAATACTGCATTCCAGCATTATGAAGTTTCATTAAGGTAGCCAAAAATGTTTCCCTGCCCCAGTTCCAGAGAAATGCTAAATGGCCATGGATGTACTGACACCAACCTCTCTGATTTTGCCTGGTTCTTTACATAGTAGAATAAATTGCATACAGCTTGTCCTGTGCAGGTCAGCAGGAGCTCTGCTGTGTTCCTTTTGTGGTGGAGGGTGTGCTTCAGTGGTTATTATAAGACCGTAAGACTTTGGGGTTCACAAGGCTTTTTCTGGCCATGTCTCTGACAGGGTGGAATATTTTGTGACTGTATATAGCATGTGGCAAATAGCATAGCAGTGACTGCACAGCACTGTCTGAATTCCCTGGGCAGAGAATTTTCTCTTTGTTATGTATCGCTCCCATCCCACTGTCCTGATTCTAACAGCTTGTGTGTACATTCTTTATTCCCATTAATATCAATAATAATGTACATGGAGATTCATATAAAAATAATCATTCCAAATGGCTGTGCTCTGAACATGAAAACAGTGTCTCTGGTAGGGATCAGATTTTCTATAGGCTCCACTTCTTTTGTTTTATTCCATTATCTTGGGAAATTACATGGAAATGAGTGAGAATAGAATTTAGTCAGTGTCTTTCATGCAATAGTTTACCCATTATTCCAGTTGAGTGGTAGCAACGTAAAAATGTTGGAGCTGTGGGACATGTTCTGCTTGCATGGGACAGCTAACAGGTTTTAGATGACCGCACTATTACATTCAACATTTGCAGGACATACATATTCAGGAAGGAGACTTAGCTTATTTCCAGGTAGCTTCCAATCCACTAATGGAGGGAATCATGGGTTAGTCCTGGGAAACTAGTAAGAATTCCAAAGTCTTCATTCTGTTGTCTGCCTGGTTTAAGACTCTTTTCTTCTCAAGACAATCTTTAAAGTGGTCATTTCAAGTTTGCATTTAACTCGTTCCACATCTTAAAAAAAAAAAAAAAAAAAAAAAAAAAAAAAAAAAGCAGTCCTAAGTAAGGTAAGTATCTAAGCTATTTTCCTGACGATCTCTTCCTCTCTTCCTGCAGAGCACATTAGCAGTATGAAAACTGTACATTCTCTTGGTGCAAATATAAACATATTTTGAAAGGAAGAAAAATCATAAACTGAATACTCTTTGCCGAGAGCTAAGGAGTCTGTGTGGCTTCCTTGAACAGAGGGACTTGAGTCCAGTCCTGTTCCTTCTTTCATCTGCAGGAACAAAAATAGATCCTGCAAGAAAGGTTCTCTTAGAACAGTACCAGGAATCATCCCAAAGGAGAGGAGTGGTCTCTCCCTTTTTCTTTTGCTTGTTTTTTAACCTGCATGTATTAGTTCCTGTAATGCTGATCTTACTGTAGCTTTTGCAGCACTATTAGTGAAGTGAGAAAGATGGAAGGGAAATTCAGGTAATACAACAATGCCTGACTAGAATGAAGTTGCTCTGGGCCTTGAATGACGAGAGGAACCAAAAAATTAAGTCAAAAATAGAGCAACACAGTATGCCATCTCTGCAGGTTTCTTGGCATCGAGGGAATTTTTCTGGGCAAGGATCATTCATCCAAAACTTACTTATATCATCCAAGTGATCCAAACCTGGAGTGAGAACTGGCTCCCATTGTAATCCATAAGGCCTGTTATTAAACAACATAAAGACAGTGAATAACGATATGCTAAAACCTAAGATAAATCTTCTAGACATGTCTGATGACAGATAACCGATGCATCTGTTGACAGATAACCTGTTCTACAGACTTTGCAATGTGTTTCTTTGTTATATATCTGGCTTCTTATCTTTTGTTTCCATATGCCTTGAAGGGTAAGAAATTACATTTTACCTAATATATAACTGCTGTCATTAACTCCAAGCAACACAGGATCTGATGAGTAACCTCCATGCTGGTTGGTCTTGAAGCTCGGGAGCTGTTACCTGTGTATACTTCATGGCTTGCATTTCACTTTTCCAAAATTCACCTGGCTTTTCAAAAACCCAGTTCTTTCTGGCTGACTTCATCAGGAGCAATGTAGCATGGAACTGAGTACTTCTGTGAGCGAGCTGTCTGTTAAACTGTGGGTTTATAACTGCTTTCAGGACTTTTTGTGTGCCAGAGTGCAAGATAAATCTTTCACCATTGCCAGTACTGCTGGTGGTTATTAGGAAAGAAGAGTATTTGGAGGGGTTTCAGGATGTTTGTGTTCCGGCCCCTACCTCATGCAACCTGTAAGGTGCAGAGCTTGCCCAAAAATCAAAGGAGCTCATCTGTGCCTCTTGGTGTAGGTGAGTGCCACGGTCCTGCTGAACCCAAGCAGCTGTCCTGTCCTTGGGGATCAAAGTCAACATCGTACATTCTCTGCACGCTGTGCCACGTTGGGAAAGCACTTTGCCTAGACCAGGCTTTGAGAATCTCTGCCACAGTGGTTCTCCAACCCCGACGGATCACACAGATCTTTCACGTCTCTGCTCTTGATTCCCCCCTTGCCGCCCCAGACATACATGAAAACATCACATCTGATGGCAGCAGAGCTGCCCTTCACTGCCAACAGCAAGCAATGGGCTGGGAAGGAGGACAGCAACACCCAGCTCATGGAGGTATTCTGAGGATACAGCCACTGCCTTCTGAGAGGGCTCAGAACTTGCAGTGATGAACACCGCAAAAAGTCCAAGAGTAAATAAGGAAAAGAGACATCCATTTGTTTCACAGTTGTGACACTAAAGGTCAACTGGAAAAGCTAGTCTCCTACATGCTCAGAGAGGTTATGAATTGTACAGCTATGTCCATATATGTTCTGACAGATTTTAAGTGGTGCTTTGCTGGGAAGTTTTAAAATTCAGCAATACACGTCATTTGCTTACAACAGCCAGTTTTCTTCACATTAGCCACTGGTAAAAAATGATTCATGCAAGAGAGGCCACATGTTGAACAGACTCATGCAAACCAATTATGCTACATTCAAAGTCAGCTAAAACATTCTCACACAAAAAGTTAACTTAAGCTACTATTTCCCACAATAATAATAATAAAAATAAGCTTAACAAACACTTACCCTGATTCTCAAAACTCATTTTCTATTATGTTTCCTTTTACCAGTTTTTTTTGGCAGCGCGTCAAGTAATGTATCAGCAAAAGTATGTGTGCCATAATCTGACAAAAGGAAAAAATTGTATATTTTTAGTTTTAAACTGTTTATAATTTCAATAGGTAAAAAGCATACAGGACAAGGAAGAGCAAAATAGCATATGCAGAAATGTCAGCAGTGAATATGAAAGTATAAGCATGTGAGTTTCAGTGTAAGATTGAGCCTGGCTGGGAAATGAGTAAGTTTTCTGAAAAAGACCTGCATTAATAACCGAAGCCCTCTGAACGTATGTCTCCGTCTAGGTTCTTAGCAGACTTCCCTTCCAAACTCCTTTCAAACTTCATGAGGGTGAGGGCTGTGAGACTATTGCAACACCCTGTGACATTATTGCTCTTAAAAATTATCTGGCTTGACTGATGACTTCCCAGGATGTTTCCATTGTCCCATCCCACTGAGTCCTGCTCTTCAATAATACAAACTCCAGTGATACTCCTGAGGAGTCCTCAGATCCTCCATGTTCTCCGCTCATCCCACCACTCCAGAGAAAAGCATCTCAGGCTTCGGGAGCTGACAGTAAATCACAACAGCAAAGAGAAATCCCACTGAAGGCTGCTAAGAATTCCTTCCTTTGCTGGTCCTCATGATATCACTCCCCAAAGCTCATTTTCTGCTAGCCTTAGTTCACTCTACTTTACTTACTTTTTTACTTACTTAGTTCACTTATTCAAGTAAGCAGCAGCACCATAAAGGTGACTGCAGAAGATCCACCAGGTATGATGCAACTTTCAGCCCTGCAGTTAAGGTCTGGGTGTTGTTTAGTCATCCTTTGCGAAGAATGTAACTTCCATGAAGGGCATTCATTTATATTAGCCTGACATTTTGTCGTGAGAGTGGAGAAGAGAGCAGAGCAGCTACAGAAGAAGGGAGAGGGTAGTGGACAACAGGAAGCATGTGCAGCAAGAAGAGCTGCTAACAGAGCAAAAGCCAGCAGAGCAAAGGAAACTGCTGTAAATATGGAGCAGTAGTGACAGTGGGGTTGGGAATTATTGCTGTGGGGAATGCATAGTGGAAAGCAAAGCATGGGGCAAAGCTGCAGCCTGCAGAAACAGAGTGATAAGCAGAGTGTATAACAGATTGTCCAGATGTGTTTCTTCACCTGAGAGCTGCTTGTACATCAGTCAGTACAAGGATCAGCAGGACAGGGAAATGGCTTTCTGTGACCGCATCAGGCTGCCTGGCTGATGGCCTTGGGTCTCCCAGAGGGTCGCTATCACCACACCAACACCTCACACCTTGGAGCTGATGTTGCCGGAACAGCAAACTGACAGCTCAAAAGCAATAAAGCAAACAAACCAAGTACAGATGCTGAGGAAAGAAGCTGCTAAGACACTGAACGTCGTTCACAGAAAGTCAAATGTCTGTGGCTTGATCTTCCAGCTGGAGCTCCTTGGTGCCATCCCTGCAGCAGCGGGTGTGTATGAGCAGCCCAGTCACAAGCTGGAAGTGTGAACTGTGACATGTAAGCTGCTGAAGACCTAAAAGAGTCACACAGATGGATGCAGTCATGTCCTCTGTGATCTCTGCTTTATACGGAGATACACGGAGATGCACAACTGCACAAGCTCACCAGCAGCAGAGGGAGTAGCTGTTGAAAAAGTCCATACTCATCACAGGCAAAGTGATGTTCAGTCCCCTTACTGAATCAATCCAAATACACCAGAGAGAGGTTATTGGTGCCTTTGTTATCTGCCCAGCATTGTAGCTGCCTGCTGCTATACTCCACTGCCCTTTTCCAATATATAACGCTACAACATCACTCAGGATAATAAGGTTTTGATCATGGCAAGACGCTCACAACAGCAAACAACCCAGGCACACAGAGATCAAATAGACCAGCTGCAAATGGAGAGGGGAAAAAAAAAAGCGCATATGACTCACTAGCTTGTGTGTGGGTATGTGTGTTATGCAGGCAACAGAGGCCTGGATGGCGAAGGTCTCCCAGCGACCCCAGCCATTCGGGGCTTGGGCCCCCAGCCCCGTGCTGCATTCCAGCCTGCCTCCTCTCCCGGGACCACTGCTTCTGCTCACACAGAGAGGCAGCCAGACGTGAACGTGAGAAAGCTTTCTCAGGCGAGTCCCTTCTGCAGATCGCTGGGTAGTTGTCTTCCAAAATAATCATAATTAAAGGGGGCGTACGCAGAAGGGGAGCTGGCATACAGGCTTGCTCTTTTACCATGTCTTCATAGCACGCAAACATGGTGAAAGGGATTTTTTCCCAACAATATACTTCTCCATGCCCCCTCTAGTCCACTCCCCATCCTTCCAGATCAAAGGGTCTCAGCACAATATTTGCCTTCAGCAGAAAAGCTCATGAGCAACATCTTTCAGGGTCATTTACATCTATTTACTGGAGTTAATAAATATGTAAATTGATTCTTAAATTGAGGACCTAGACCCCTTTAGAGATACAGACACAGAGCCAAGTTCCGATGACTGCCACGCCAGTGCAATTGCAGCATAATTTCTGTAAAGATTGTACAGATATTCCAGATTCCTTCTTCTTTTCCCTTTATCTTTCAGAATTCATGATATGAGACTTGAACCAGGGTGTGGACCCAAATTCTGTGAATCCTTTCTTTTTATATATAGTTTAAGCCTAGAGGAATTTGGAAACCAGAGGTGTCTGAACTGTGATATCCACATACACTTCTTAGAGAACAAAGCCGATACAAAGATGAAGACATTTTACCTGTTTTAGTATTTAAATTATTGCTGTGAAGGAGTGTGTTACACCAAGCGTAGGGGGCACACAACAGCAGAGCATGGCATGATCTGGAAGATTCAAAAGAATTAATTATGGGATGATCTGGAGACACCCAGCTCCCCTTCACTGCGTGAAAGTTGATGGCATGTTGGAGGGTCAGTTCCTGGCTCTGCCCTGGAGAGCCTGGCTGAAGGTTTCATTGGCTTCCATAGGGAATATGTTGCTTTAACGGTTTCCTGTGACAATAATTTCCAGCAGGCTGTCTGTTGCAACATAAAGACCCTGAAAGTCAGCAGCTTCCACATGTCATTTACACCTGGTGTGAACTGAAAATGCTGCAGTTCTGCATTGTCTTCATCCCTATGGGTTATTCACAGGTACAAACAACTGGGGGATCAGAAAGCTTTGAAGCATCAGGACTAGTGTGTCATAGGTAGACTGGACACAAGTTCACACACACATGTACATATAAAATTTGAAAGCACAACCAAACTTTGTGGTTTCAATCCTAGCTGGAAACTTGTTGCTCTTCCTCTCAGAAAGGTTCATTTGAAGTCCTTATGGAAAGAAAAAGTGCCATTTAATTCTGTAACAAGTTTAAGACTGAACTTGCAGAAGCATCTCTTATTAAGCAGTGATAATGTGACAACATAATTTGATGTTCTGGACGTGCTGTGTAATCATTTAGGACCTGATCTTGCAAGCATATGGACTCTAAGCCTAACAGGGCATTTTAGGACCCATTTCTGTACATCCCAAAGAGATGAAGGTACCACAGCTCGCTGGGCCTCCAGTGCACATCCCTAGATGGAAGTTTTAACACGCTTCCACATTCACAGGACTAGGGCCTCCGAGTTCGTGCTTTTTTGGGTCAGAGACAATAGCTGTCAGTGGCAGTAAGGCTGAGCAGACCTGGCCCTGACCCAGCTGCGGGCATTGGACTACGCTCCCGCTGCAGGAGGGAAGATGCTGGGTAGGTATGTTGGCAGAAGTACCACTCTTAGCCTGATCCTTCAGAGGTTAAATAAACTTAATCCCAAATTAATCCACCGCTTTTTGCTAACAGCAAATAATTCAGATTTGCAAGTGAGGTGGGATCCGAGGACCCTGGGGAAGGACGAGGTGTGCAGCACAGCCCCTGCAGAGCAGGGCAGTTTCCAAACCTGCGAGCAGGTGGCCTTTGCTTGATGCACAGCCCTTTCATCCAGAACAGATCTACTGGGATTGTCAGGTGTAAGAGGGGTCTGGATGGACCCGATGCAAACAGAAATGTAGTAAATGTCTGTGCATTTGACCTCAATGGATTTACCAGCCTGTAAATGTCCACAGAGAAAAATCTAAATTCTGCTGTCTTTAAACACACACAGAGAAATTGTCTGACATTGAGACAAAGCTACACCTAGGAGCCTTTTACCTTTGTAGCCCCAGATCACAATCACCCACAAAGCAGCAGCAGTTTCTTTTCCATCCTAAGAGGTGTGGTAGGAGAGACACACGCACTGTGTAGATGCACCTCACAAGAAGAAATAAAAGCACATCATCTAAGTTTGCTTAGGTTTAGCGAAGGTCAGAGATTTTCACACCTAGGTGAGCTGTCATCTGGCTTGGGGCAATTCTCTTTTCTCTCTCATCCTTTGCTGGAACAGCAGGAGAGCTTTACTGGCGTGAAAGGCTAAACTGTCTTCAGGCTATAAAGGACTTGAGTCACAAACCACTTCCCACACACACACACAGACTTTTGTATTAATTCAGGACCTTCCAAAATTGTCCTAATATCTCCTCACCTGTTCTTTCTGAAAACCTGTTGAAGGCTGAGGCTTACGCTAAGGGAGGTGACAAAACATATGGGATTTGTTCTAAACAAAGTTGTTCTAGACAGATGGGGTCAAAACTTCAGCTACTTCTAAATACTCAGCTTCATTTTCATGAACTTCAACTAAATGAAATAATTACCTATGAACAGCTGCACCATTAAGACACAACAGCAACATCTAAGTGCACATGTAGTAAAGATTAGAAAATAATCATACCGTTAAAAAGCACAGCAACACTTGCAATGAATGGGCGGCCTCTAAAGCTCAGGAATAAACTCGTGTCACTACAGCCCCTCTCAGTACAGTGACCAAGAGGGAGCTCCACATGTCTTGTACTCCAGAGCAACACTGTGCTTTCTGATTTCTTAAAGGGATATTTAGAATCAAAAACTTTATTACCACTTTTGAGCACATGCTGCCTCTTTAAATGTTTCCCTCTTTATTAAAGCCTTGGCCCTTTCCTTTGTTAATTTTTTTTTCATGTTCTTTCATTTTTCATTTCTTAAACCTCCCATGCAACAACTGTTTTGGCTTTTAATGAAGGGAATTTTTCTGCATCCAGCAAACTGTAAACCATGTCGCTTGGATACAGCAAAAGCTGAAATTCCACAGATTTCCATAAAGTCATACATTGTGTTGGGGGGAAAGTGTGCTGGGCATTCTTTGATTTTTGTGTCCTGCATTAGCATTTGTAAGCACTTAAAGGAGAAAAAGAGAAAGAAAAGAGAAAGAAAGAGAAAAAAGAAAGGAGGGGGAGAGAGAGAAGGAAAGAGGGAAGGAAGGAAAGAAAAAAGAAAGAAGGAAAGAAAGAAAAGAAAGAAAGAAAGAAGAGGAAAGAGAAGAAAGAGAGAAGGAAGCTGCTGTTGATGAATGCAAAATATGACCTTTTCTTTTTAAAAGTTTGTGCTGTCCCTCTTGTTTAGCACCAGAGCTGCTCACGCTTTCCCTTCAAGACGCTCTGGAGTTGTTAAGCATCTAGGGGTGATAATTTGACTTTCAGCTAAACCGGAGGGCTGCAGCAGACAGCAGTAGGTGGTGATGTAATAGGTACCAACGCACATGGATATATAAATATCGTGGCGAGGGCTAAAGCGCTATGGCTGAGCAGCTATAGAAGATCAGCACTTCAGACAAGACTCCTGGAGTTGAGATCAAGTTCAGAAGCCCTTGCTCCCGGGATTTCCTCTCCATGCAGCCAGCCCAGGGAAACTGCAGATCCTCGGAGGACTGAGCGCGGGGCTCCCTCCCTCCTCCCCCCCACCCCCCGCTTGGCTTTTTGGTTTGGTTTTTTCTTTTTGTTGTTTTGATTTTGGGTTTTGTTTTTGTTTTTTTTCTGTTCTGTTTTCTGTTGGTTCTTTTTTTTTTTTTTTCTCCCCCCCTTTGACCTCGTTATAAAGTGGGAGCTGGGGGGCGAGCGTATTTTCGGAGCGAGCGGCCGCCGGCCCGTGGCTAGGCGCCCCTGAGCCGGGATGCCTCTCCCCGCGGCGCTGCTGCCGGCGCTGCTGCTGGGGCTGCTGTGGCCGGGGGCGGTGCGCGGCCGCCCCCCCCCGGGTCGCCTCCCCGCCGGGCCCCGCCAGCGCCGCTGGGACGCGGCTCTCTTCGCCCGCTCCGTCGCTCGCCTCCCGGCCGAGCGCCGCGACGCCGCCCGCGACGGCGACTACCTCCTGGGCATCAAGCGGCTGCGGCGCCTCTACTGCAACGTGGGCATCGGTTTCCACATCCAGGTCCTGCCCGACGGCCGCATCGACGGGATCCACAGCGAGAATCGATACAGTAAGCCCGCGACCCCCGCGGCGGGGCAGGTGAGCCGCTCCGCGCCTGCGGAACCGTGGTTCCGCGGGCGCGGAGCGGCTCACCTGCCCCCAGAAGGCGGCGTGTGCCCAAAGGAGGGTGGGTGCACGGCTCCCCTAAAAAGTCCGCCCGCCCACGGCGCCGCGCCGCTGCCCGTCCCGGCTGCCCCGAGGGCGGTGGGCGCCGGGGGGTAGCGCGGCGGCGGCGGAGCTCCTCGGGCGCTCCGGCGGGGCTCGGCGGCGCTGCTCATGCCGCCGGCAGGCATCAACTGTCGGGGTTGCCTCCACATCTGGATGGTCCGCAGTCCCGTGGGCGCCCATTCTTGAGCAGGGGCCGGGGAGAGCCCAAGCTCTCCCCCAGACTTGAAAAGCATCTGCTGGGGACTTAACCCCATGGCCCCGGGACTCTGATATCCAACTGAAACAATAAGATCCGAGAGGGGGGATATAAGCTGCATGATGACAAATGTTTCATTTGCCCAAGCACACACTGGCTTATTTTAACCTTGTCTACACAGGAGGATGCCTGGGGGCAAAGTAAAAATAGACACTTGGCTAAAAGAAGAGAGGTCCCAGCATGGGGCATGGGGGAGCACACGGAGCATGAGGCTGGGGTTCTGCAGCCACCCACGGCGGTGCTGGGGCATGGGGATCCACACCGTGCTGGGGATGGGACCCTCTGGGTGAGGGCAGCACTGGCATCACACGCTTCTTCAGGACACAGCCCTTTGTCCCCCTGACTCCTGTGTCTCCTCTGTAGGTCTGCTGGAAATCTCCCCCGTGGAAAGAGGAGTGGTGAGCATATTTGGTGTTAGAAGTGGACTCTTCGTGGCCATGAATAGCAAAGGCAAACTCTATGGATCTGTAAGTAGCCACTGAGTGTGTGCCTGGGGAGGGGACCATGGTTAGCTGGGGTGAGAGGTGTGCATGGTGCTAAAAGCTGGCCAGAGCCCTATCTTTGCCCCTCCTGGGTCAGGCAACACAGAGCAGCCCTTGCTTCCTTGCTAACAGAAGATGCCCAGGTGTGCTGCTTACTGAGATTTTGATGTGAAACCAACTCTTTTGCATTACACTTCCTTGGTTCCCCCATAAAAACTATCATCACCCAACCATGGCTACCCATCTTGCCTACCGTATAGACCAAAAGGGTAGTCATTCACGTGGCAAGACCTCAAGCTAGCCTCAGTCCCTATCTTCCTTATGTTTAAGTACAAACAGCCTTAAGCAGGTGCACTCCATCTCTCAGAGGGCACTTGAACTTGTGATCAGTCAGGCCCCCACAAATGACCCTTTATGATGTGATGATCAGTGGCTGTCACATACCTATTGATCACTCTGTTAATGCTCTTGCAGCATCCTCAGGGTCTGGGCTTCCATTTATAAGGCAGCAGATCTATTCGGAGACAATACAGATCTTTTTTTATCTTGAAGGAAAGATAGAGGCATCTTACAAAATATACTTGAGGTGGACAATAGCAGTGCATGTCTTTGCCTGTGTTGAGCTGTCCTGCTTTTGAGTTCAGTTCCATATAAGTTACTGTGATCAGCATCATTTCAAACCCATCTTCCTGGGTCTCCTTCCTTACCCATGCCTTTTCTATTATATGTTTCTCAATTATGCTTTGAAGAAACTTGGACTGTGGAAGAGCCAAACTATGTCAAAGTTAGCTAGGGCACTTTCACATGAAGACATGAAGCAACCAGAATTATTTTCTGCGGCATCAGTCCTGTTACAGAGGATTTTGACTTATATAAAAGCCAGGCAGAATCAGTCACCAAAGTGCAGAGTTCCCTTTGCATCATTTCTTAGGAAGACTGCTGCTTTAGTGTCCTGGTTAAAGTACTTCCCAGTGCAGTGTTCAACCTTTCTTACAAAACCCTAGGCTTTTGCCTGATACCAAGAGATGAGTTCAATTGTCACTTGCCAGATAACACACTTGTGACACCTGTCCTTCTTTGTACTGACTTGCAAATGAAACCTCTTTGCTGGAAGGGTGCTTTTTGTCAGCTCTGCTTCCCTGAGCCATTAACATGAGTTATCCAAACCCTTCCTTAGATTTTAAAACTAAAGCAACACAAAATGCTGTCCATGCTGAGTGTCTTTAAAACGCCTCTTTCTCCTCAAGCAACAGGAGGAAGTGCTAGCGTTCAGATTTTTCTAAAGCCTCTCAGGTAATTTGCCGCTGGTGGGACAACCACTGAGTGATCAGGTGAGCAGGGCGGCAGAACTGGGCTTGGGCCTTACCCCACTGCAGCCCTGTTAAAACATGCCCCTCTTCCTCAAGAGTACAGACATAGCTATGGGTGTCCTTCCCACCTTCAGGTGCCTGGCCTGGGCACAGCATCCGTAACGATCCTCTGACTCCCGAGTCCTGTTTGAAGCTTCCTTTGGGCAACCACTTCAAAAGATTACCAAGGGGGGTGAGGGGGGTCAGCTGCACATTTCCCTGCACACACCTTCTACACCTGGTAGCAAGAATATTTCCACACCTGATGTTTAAAATTCCTTCCCTCTCATTCTTTCCTTTTCATTTCAGACCCATTTCAATGACGAGTGCAAATTCAAAGAGATTCTCCTGCCAAACAACTACAATGCTTACGAATCCAGGATTTATCCCGGGATGTACATAGCCCTGAGCAAAAATGGAAGAACAAAGAAAGGCAATAAAGTATCTCCCACAATGACAGTGACACATTTTCTTCCTAGAATCTGAGACATCTCCCTTCAGACCTACCTCAGCACAGGGGAAGACGCAGAACACATTTGGGGAAAAGAAACGTGGTGCACTTTTACTGGAGAGTTTTATGCAAGAGTAGGTGTAAGATATTTAAGTTAATTATTTAAATCTGTATATATTGCCACAAAATTTATTTATAGTTCCGATTTTTTTTTTTAATTTCTGAAAACAAAACAAACCTCCAAGCCAAGGTATTTCATTTTGTGGTGCAACAGTAGAAGACTTCTGCTTTCTGGTTTATTTAATTCATTTCTAAGTTATCACAGGTGTGCTGCTACTCCGTGTCCTAAACCTCATGAAATCCAATTCCTCTATTACAATGTTTTGCACTGTTTGTGTGTTGTAAGGTGTCTATTGTTGTACACATTTGTTTGTTTGTTATGGTGGCTCTGTTCTCCTCTGTGTGTTTTACAACCCCCCCGTGACTCCCGAAGAAGCTCTTGGCCTCCAAGAAGGAGCGGTGGTGGAGGTGCCTGGGTGGGATGCCAGCACGGAGCCACACACAATGCCTGACCTCCTTTGTGCGGCGTTGCTATTTAATTGGAACAGTATCGGTTTACCTCGGTACAGAAAGCACAGTGCTGAAGAGCTACCCCACAAATCTGTTTTTAGATCTGCCAGTGCTGAACTTTGAACTTTCCTGCAGTCCGTCTTCTCAGAGCTGCCGGGCGGTAGAGAGGCTGAAACACCTACATAAACTCAGCAGGATTTGGGTTGGTTCTTTCTGTTTAGATAAATCAGAGCATATGATCTTTTGTGGCACTTCATGGAAGCTTACATTTGATGTGATTGCTTGGCATTAGGCTAAAAAAAATATGTCTGTCCCTCCCCCAGCGAGCGCACTGTGAAACACACAACCGGGAACCAATTATACCTTATTCAAATCAAATTCCCTCTCACATTTGGAGACTACATTAGTTTTTCAAAATTTGTGAAACTCTATAATACTCATAAGTTTTTAAAAGGTGAAAGCATTTGCTGGTTCATAGAAAACACAAGCTCCACAGAGAGAATTTAGATTGATTACTAGGAATTGAGGTTGTTTTGTACTATTTATTATTTTTGGTGCAGTACTTGGAAGGAGAAATATGCTGCTTTTTTCTGTCTCATTCCCTGACAAAGTCGCTTAATTTCTACCTCACTAACTCTCAAAGCCAGTCTCCTAACAAAATCTGCATGGAAGGAAGGTACATGCTTTTCTGCTTGGTCTTACAGTTCTGGAGGAGGGCCTGGGGGAACAATCGTAATCCCAAATCTCTTTTTTTCCATATGTAGCCAAAAGTATTCAGGATAGAGTTGGTTGCATCCTATTTGAGCCTTGTCACGTTTGAGCTATCTTTACCCAGTGGTTTACTTTTAGTAAGGATAATCATGGTGAAAATATTTGCAGACAGCTGTCAGGCTGCAGTACTATATCGTCATCAAGTAACCCTATATTTTTCTTTATATATTTTGCAAGTGTAACTCATGTCTCTAAAGTGATGAAGGAAAAGACAGGTTTGATTATGGGGGAATCACTAAAAGGATCCATTTGTCTTTTTTTTTTTCTTTTCTTTAAAAGATACATCGTCTTTGGGGCATCAGTATGTTAAGTGGGAACCAGGACTAACCACAATGTTTGATGACTTAGAGGATGTTTACAGATCATCTTCCAATCTAAACCAGTTATTTCTGACTACATGCAAATCTGAGTTCAGGTTTTTTTCCTCTTTACATTCCTACACAAAAGCCTTTGTTCCTTTGTAACAGTATACAGACTTGCCTGTATCCTCTATTTACACATGACCTTGAAGGCAAAACCTACTCACCAAAGTTCAGTAAGACCAGAGCAGACCAGGACCAGATCTTAAGGCAGCTGCTGTCAAAGCAAAAATAACAATTCAGAAAAAGGAAGTCAAATCAAGAGACAACACCTAGGAAATGTCATGCCTAAGGATTTTTAATTTTTTTTTTCCTGTAATTCGGGGGATTTCTGTACTTTCTATGTTTTCTATATGTGAGTAATCATCGTGTAATTATCACCGCTACCTCTGACAACCGATGATTTTGTTCTAGATTTCAGATAGCAAAATCAGATTGCAAAGCTTCTCTCTGGGAATGGTTCTTGTTTGCCACTTTTCACTCCACTAGATCCGCAACTGACAGCCTCACACAAGATATGTTCAGAGGTAGTTGTTGTAACTTTGAAATATTGTGGTAAAACCTTGATAACAATGTTACATGGTATGAGCTTTCACCATTCACCAGAATCTGTCTGTAGTTTTATACAGGTGCTGTTCAAGACTGTGGTGTATGTGCTGTGCACATTTAAACACATAATAAATGATAAACGTTTACAACGTATGGCACCCTGGTATTGATTTTAACTCTTCAGAAGGGAATGCATCCTGCAACGGAAGGCAAAGAAAAATGATATTTCACTTTCCCAAAGACTGGGGAGTCTTTGCACCTATGCCAGCTACTTCATGAATGACAGCCTGGATTTCTTACTCAGCTAAAGTTCCCTCTGCCAAAGTCGAAATTATCCAGGAAAGCCCAGCTTCATGAGCTTGGTAACAGATACGCACGCCTGCATCTGCCACGTGCTAGTAACATATTATTTGCGTGGTTATTAGCAACGGTGGCTTTTTAATATTAGCTCCAATATTAATGAGCAGAGGCACAAACCAGCTTTGGAGTTTATGTTGCTGGATGTCATTGTTAGGAATGAAACCTGATTGCCTTTTGCTTGGCTTTAATGAGTGCTGTGAGCTCTCTCTGTGAAGCAGGACTCCACCAAGGCAAGAGACTGTAGGATTGCCTGTTTGATTTGAGATACTGTCTCCTTTTACAGTAAGTGATTATACTCGTGCAAGCAGTGTATAGTAATATGAAGTGCTTTGTAGCACACCTTATGGCAAGATTTTTTCTCACAACTTTTATTTATAAATACTCACGCATGCGCACTTGTACATACATGCACATGCTATGTCAAATCCCTGTACTTTCAGTTTTACCCCCTTCCTAGGATTAGGGAAGGACACATAACGGGAATGACAGTTTTCAAGTTTGATCTTACACGCCTTGACAGCTGAGTAAGTGCCATACAAAACAGAAACCCAGACCCCAAGACACAGACTTCTCTACTTCATTTTCCACTGAGTGATGCTCTTTTTCCTGTTCTTAGAGAGGCAAAGGTGATAGTTGAGCTGGGAATGTCCAGTGCCCTCACTCTGAGTAAGAACAATTTCCCTCTAAAGTTGTATAGAGTCTATAAATATGTAGCACAGGTGTTTTTTTTTTTTAACTGGACAAGTATAGCTGCAGCATGTTTAATGCTGCTATGAATAGAGCCAGAATAAATAGGCATGCAGACATATATAATAATTTTTCATAATTAACTTTTTTGTTTACAATGCTTGAAAAAAAGAACAAAAGTAAATTATTACTGCCAGATATTCCAAAATTATAACAAAAGATTATGTCCAGGGATAAAAATTTGTTTCAGCATGGGGGAGACATCCAATTGCAATTTTAAGATTGGAGATAAATCCTAAGGCTTGGCTCTTAGGCAGGTGAGATTTCTGAGTAGTAGCTTTGCAGGTTCATAGCACCTAAAGAACCGGTGCTGCACATGTGGTCCTGCCCACACAGAACTGTAAGGGCCTGTTGCCAACACAGATGGAGCAGCTTGAGATGTCACAGAGAACTCCAGAGAAACGGTCCTCCTCTGGCATCACCCATTTTTTGCTTCATTGCTAAGCCAGCTTTCCTCACATTGCCTTTGGAGGTAAAGAAATGTATTAAAGGTGAAAATAAATTTAACCCCCCGCAAAAAGGCTCTGATACATCGCATGGTGCGACATTTCTGAGATGACTGGGAGCATTGCTGTGCTCCAGCCATGCCCAAGGCTCCTGCCATCCTCTGCCAAACATTCCGTTGTGCAGGACAACCAGACCCCATTCCTGAGGATGGATTGACAGCTCCTGTAAGCCAGGCATGTTTTCCTCCATCCAGTGATGGTCCAGCCTTTCCTGTGGGATAACCAGCAGAGGAGCAGTGCCAGCCTGGCCCTGTGCCATGCCCCTGCTTGCCGGGGAAGGACAGAGATAAGGCTCCAAGCCTGATCACTCATTTGCAGAGTTGCATGGTCCATGCTTAACATTTTCTGACTCATCTGTGACATCTACCAAGTTGTCTGTATCTAATCTGTGCTCATAAAAATCAGCATGACAAAACACTGCCTTGTATATAAATAGCCACAGGTTTCAGAGCAGTCACTGAGTTTATAGTGCCAGATTTGGTTGTTCACACTTTGCCACTTGGTTTCCACCGCAGTATGTTAACTGACCACGCAAGTGGCCAATTAAAGAGAGTCTGTTAAGGGATGAGGAGTCTTTTGATAAAGGCTAGCAAGCCCTTCAGCCAGAAAGTTAAAAGGAATTCCCCGAAACACTGCAGCTCCCTTTATATGACACAAAGTATTGTTGCTTGCCAAGCACAGATGAGAATAGATTTTTAATGTAGAAAATCCAGTCTGAAGCTAAAAAAACCAAACCAAAATAAAACCACCCCAGTTCTACCAAATATCTAAGCATGGATGGAGTAGTGCAAAATCATAATGTCTAGCTGCTTTCAGGGAATCAAACATGCAAAAGGGAGGCATAGCACGACTTCATTTTCCTGTGCACTGGCCGTGATTTACAGACATCAAACAAGAAATATTACCCTGAAGTGTTTGTCCTAAAAATTAATTTCTTTTAAAAATCAACTTAATATCATGGCAAGACATGTCTGTGGCCAGTCACTTAAGGCAGACAATTACTTAACATAAACCAGTGACAATTTCTTATATTGTAAGTTTCATTGTACATTAAAAAGAAGCTAGTTAGCACTGTCTATAGAAAAAGTTGATAGTTTTTTAATTTTCAAGACAATTTATAGTCTAATAATATATAAAATTCAAACAAATGTTCCTGAAAGCTGAGTATGATTGTTTTTTTCCTTTTTGCAAGCATGTCAAAAAGGAAAAAAGATCTGACATTTCTCAAAGATATTTCTCAAGCAGTGCCTTTTGAGCATGATATTAGAACATATGCTTTGTCTGTGCTAAAGACAAACAGAATTTTGAGAACCATCTCTTTGCAAGCTCTCCTGCTGCTGATGGACCTGCAACCTGAACGGTCGTGTGCTGGGAGTAAAGCAAGTAAATAACATGAAAACAGTTGTTATTAGGTTCCCTAAATGCTTTGTTACAGAGGCAGAAATTAAATAGCAAATGCAAGGGCTTTGAGGAAAGAACAGTTCAGTGCAGCAGATGGAGAATCAGATGTCAGCGTCACCTCTGTCACCAGGTAACCTGTGATGCTGGCAGCGTGGTGCAACAAGTGGTCCAGCCCTTCCTTTCTGAATGCCCGGCGTGACACCATGACATGTGGCAAAGATGGTGAGCACCTGAAACAACTCAGCTGCAGCTGCATTGTGGATCTAAATGATGGGTAATGACAAGCACTAGGAAATACCATGCCAGGAAGGTTTCAGCCTGGGCAGTTTACATTACTGCACCTTTTTGACACCAATATCTCTGTGCTTTAGCTCCCTGTTTCCAAGCTGTCCTCAAACACTGTTCAGAATAAATCTATTAATATATTAAAATTTGTGAGACATGCAGGTACTGAGTTTGCAAGAGCGTGGGAGCAGCAAGATGTGCAGCTTGAGGCTGACCAGGTTAAAGCTAGGAATGGATGCTTGGTTAGTGAACACCATCTGTACTGGGCGCTGAATGGGGCAGGACTCCTCACAAAAAAAGGTGGCGCATGACCAGTTTTTAGTGTTTGGGCAGGTTTAATTAAGTTTTTTCTCAAATTCGAGTGCTGGATTGACCTTGGGTATCTCCTAGTGTCATTCTGTGTGTCTACATGCAATTACATTTTATTACTAATCATACTATTTTATTGTGGATAGATACAGAAGTACTCATTCTCTATGACTCCCCAGGAGGTGTTGACCTTCACTATCGTTCATTCACACTACTTCATATAGGTTAAAGAAAGTGATTTAGTGATGTTTGTACCAATTAACATATTCCAGATTCAAATTGGTTGCTAATCAGGTTACCTCTGAAGTACAAATCAGATCTTTATCAGCTTAAAGGTGTTTGGCAAGTGTCAAAGCCACTTGGTAAAACTCTGTGGTTTCTGGGGAGCTACTATTTACATACTTTTTCATTATCTCCGCAGCTACATCTGCTTGCTTCCAGTGCCTTCAAGAAAAGTGTTTGTAATGCTGGTTGGGGCCAATACAGCTGCTTAATGTCATTGAGGTTAAGGGTGTTTGTGAGAAGAAAGGCAGTACCACCTGCAGGACGAGCATCCATTAGAGGTGGGAAAGACCCCAGCCTTCTAGGGAGCTTGTTAAAGAAGTTTAGAAGAAATGTCCAGCCGTGTGCCTCCGACTGATGGCTTGAGAGCTCACCCATAAGGGACCTTTTGGAGCTTTTGTTGGATAAACCCCTTTTATAGGCTCTTTTGCCTGGCCAGGTGATAAGTGGGTTCCCGCTCTGATCCCTGCCCAGGGTGGGGATTGCCCCAGGCTGGCTGGCAGCAGCTCATGCCTGAGCAGCACAGGGGGATGGATGGCCTCCATGGGGCTCCTTCATCACCCAGCCAAGGTTGCTCCAGTGCCTCCCCATGCCCACCATCAACACTGAAACCCAACACCATCACAGCCTCTGCAAGCCCTCTCCCAGCCCTGCAGCAGGGCAGCCCCCAGCCAGGAGGGACCCGGGAGACCCTCTGCTCCTCCACTGGGCACCATCTGGGGTAAGGGCCACTGCTCTGCTAGGTCTTGGCACCCCTCTGTTCCCCCTCCCAGCTAATGGCAACCAGCCGAGTGGCTCTGTATTACCTGGTGGGTAAAGGGCATGGTACAGCTCCCCGGCGCTCACCTTCCATGCTGAATCCTGCTCCGAGAAACCCTGATGCTACTGCAAGCAGGAGCTTGTCCGTGAGGAGTTACACATTAACCCAGGCAGTTAGGTTGCTATCTCATCCTTATGGTCTCACTCTGGAGCCAAAGTGTCTTTTCCTTGGTGCCTCGCCTTTACACGAGGTTTGAGATAAGCAGGCTGATGTCCCTGGGCACGAGCGTTGCAGCCAGGAGGTTACTGGGGTGCGATGACCTCGGCTCCCCCGCAGTGTGTGCTCCGGGAGCGGCCGTGCCCGCACGGCTGGGCAGGTCCAACCTGCCAACAGCCATAACTTTGGCTGCAATTTAGTACAGCTTTTCCACAGCCCCTAAGGACAATTACCTCGGTTGCTTTTTCCCTTGTTTTTGACCTTCCCCAGCCAGGGCCGCGTGACTGGCACTGCCTTTCCCCAGCAGCCCTGCCCATGCCTGGCTTTCCCCTCACACACAGTGAGACGCTGCTGTCCAGAAACACCCGCTCCATCCAGCTCAGCACCCTCCCTTCTGCCACATCATCCCATGCTGACACCTTTTCCTCTCATCATGCCATTTCTCTTTTCCCCCGTATACTTCTGCTCTGATTTTCTACCCATCTTTTCTTACGTTTCTGCATTGCATTGCCTCCAATTGCCCTCCCTTTCTCTCCCACCTTTTCTACTCTTTCTCTTTCCCCTGAGGTCTTTTGTTATGTTTTATTCTGGAGACCTTATGAATCACGTTAAGGCCAAAGACACTCAAGCTTTAACCAAGCACGTGCCAGGTCCTGCTGCTGTGGATAGTGCAGATCAGAACAGCAGTGATACAAACTCTGGCAGCATGGGAGCGACTCGTACCTATACCCGACCCTGTGACTCTGATTCCTTCCTGCAGATGTCTATAGGCATGGACTGTCTGCTAAGCTTTTGTCAGGGTGGGTTTATTTTCATAGACTCATAGGATCACAGAATGGTTTGGGTTGGAAGGGCCATCTAGTCCAACCCCCCTGCAACGAGCAG
Source organism: Falco biarmicus (assembly GCF_023638135.1). NCBI lineage: Eukaryota > Metazoa > Chordata > Aves > Falconiformes > Falconidae > Falco > Falco biarmicus. Next base: position 20,811,273 of record NC_079297.1, read on the forward strand.
GGCCATCTTCAACTAGATCAGGTTGCTCAGAGCCCCATCCACCCTGACCTTGAATGTTTCCAGGGATGGGGCATCTACCACCTCTCTGGGCAACCTGCTCCAGTGTTCCTTCACCCTCATTGAAAAAAAAAATCTTCCTTATATTTAGTCTGAGTCTATTTTTGTTTAAGACTCTTCCTTGCTGCTCTGGTCGGTATCTGCCCTCAGTCTTCACCTTGTGTGTAAAGTTCAAGTTCCTTTTCAGGTTAGCCCAGAACTTCTCACCTGCCTGTATTTTATTTTGACCCACATACCTCCTTTCCCTCAGACCTTTTCAGTTTCTCTCCCCAGCATCTGAGGGTTGCAGAGGGAATCAAACCAGCTTTTGGTGAGCAGTGACCCAGCCACGGCAGCGGGGCGTTCAACCCACGCCTGCCTGAAGAGCAAGGTGCGTTAGCCACAGACCCTGATGGAAGCAGAATTAGACCATCAAGTGTCTGTTTACCAGCCAGAAAAGCATAAACCCCAGGTCCTTTGTGCTCCCTGATACCTTATCAGATATGATTCACTGGATCATATCTGTTTTGGCAATCACAGCATGGGCATTTCAGCACAGGGTTTTTTAGCATGCTTAGGATGGTCAAGGAAAAGCACTTATGTATTTATAGAACTATGTAAGTTATAAATATCACTATGATAGTCCTATGCCGTGCAAAGAAGATATGCCTTGATGGAATAATCAAAGCATCAGGCAGAAAGTTATCTATATAGATGGGCATCTCTATGAGTAGCTTTGTGATAAGTAGTGACTGTATTTTAAAAAATTTGAATGCAGAAACATTGCTGAAGTCAGATCTGTAAATGGAAACCTAAGAAATTACATAGTAAAATAAACTGAAAGTCTTTGACCTCAAAGTTCAGAAGTTTAGTGTCTTCCACAAATCTTTATTCCAATAGCACTGGCCACATCCAAGACAGTCAGTTTTTTAAATTAATTCTTGTTATTTAATTTGCTCATTTGAATAGGTATATATACACACACATATATCCAAAATTTAAATCATAGAATAGGTATTCCAGCCATAAATTACCATTTTATTTCTTGCCTTGGCAAATGAGTCCCAGAGTTAATATTTTGGATTAATGATTAGTAAATAGCAAAAAATGTGACTTCATGGAATGAGGTACTTCATATGACTGTTCCCCAGGCTGTGCTAGGCTAGAGCTTGTTCAGTAAATGTTATAATTTTTGGAATACATCTTAGTCTGGAATATGGAATAAAAGAGTAAATACAAGCACAATGGTTAACATGTTGAAAGTCTATCAAAACACTTCCCAAGGTTAAAAATTGAGACATTCCATTTCAGTCTGGGGCTTTTACACTTTTTATTATCCAATAAATATCACAAAGCCAATGTTCACATTAGAAATCTGACTGTAACTACTGTGTTTCTAAACAAAACCCTCCTGTGCATACTGGGGTGGCCTTAGTCACATAATTATCACATCTCATTAGGTCTTATTTGGACCCTTTAAGCCTCAGCTTACTGGTAGTCACAGGTACCCAATGAAATAAAGAACAGAAAAGTAGATTAGTTAAAATATTTTGTGAATAAAAGCTAAAAAAATAACAAATATCATTTCAGGTTTTAACTGGTGGAAAACGGATCTTCTGGTACTTCTTGCTTGCAAGGGAGGTGAGTGTGAATTCATGACCTTGCAGAATGAGGGAACACACATGCTTGGAAGCATATTCTATATTATTAGTTTAAACCTCAGTGATTAAACAAATGTTCTTGCTCTTCTGCATAACGAGCAGAGAAAATAAATAAGGCTACCAGTGCAGTCATTGAATGACCCACACCGACACAGAGATTAATACTTCTGGAATCTGTGTATCTGGAATAATATCTGGAATCCGTAATACTGCTGTAATCACCTTGTTGTGGCTTTTACAGAAAGGTGAACAGATGCAGAAAGAAGGAATATATATGCAGTTAGTAAGAAGTTGTCCATGTCCATGTAGATACCATAATTGCAGCCTGAAAATGACCATATTCACTTCTGGTGACATAAATCTGAAGCTTCTTTCCATTAGATTTTTGGAAGATGATGCAGCATAAATTTGCATTTGTTCATTGTTTACACTCTCCAAAAGTTAATTAAGAAAAAAGTGGAAGCAAATATGCATCTGCTTGCCAATTTGTTCTAGTTCTATTCATAGCAGCATCAAACACGAGCTGCCCTCTGGATTCTGTGGAAAGCCCTGCTAGCTTTCCAGGTGCCTACTGATTTCCAGGGACACAGCCGGGCACTCACCTGTATGAGCTGCTGTGTTCACAGAATTGCCTTTACACGTGACCATCAATAAAAATATTTCTTTATGTTGGTAGTGAGAGTGCACCAAAGCATATATTCCTGATAAAAGGGAAGAGTGCATGAACTGACAGTCATAAATCCATGTTTAAGGCAGAACCAGCACATGCTTTTTATGCACTGTGCTGAAGGATTGCAGAAAAATACAACCACCTCTGTGAAGGTGTCTGTGGATACATATACTTAAAAATATCTCAGCTAGCTACCAATATTTATTCATTTTTTTACCCCCATTTCATGGGGATCTACAAAATGTTCCCAAAGCGTTCAGTGCACAGCTGGGTTCAAAACAGTGACACTGGGGGAGAATCTGCTCAGTTACCCTGCTAAGGAAAAGTTTAAGACCGGTCAGTGCTAATTCATTTTGTATTTGACGCAAGCACTTAAAAAATTGAGGTACTCTAGAGGTCTGTTTAATGACACACAGCTTCAGGATGTTTTTGCAGCTTTCCCATCTATTTTTTGTAGACAAAATCCACTTGTAAGTTAATGGAAAAGATCCGAAAGTCTAATATAGTTTTTAAGAAATAAAGCGCCACAACAATGGTGGTAATAAAACGATGTGCAACAAAGACTAGCTCATAGGAAAAATACTCCTTTTTTTCCTGCTAAGGAGATTACAAGGTTATAATTTGTAAAATAAGCATATTCCCGTTAATTAAATTAAAGGCTTGGGCTGCATAAACAAATACCAATCATAGGAGAGAAAGAGAGAGAGGGAGACGGATGCTGAGTTTCACACATAATTTGTTTCTGGCTACTTAGCAGGGCTGTGACAGACATTTGCCAAGTAGAAAGCAAACATTTACCATTTAGTTCACCTACCCAGCCAACACCTATGAGCCTCTATTAGCAAAAGCTGCCCCCTTTGGCAGAGTGGATGGTTTGCTGTGAACAACTTTTACTGTGATGGCTTAGAAAGAGCATTTGCTGCTAATTTAGAGATGTATCAGCACTAAGTGACACACATACACTTACACTTCTATACTATAAGCTGCAGTATACTTTATATTGCAGCCCTGACTCAGGTCTGCTGAAGTGGGTAGCGAAGCTTCTGTTGGATTCAGTGAAGACAAGCCCTACATCGGATGCTAGAAAGGAAAGACACCCAGCGTGTCCCCCCAGACACCCGTTTTGGTCCAAACCGTCTGCGCTCAGCCTCTCATGGGTACATGATGAGTGTCTTTATAGTGTTTGGAAAAGCCTTCCCCCCACCGCCTGCCCCCTGAAGCGCTGAGGTAGATGACAGTCCCTGCTCTCCAAGGTTGTGCTCTGTCTGTCTGTCTCAAGATGCAAACTATGCCCAAAGTGAGCTCCATGGCTGGACAAGCCCCACACCCCAAGGAAAGGGGGAACTCCCTTTGGGATCCATGGCTGCACACCCCACTCATGCCTGTGCCTGGAACTTGCTGCTTCAGCTAACTGTGTTCAACAAGGAGTCTTGTCTTAGTGAGGCATTCATGCAGTTTTGCTAAATGTCAGCTCCAAAATCGCAGCAGCCCAAACAAAGCGCGAGGAATGCTGTGTCATGGCATGGGCTGCAAACTGGCAGAGCACGCTGGAAATAACAAAGCGACTTCAACTGAAGTTTTGCAGGAATGTGGTCCTGGGGAGGAGAAGGGGAGGGAGGACTCATGGGTTTGGATGGAACTGGCTGCTTGAAAACCTGTCTTGTCTAAGATAGGGCACGTTCTTGTTCTCTGTTTTTTAGAATTTAGAGAGTGAAATGGGAGATTCCTTCATTTCTATGTTTATTAAAAAAAAAAAAAAAAAAAAGGAATGGCTGAGCACTGGTGTAGTAAAACCATTATTTAGATGTAGGTTTTAGACCAAACCAAATACCACAGAGAGATCAGCTGATGAACTGCTGCTACACGTTTTGCTAGTTGGGTCTAAAAGCTCTATAAAAATAATGTTCTAGTTGTGTAAGTGTCCATCCACTGTATTTTCTTCCTATTTCTGTCCTGGGGTAAATACGACACAGTAATTAACCACAGGATATTTTCCTGTGCTATTGTCCAAAGGGTATCAGAGTTTAAGTGATGGACTCATTGAACTGCTGACCGGGATGTAAAACTTACTGCTTGTGCCAGCTGCAGCGTTAGAGGAAGGAAGGATCACAGATGGGATGCCCACTCTCCAAGGGGCTCACGGGAAGACCAACAAATCTAGAAATTAGTAAGTAATTAGCACTAGGCACCTTGTTTGAAACCATAATGAAAAATTATTAGCAGCCACAAGGATAAAGACGGAAGAGTGGGCAGGCTACCACAAAGCTTTTACAGAAGCAAGTTCCAGCTCAGCGCTGGAGTTTTTGACAAGCCCCTGCCCAGGCTGCCCTGGGGTGAGGGGGCGTCTTGGAACTCCTGTACCCTGAAAATACCAGCTGTAATCAGCGGCCGTCAAACAACCTTACTTCCATTACAAGGTGTTGAGCCCCATGACCCAGCAGACAACCTTCTATTCTATAAAGTCCCTCCAACAAACATTGCTGGAGGTGGAAGAGTGACCCTATATGGTCCTTTTTATCTCTTTGCTCCATAGGTATCTGTAGCCAGCCAGTACCAAATTGGTAGGAGCCTGGACTAAATTCATCTTGGATCTGACTCATCCCAGCCACGCTTATGTCCTTGCAAATCTGTCCAGACACACGCTTGTAACAGAATATTTGAAGGACGTTAAATGCCATGGTTCTGGATTAATCCAATCCCTAACTCAAATAGCTCCACATGAGACTCAATTGGAAAGCAGGGAACACGTGAATTTGGATAATCCTTGGTCTATCTTATGTTTAACATAGCAATCTTAAAGCCCCAAACGTGCTTATTCGTGAGGTGGGCAGCTGGCACCAGACAGTGTGACCCGAACAGCACTTACCTGGGAAGACACAGCCAGTTCTCTGAATCAAACGGTATCTCAAATGCAATAGCATTTTTTTGCCAAGTCTTTCAAAAATTAATGACAGTTACTCCCATTTCTGGGTAAGGACACGCATGCTGCTTTTGAGCTGCGACACTAAGAAGTTTTCTATCTACATTGCTTCCATAAAGCAGGTTTTAAATGATGACATTTTGTTGCTCCTTATACAGACTGCTGTTGAATCTAGACGTAAAATGTAATTAAATACTAGGCTAGAGGGACTGAAATTAAGAAGCCTTGTGTCCGAACTGACCCCACCACGTCTTCTTTGATTGGCAGGGTGCCCTCATCTCTTTCATGGTGGGCTGGGGGCACTCAGCACCATAGCAAAGCCTTCACGCTCTCCTCAGCAGGTCTTGAATCGGCTTCCAAGAACAAATGCCGGTCCCTGGCCCCGACTATCCCTATGGCAACACGACAAAGTCTGTGGGGCCAGATTGCTTATTCTTTGAAGGTGAGTAAAAAGAAAATGAATAAAACAATCACCAAAGCAAGTAACAAGTTAACAACATACAATTTCAAGCAAGCTAAAGGAAAAGAAAAGAGTGGCATTTGTAAGTGATGTGCGTCCTGCTGATCTTTTGTAAAGCCAGCTGTGAAACATAGCTGCAATGTCTGTTTATAGCTAGGTGTGCAGGCTTCCAGATGTGCAAGTGTAAAGCCCGCAGACATCAAAAGGGCTGACATTCAAACCCATTACCTGAACACCACCTTTATGTATTTCAAAGGGAAACCAGCTGAACTTTCCCTGTAATCACTATCTTGCAACATCCCTTTAATGAACCTGCTAGTACAGGATCGTTGCGTCAGCCAAGTAAAGAGGGTGCTGCCATTTCATTTCCTTTTACTGGGAGTTGCTCATGTCCCTCGGACCCCTCACAGCCCTGCTGTTCCTGGGGGCATTGAATAGGATTATACAGCAGCATCAAGTGGGAAAAGGCAGACCCAGCCAAGCCATCAAGGGGTAGAGTGGGCAAAATCTGTGGTCGTAAACTGGAAATGTTGGAAGAAGGCCAGCACTCAAATCTGAGGATAAGGGGAAACATGAGCTGATAAACCCCTCACAAGTGCCTTTGGTATTTTGTAATTTGGTTACTCTGCTTTTTAGAGCTTAAGAAGTCACCTCTTAGCTCAGGATGGTTGAATGTGCCATGACAGTGACAAATGGGGCTCTATAAATTGCCCACAAAGAGTTGATTACTTTTATGAATTAATTAACATTTGATTGCTTGTACAAACAGCAGCCAGTGGACACTTTCTAATGTGAATTTAGGATTGTGACCAGTACCCATTTCAAAGCAAAAAAATATGGAACTTTCTGTGTTGAGGATGTTCACATCCATGGTATTTCCCACCCTTCTGGGCAAGTGGCTCCCTAATTCCTTCCCTGGCATTTCTGCACCTTGGGTCAGTAACCTGTGCATTTAGAAATGACTCAGAGTTGTGCTTCTACAGTGTTCCTGATCAACCATCCAAATGAAAATAATTTTCTTCTGCAGTGTTCACAGAAAAAGATTTGATGATTACATTTGTGTCAGCAATTCGGTGGATAAATAACCGTGAATGGGTACCTCTTTGTCACTTTATCCATCTTTTCCTTCCTTACATTACTGTAGCAGAGAATCAAGAAGGGGCAGGGGGTTTCTGCAGCCAGGACATTTAAAACCCACATGAGTCTTAACAAAACCCACTTGAGGTTTAACAAAACCATTAAGGAAGTATCTTGTCTGTGATTCCATGGATGAGAAATTCATTTCAGAATTAGCTCCTACCTGCTGTATTGCATTCCAGATAGGAGGTTTATTCTTTAAACTCTGATTTCATCTTCTATAGTTCCAGAAAAAAATCTCAAAACTGTAAGCCAGCTGTAAACAGGAGCATCTGCCCACAATATTTCTGAAATATGCAACCTGCCTCATTTCTCTGTCGTGACTTTGTGCAATGTGCAATTTTCTGGCTGGGAAAATGGCAATTTTCTCAAGAGGAAGTTCAGGGTTTTTTCCACAGACTTCATCCCTTTTGATCCACATTTAGTTTTTTTATCTAGCAGCCTGCTTTGCATAGCTACCTTGGTAGCTTTCCCACAAGTAAATAAGAAGTCGATGATAATCCCTTCCATAATTCCTTAGACCTTCAGAAACCTGAGAACAAAGAGCTGGAAATCACTTTGTAAACAGAGATCAGCCCCCACCAAAAGCGGGCAGGCTGGTATAAAAGCTCAGGTGCAAGAACTCACCCCAGTTTGGTTTACAGCCTTCACTTCATTAGCCTAAGCTGGCAGGGCAGTGAATCGGCGTATGAACGACAGAGCCAAAGCAGCTAAAGTGCATAACAAAACAGTACCATGTTTTCTGCTGAACATATAGATGAAATCTATAGTGGAGGTATCTATATATCTCAGCTATATCTAGATATATGTCTGAGATGTATATCAGATGCCATGTCAAGATTTGGAATTACTGGACCTGCTATCTGTCATACACAGGGAAAAAAGGATTTTTCAAGCGAATAAAAGATGGCATGAATATCATGAATTGCCCAATGCTTGTCCTGAGGTGCTGAGGACCTAGCACCCACACTATGCACAGTTCCAGGGGGTTGTTTCAGGCAAGGGCTGGGCTGGTCCTATAGACCGAACAGCCACAAGCAGTTAACGGTGTGCCAGGGGACTTCACCGATCACATGCTGAGGTTTAGTTTAATCCAAAGAGAATTCAGCCTACATGTTCTGATACCACTTACTCCAAAAAGCAAACTGAAGCTCAGAAAGGAAGATAAGTTTTCCTTCAAGCCACTTATTCTGACTTAAGCTAAAATGCTGCCATCAACAGACCCTTTTCCCACTGACATGCTGCACACCTCACAAAAAAAAAATAATCTAGTGATTTGAGCTCATTTGCTTCTACATCACCACAGCCAGTTAATGGAAGGTGATGTATACAGATATGTACACCTGAAAGCAGAAAGCACACCTGCACAGTCCACAGCTCAGATAAAATGCTATCAGTCACGTGCTCCTCTCCTCTCCCATGAAGCCCTGCAGACCAAGGCGGCCACATCGTCTTCTCTCCTCAAGGTACCGTAGTCGTCCTGTGCCATCCTCATCCCCACAACCAGCCATCCTGCTGAGGGACTGAATTTGGTTTCCCACTGGCAGCCAGCAGACGTGAGACAGGATTACAAGGTCACCGGCCCCATTGCCTGGGTCAGGGCAGCCTCCCTCCACTGAGCATCCTGGCGCTGCCGTCAGCGCGCATCGATGAGGATGCTCCCAGGCACGAGCAGCTCTGCTCCCAGCCCGGCCTTGGAGGGAAGGCCCACAAAGCAAAATCACTGCCAGGCTTGTTGTGATATTTCCACTTGCTTTACTCGGTTTGGTTGATAACGTGTTGCCACGGAGTCAATCCGGTTTCACTGAGCTGTAGGGCCATATCCTGCACCCACTCACACGAGCAGCTGCGTGGAAGCAGTTGATCTGCCCTTTGCTGTGAGGATCAGCCCTGAGAAACAAAAGGTTATTTATTTTCCATTGCTTGTTCAGGCCTTGTCTTTTATTTTTTAACACCATTATGAGTAATAAAAGTAGTTTGGTTTTTTTTTTACTTTCATTTAACTTAATTTCTAGAGCCTGGGGAGGTGGCTAAAGGCCATCCATAGCGCAGCATGAATATCAAAGCTATATAAATGCCGTCTGATAAAATATTTAAGTTCTAAGCACTCCTTGAAAACTATGGGAAGAGGAAATGTTTAGCTCTATACAAGCCGCCACTGGCTGGCTCATAAACAAGCCCACAGTAGCCTGTTTAAAGAACATTGGCAACACTTTGGACAATGTGCATTTTATTAGGAAAAGGAAGCGTTGAAGAATCAGCTATAATATACACAGCAGGAAAAAGTAAACGCATTAACTTACTTTAATGTGGACAAAAATGGAGGCACAGGGAGAAATTCTGTTTCAGAAAGGTCATTCATTTGCCTCTGCATTCCTTCCCCACATTTATATGCTGCTTGCTGGATTCATCAAAGGTCTTCATTATTCACTCTTGGCACGCATAAAACAATCACTTTCAGATATAGTGACCTAATTACTCAAACAAGACAAATGAGGGGGGGTGGGGGTGGAAAAAGAGGCAGTTACTCACTTCAGTTGTCAGCTTTTAGAAGCTCTTCAGCAAAGAGATTTAAAGGACTTGTAGCACACGTTTGGAAGGTGAGAGCCAGCATCACCTGACAGGGTGGGGGTTGATGACTGCAGGAGCTGGTGGTGATTCCCTTCCATCAGGAATCTCTTGGGCTGCCCCAACTTATGTTCCTCTCCCTCCGGACCAGGTAGCCACGTGCAGCTGCAGAACGGGGACATTTTCACCATGTTTCTCACCCAGCTTCCCCATAGTCAAGCCCAGCTCATCCTGCACGCCCCAGAGCTGGAGCTTTCAGTGATGCTAGGACCTCTACACAACCAGGGAAGCCCCATCAAGTGAACCTTACCTTTAAAAACCATTCCTACTCCCCCTGTAACTTTTTTTCTACAGCCTGAGCAGCCACAAAGATCAGCGTAACATGGGAAGATTTTAGACTGAATATTTGTAAATTAATGCATAACCAGGGCAATTCATTGTTCAGATTTGTTGTGTCCGAACAAGAGACGGGGTTCAAAAGATGATTATGGTTCTTGTTTATTTTGTGATTGTGCTGTAGGATGGCATAGTAGTAATGATGTAATCATTACCAGTAAATGTCACAGTCGGGTAATGACTCATTTAGAGCTCACATGATTAAGACAAAAATAGATACTGGTGTTATTGTGATGCTTATCAATGCTGTGTCATATGCATAACCGTATTAACTGTCTCAATTAAAAAGAGTTGATTCTGGGGACAAGAACCTAAGCATGAACTTTTGAGCCTCTCTGCACTTTCCTCTTCATACATCCATTTTGTTTGCCTGCTCAGTACCTCTGCAAGCATGGAATACATGTCCAGTGTCAGTAAATGCTCACAAATGTTATGTAGCAGTTTGCTTGAGCCTGTTGTTATATTCATGTCAATATACAGCGTTACAGAAAGATCTAGCTCGTTTCCTAATTACTAAGCATTTCACACTGGATGGCAAATGAAAGGCTTAAGCCCCAGTGGGATCATCTGTGTCTGACCCACAAATAATTGTTTGACATCAGAAGGTTTATTATCTCCTAGCAGGAATGAGAAGCATATTTCTTAATAGGTTCCCTACCCTGGGCAGTGCAATCCTTCCTTTGAAGAGTGTCTCTATGGTAATTGATGTTAATGAGCAGCAAGCCAAGGAGAAACACTGGGTCACCAGGTAGGAAGCCCCCCAAGAGATAATCTAATTACTCTCCAAAACAAATTACTTTCAACCAAAACAAATTACTTTCAATCACTCTGCAACAGATAAGATCAGTGGAGGGAGCTCAAAGCTGATGACAGCTGGAGACTGAGGCTTCACGAGTTTATGGATTGATAGCTTTTCTCTTTGGTCCGTTTTGTTGAATGACAATGGAGTGACAGAAAACTGGAGCCAAGAACTGAGCTCCCTTTCATTTCATTCACATGAATGTAGAGGACCTGCCAGCTCCATGCTCTTTGCCGTGTGGCTCATTGATCTAAATTCGGAAAAGCTGGAGTCCTGCGTGTTCACATCTGTAACAGGAGCAAAACGCTCGGAACAGACGTGCAGGCTGGGAGCCGCTTGTTGTGCATCACTGTGCTAGGAAGCACAAGGGAAAGCATGACACCGGTGCTTATTTGAGCATGCACATAAAATGTGAGGCAAAACGGAGCCTTCATTCTTATGAGGCCTTAACTTTAAATATTAATTGATACTCTAATAATTTACTAGCAAGAATGGTTGCCAAATGCCTGACTGTTCCCACTGAAGTAAATACATTTTTTTCCAGTGGAAGGCAGAATTGGGCTTAGCTCCTTTTCTTTACAAAGTTTTGAAAATATTGTTCTGAACATTAACTTATTATTATTGATATTAATATTAACAATCAGTGCCATAAGGCAAAGTCAGCCTGAAATACAAACTACTCATTAACCAAATAGTAAGATCTGTTTCAGTGGTGACTAGACATCATAACTGGAAAATCTTACCATCCCCTAATGATGGTGCAGAAGGAACTTGGGCAGCAAGGGTTATAAATGACCAGCAAAAGCTGTAGTTGCTATGTCCGTCACTACCGTTCTCAGGAAATCAAGTTAAAATGCAGCTCTGAAGGAAACGCCAGGCAGGGAGTTGGTGTGAGGGGTGAACAGTTCATCCAGGAGGTTTTGTGTCACTGCTATTTGCCAGGGTGCTGCAAAGGGTTCTCATTGCTGTCTCTGTGTGTTTGAGGAAAAAGTAAGTTTGAGGACTACAGTCTTTTGAGACTGGGATACTGATATGGCCACTGGAGCCAAAAATTGGAAGGGTTTCTATAAGGTCTGTTTACAGTTAGTTCTGTCGCTCTTTATTGCATTAGGATTGGCTAGTTCCTTCTACCACATTATGCAATCAATGACACATCTGCCTAACTGAATCCGAATCACACAGATGGCAATATGTGACCTATTAGCCCAGAGACTGGAAGATGGAACGTCTATTACCCAGCAATAGCAGCTCTTCTGCAGAGTGAGGCTACAACAGAGATCAGAGCTGTTTTCTTGCAGGCTTTATCTGCTAGAGATCTCTGATAAAGAGTAATATACGGGTCTCAGGGAACCTTCAGTATTGAACGAAACCTTGGTGCCCCACATAGAGCCACAAGGAGGCCTCTTGCCCTGCTCTGGAAATCTGAACTGGATTAAATTCAGAATTAACTGGGGGGGCCTATCTTTGCAATTCCCTTTGCAGAATGAGTGCCTATCAATAGACCCATCTTCAAGAGTATATGAACTGGAGACCAATCCCCATGCAAGCAGCACCGTGACTTCACTTTTTCATCCTCAGCACTGTGGCCTGCTCTGTTTGCTTTGAGAGCTGAGGTGTCCCTGCCTCTTGTAGTGCAAGGATCTCCCTGGTGCCTCCAGCCGTGAAAGATCCAGAGACAATGTGGCTCTCACTTTTGTCCCATAATATTTAAGGAACTTTGTTTCCAGGAAAGTGAAAAAAAAAAAAATGAAGATCCATTTAACATAATAACGTTTGGGGTTTAAAGACAGTCAGAATCCTTTTGACCATTATATATCTGATCCCAGTAAATATACATAAAAGCCATACTGAGTTTAATTCTGCTTCTCATGTCAAGTCAAGGTACATAACACATGCAATAGCCAGATAATGGGGGATTTTACATTCCATTTAATATTTGCTGTGATGTTTAATCCCTTGTTTTAATGCAGGTATTTAATTCCACTTTTCAGTGATGCTTCAGATTTTCTTTCATAACGAAACAAGTTATTTAATGAATCTGAATTACTTTTGGAGTAAGACATCATTACCTCCTCATTTTCTCACTAGTCAGATGTGTAAAACCTAAGTAAACTTGAATTACTTTCTAAAGACCATCCAGGCTCTTTCCATGCTGATTTGTTCTGCTTCTCTTACTTCCAAATGGCCTTTTAATTGGCCATTAAACTAGGAAATTATGGCTGATTAGGATCAATCCAAATGCAATGTCTGGATGGACTGGCTATTTGAATACCATTCTTTTAGATCCCATGTTACTTCTGCTTTGTCAAGTAAAGGTCACTTTTAGCTGCATGGGCAGGATGCTTCAGTAACCTCTGCCCTGTGGTCCTTGACCCCAGATGTCCCACATCCATGTTCCGTGGTAGCAAACGTGACTAGTGAGGCAGCTGCAACACGGAACATTAGAGAAAGTTGCTCAGTTTCCCGACTCACAGCAAATTGTGCAGCTGCTCCGCAGCGGTGGTCTAGGCTTCCTTTCTGCAGGAAATTATTTTGTTTGACCTCCAAGTGGAAAAACAGTTATTAATAATCTTCAGCTTTTGCCTCTTGAGCAAAGTCACTGTAAAAACTTTCGACATGCCTGCCACCTATATTAAGGGTTGAGTCTGAGTGTCTTGTGAAGAGGGAGGCAAGTTGCCATCACACTTTTTAAAATCCAGGTGAAATAACTCCATCTACTGAACAGATTTTTGAGGACTTGCACAAAAATTTTATTTCTTCTAAGGCGTTTTTTCATTATTTTAGGCCCAGGATATGGGCTGGAGTGAAAGGTAGACTTCTGTTGATTCAGCTGAATCACTGTTTTCCAGAAGCTGGGGGTACAGCTGTTAGCAAAATATTCTTAAAAGCCTTAAGTGATGCCTTCAGGAAACTTTGAGGTTTTTCAAGTTTACGTTTGCTCAGAACAGTTTCATAAAGGGCTTCACCATTGCAGTGAGAGTCCTGCAGTACCATAATAATAAAAAGTGATGACAGTAGGTGAATAAGCCCTTGTGAACTGAATTGACACTTTGACGCATCGTTCACCTGCATTCGCTTATCATTTCCATCTCCTTAACAGTTCATACAGTTCTGTTGGTGACTTGCAACTCCTGGTAGTGATGAGCAGCAGAGTGTAGCATGAAATAACAGGCACCCAGAAAACTGTGAGTCTTAGCTGGCTTGCTTAATTCCCTTTCTACCTCTTTTACTCCACTACATGGTAAATTGTGGCAATTTATGGTGTTCAGCACAGACCTCAGACTCCTTTCCATCCAACCTTGGTTGACTGTTTGAAGCCCAGATCCAAAAACCCCCAAACTGTCCACAGTTGGATATAAGCAGACGTTCCCCAGACACATGTAATTCCTACCTTTCACATCCTTCAGTCTTAACAGGACTGAGCAACCTGGAACTAACCTTTACAGGGACAATCTGGAGCCAGGTGCTTCTCCACCTCTGTGCTCCAAGAGACTCACTGTGCCAAGTATCTGCAGATCCTATGTATATATTGGCAAGCATAGGCGTCTCATAGGGGAAAAGCAGTGCCAGCTTCATCAAACTATAGCTGGACCAGAAACCTGCCACAACTTTTAGCAGAACACAATGGTGATTCAACAGCAAATAAAGAACGGAGGTCTCTTGCCCTGCAGCAGTTTGGATGGCTCATGCCTTCCCTAGGAAAACATGAGAGCAAGCCCGCCAAGTTAGTTATTGCCGAGAGCAGCAATGAGGAAACCAGGCTCCTTGTTAGCACAACTACTTGTATCTGCATTTGCTCCACTGTCTCTGTGACTCGGCTGTGTGGGATCATCCTCCTGAGACCGCTGTCGTGTGTAAACTTGACATGCTGTAGAGCCTCAGATGAACACCTCAAAAGCATTCTATCTTTATGGGACATCAGGGACAACCATAGGATTGTCTGATCCTCAGCATCACATAAGCAGTAACAATTCTCCCATAGGTTATTCTTCAATATTCAATTCTTCACTATATGAATATTCAAGAGTTGATTCTAGCTAAAAGACAACTTAGATGGCCATAAACCTACCAAATATATTAGTGATATAATTTATTATAATTGTCACAATTAAAAGACTTTGTGTTATCGGTTTTACAACAAATCAGGATTACTATTGCAAGTGCTTTTGAGAAAACATCTGCCTTTTAAGCAGAGTTATGATCACGTTCCCAGGTATATGGGAGGCCTGATGTCAAGAGAAGGGGGATTCAGTGCCTCGCCAAAGAGACAGGTATAGTTAAACCCCTTCCAACCCCCTTCTTAACTTTGACTTCCAAAAACTCACTGCCTGAGAGCCCCTGGCTCAGTGTCCTTGCTGACAAAGAGAACAATTTTGCACCTCCAGTGAAGGGAAGTTAGACCTTTATGGAACAAATTCTTCCCAAATATAACTCAGCGAAGTTGCCCCAGTGTCAGGTTTGGTTTAATGTGTCTTGTTGCTGAAGTCTTTGCACATCCTGGCTTCCTACTATGCTCTTTAGGACAGATTTTGTGGGAATTGTCACTAAATCAGACTGTATAGGATCACCTGATTAATTCTGGCTCTCCAGGGCTCTGGATGTGTTGGAACAGGACCACAGCTCTGGGCACGTGCTCTCGCGAGTTTGAAGCCAAACTTTGGTGGCGTATCTGTTTCTTTCTTTTTGTGCTATAACTTCTTCTACTGGCCCATTCTCTATTAAAGGAAAAATATTTCCAATGGAGTTGGAACTTGTCATAAAGGCAACATGACAAGAGAAGAGCACAGGTAAATGCTCCATTCATACCACTTTTCACTGAGAAGCTATTAGTCTAGAGAGACCCTTTTCTGAACAATCTTTCCTCATGGCTTTCACAAACACATTGCATAAACAAGGTCCAAGGGCCTTCCTGCCTAGGCCAAGTGAGAAAGGAAAATGTAATCTACTGGCAAAGAAACTTGCAATTACTAATTTCTGCTGCAGGATGCAGGCAGGTTTGCTAATAACTAACTAACTAAATAAATAAATAAATAAATAACTTTTGTTGATTTAGTGTAAATAAAGTGCTGGAAAGCTAGCGTTACAAATATGTTCCCAGAAAATCAGTAACACTTCTTCTACACCAGGATTGCAAAGGATTTCATAGCACACAGAAAGGATGGGGTGGATTAAGTATTTCCAAAGTATGAAATAACGACTTACAGTGATTAAAACTTGCATTTAGGCCATTTGAAGCTGACAGGACTTTTGTGGGGTTTAGAGTAGACTTAATCAGAAGATATCATTTGACTGTGAAAGCTTCAAGTCAATTCCAAGCTAAGTATTCCTCTCAGGAATGCATTGACTGATAGCAATAGTTAAGAAAGCATTAGATAACAGAATGGTGAGAGATATTTGAAATTAATTGTCTGGTTGTGTTCATTGGAAAGAACCAGCAATAACACATGCGACTACAAATTACAGTAGCAACGATCTGCCCAGCACGCTGGCTTTCTTTAGCAGAGCGGTTTTAGAAGAGGAACTCCTCCAGAAGTTGTTCAATAGAAAAATCTTTAAGTATCCGATGCATTTGGATCCGACAAATTGACTGAGCCCTATGCTGGTTGTGATAGCTCTGGAGAGCCTCCGTGACCGCTCGTCCCGCCGTGTGACATCCTGTCAGTGGGTGCACAGAGCCGGAGCTGTGGAATCTCAGTTCTGTGCTCATTCACAGCCCAGGGAGAAATATTGTCACCTTTATGCCTCTTGGATTGCAGAAGCAGCTGGGAAGCAGAGCAGTCCTTGACATATGGTGGAGTAACCTCTCCTTCTTAGGCAGGTTTTTTGACTTGGGCTGTGCTGATAAGGCTCTTTATAGAACAACCTCGTGCTCGAATAACCGCATATCGCAGTGTCCTGTGTCTTCACTTCTGCCTTCCCTCATTTGCCTGAGATACTCTTCTCTACCAGAAGCAAGAGAAAGGGCTGGACTGTTCTGCTGGCCCTTTGCCACGGGGAAAATAAAGTCTTTCTTTCTGCCGTCACTTCTGGGGTGACATGCAGGAACTACAGCAGAAGTTAGAACCCAAAGAAATGAGCACTAACAACTCTAGTTTTGCTTGGGACCTTGCTTTCCTCAGAGTACTTACAGCCGCTGTAATCCTGCCACTACCAAATTCAGAGAAAAGGGGAAAAGACTTACAAATCTCTTCTCAAAAGTAATATTGGACCACATTCATGTAATGCCTACTCCTAAACCTGCAGGAGATCCCAAAGATACTCCAAAGGAAGCAGAAAGTCTTTAAATTTTCCATACTATTTTCCTCTTTCTGCAATGACATATATCCAAAGCTTTCACCATAATATTCTGAAGTTATTTTACTATTGAGAAGTTGTCTCTTCACCCTAAACACACCTAGTTCATCACATTTTGATCCTCAATTGGCCTGAATAACTCATGTAATTTTTCCTTTGATCTCCACCACAGTAGACCACCTTCTCCTAGGGTGGCTTCATGCCCTACTTCTGATCATCACTTGTGGGCACCTTCCTTGGTTTCATTTCTGTTGGTTCCAATGACATTATTGCACAGTGAGGCACAAGCCCTCTGTTATCTTTTTGGCATGTTCCAGGACCTCTGGATGTTTGACTTTTAAATATGTTCTTCCAAAAAAATGTTCTTCCAAAACACATTCTGTTACTGAAAGCTGAAGTTCTTATTCTGCAGAAATTGCATCGGGACATTGAAAAGTGCAGTGGAAATAAATGATTCATTACAACAGGTGAAAATGCTTTTGCAGTTGTGTACTCTTCGGTCAGAAGGTATTTTTTTTCTACAAGACTTTCCTTCTGTTTGGTTTTGGGTTTTTTTTCCTACCTTCATAAAAGGAAAAAGTCCTGCACTACCAGGTTTCCTTGTTCCAGGCGCTTTATATAGGGAGCAGATCCAACACTGGAAGTGGCGGTGTGATTTATCCTATAATAAATCTGTTCAGCAAATAATATTTTTTTTCCTGCAAATACATTTGTAGGACCATGAAAAGACATGTGTCTTTCTATTGAACTTGGGCAAAATTATGCCAATAAATTATAAAGTCCAGTGACATGGATAGGAACTGGAACGAAAATCACATGTTGCAACTCTTACATTTTGAAAACAGTGAGATTCATTAGCTCATTCAGCTTTAGCTAAAAATAAGATACTTAATCTGAGTTAATCATCTAGGCTTTTTTCCAGAGCCAATAAAGAAATAGGCACTTCCAGAGATTATTTAACCCATATCTCTTAAACAGCTGTTTTGGGATAGAATTGGCAGTATCCAGTCCAGAGAAGTACTTGGAGGTGCTTACCTCTGTCACTGACTGCAGAGGAACTCGGACAAATGACTTAGATTGAAAGCTTCCTATAACAAGAGAGGCCATTCCAAAAAATCAGTGAAGTGCTTCATTTGCATCTTATTAGACATAAACCTTTAAACATCATTCCATGTAACATCAGCAACAGTAAGGATGAAAATAATTTCTAAGAGCTTTCCATCAATCGTTGGGAAATTCTCATTTATAGTCAGCTTTTTTACTTATTTGAAATAACATTTAGTGCAAAGGATTTGCCCTTTCTGTCGCAATTTTTGATCTTCACAAGGGAATAATAATGCTGTCAAAATGAATGAACAAGTTGCAAGCATCAATCCCTTACCGCTGGAAAGAAGTTTGACTTCTTGATGAAGAAAATGGATACTTATGACCATGAATATGGTTCACACTGTAGTACAGCATAAATAGTACTCATCAAATAGCTTCTGGTCCCTGAGATGCAAAACAAAATGAACTAAAAAAGCCTTTCAGATTAATTTCAGACCACAGCTTCTGTGTGTGTGGTGGTTGCTCAATACCTTGAAGAATGCATGTGTAGCCAGGATGAGTTACATGCACAACTGCTGTGGGGCCCAGGGTTGCAGGGCAGTGAACTGCCTTTGTGGCAGTCATGTAATAACATTGCAGAATTCTGCAGAGGAAAAAAAAAATAGGGTCTTGGATGCCTCAGTATTATTTACTGGGTTTATAATATTGTAAACCTCTGTGACATTTGAAAGGCCAGAATTTCTCAAATCATCCCATGATTTGCAGGATGCAGCAGGAGAAACCTGAAAGTGAAGTGGTCCTGATCTTTATTAATTATTCATCAACCACGTACAGAAAACTGGGCTCCTTTTTGGGTGTCTCAAGCTGACCATCAGAAAAACCCTGAAGGAAACCAAAAGCAGTAGTTACCTTTGAAATGGTCAGTGACATATAATTCCTTGCTCCTGGGAGCTGGAGATGCAAGACCCCGATCATTCAAACTCTGGTCAATCGATGCCATTACCTGCAGTACCGTAAACTACATGTGATAGTAAGCATAAACATTTATACTGATGAGGGCCATTGTCCTACAAGACTCTATTTTTGTATGACCTTGTCTATGTGCACAGCCCCACTGAGCTAAGATCACTCATAAAGAAAAGTTATTTGTGTGTTTACAGGAGGGAGATGCAAGACTAAAAGGATGAAAGTAGACAAGTAGCAAAATATAAAAGCAGTATGTGGAAGCTGACCGAATCCATTGTCTCGGAGAACTCGCTAGGGGCACGGGGTTATGTTTTGTTCAATTGTTGTTTAATTGTTCTCCTGTTGGGGGAGAAGCATTTTTCTTACTTGTGGAATTCCTCGTTTTCTCTCTTGAGATCTCAGAAAATTCCTGTAATGCTCAGTTTGGATGGACAGCAGAAAAGTCAGCAGCAATGCCCTAAGGTGCCCCTGAGATGCAAAAATACGAGTGTGAGCGCTACTTTCCACCGCCCCTGGTGCACCGGCTGGGCGAGGTCCTCAGTCCACGGACACGCCAGAAGAAACACGCGTGTGCGGCTGAGGTCGGGCCGCCCGCGGGCCACGCGCTTGCACCGCAGACGGCGGTTTTGCCCCGGTTTCCGTGTGCGGCTGGGGACAGGCGGGGGCTGCAGCGCCCCCCGGGCAGCCCGCAGCCCAGGCGCCCGGCTCCATCTAGTGACACAGCCGGGGATGGCCGGGCGGCGATAGAGCCCGGCAGCCGCGCTGGCCCACCCAGACCCGCCGTACCGGGCCGTGCAAGAGCCGTACCGGGCGGTGCAAGAGCCGTGCAAAAGCCGTGCAAGGGCCGTGCCAGAGCCGTGCAAAGGCAGTGCAGGGCCGTACAGGGCGGTGCAAGAGCCGTGCAAAAGCCGTGCAAGGGCCATGCCGAGCCGTACCGGCCCGCCCCGGCGTGCGGGAGGCATGCGGCTGTGCCCCGCCGGCTGCCGGTAAAGGGGAACGGCGGCCCCGCTCCCCCAGCGCCCCTGCCACAGCGGCACGACCCCTGCCCACGGGGTGTGCCCCGAGGTTTAGGAAGCATTCCCCGGGGGCGCAGCTCTTTTATTCTGAAAAGGAAATAAAGGACGATGGGCAGGGGCTTGGGCAGGCGCGGGGCCGGGCAGTCGCAGCCCGGGCGGGCTCCCTCCCCTCCGCACAGCCGGGCGGGTGCGCATTCACGCCCGGGGAGCCCCGCTCCGCGGCCCGGCGCTTACGCACACCAGGGCAGGGGCTGCGGGCCCGGCAGTGCCGCCCGTCCCGTCCCGTCCCGTCGGGGCAGCCGGGACCGCGGGGGTCCAGCCCTGGCCCGACGGGCAAAGGCGCGACCGGAGCCTCGAAGCGGGGGAAAGCTCGGCGGTGCGGGTGGGGAGGGAGCGCCTTCAGGGTGTCCCCTGCGAAATGATGTCACCTGATCAATATTTTCGGGGGGAGTGCCCGACCCGACCAATTCCCGCTATGAAATGGGCTCTATATTGGAGCTGGATGCGGCCGAATCGATCGGGCTGATAACGCGGAGCTATAAAAGGCCGGGGGGCTGGCTTCGCCCGCGCTACATCCCCGCGGCGCCGCCAGCGCAGTCAGCGCCCGGCCGCCCATCCGTGCCCCCTCCGCGCCGCTCCGCCGCCGCCCGCCGCATGGGGCCGCGCCCCGCCGCCCGCCCCGCCGCCCTGGCGCTGCTGGGCCTGGCCGCCGCCGCCGCCGTGTCGCTGCCGCTGCCCGACGCCGGTCCGCACGTCAACTACGGCTGGGGGGAGCCGATCCGGCTGCGGCACCTCTACACCGCCAGCAAGCACGGGCTCTTCAGCTGCTTCCTGCGCATCGGCGGGGACGGCCGGGTGGACGCCGCCGGCAGCCAGAGCCCGCAGAGTGAGTACCGGCGGCGGGGCGCGGCGGGGCGGGAGCGGGCCGCGGGGCTAACGCCGCTCTTCCCTCCGCTGCCGCAGGTCTGCTGGAGATCCGCGCCGTGGCCGTGCGCACCGTGGCCATCAAGGGCGTGCGGAGCTCCCGTTACCTCTGCATGGACGAGGCGGGGCGGCTGCACGGGCAGGTGAGCTCCGACACCCCCGCTCCCCGCTCCCCGCTCCCCGCTCCCCGCTCCCCGCTCCCCGCTCCCCGCTCCCGCTCCCCGCTCCCTGCTCCCGCTCCCCGCTCCCTGCTCCCGCTCCCCGCTCCCCGCTCCCTGCTCCCGCTCCCCGCTCCCTGCTCCCGCTCCCCGCTCCCTGCTCCCGCTCCTCGCTCCCTGCTCCCGCTCCCCGCCGGCTCTGCCCCGGGCTCCCCTTCCCCACGGGAGCTTTCCACCCGCGCCGCCGCGCAGCCGAGACCAAGGGCCGCTATATTCTTTTTAGCGTTACGCTTGGTGATGGGTTAACAAAGCTCTCGGGGCCCCCGTCACTCCTTCTGGCTGGAGCATGGGGGATCCTGGGCGCTGCCGCTGCACGAAAGGCCGTCGGGATTGTGAGAAGGCAGCAAGGGAGCATCATTTAGGGAGCAAAGGATGTGCTACGTGTCCCCGGCCAAAATACACTGAGGATATGGTCCAGGGCAAAATTGCGTTGATGTGTAAAAAGCCTCAGCGGTGGGTGGCTGCGTCTCCGCTGCAGAAATAGATTAAATTACACCATAGAATCTGAGTAATTTCTCACTGTTTTGGAAGAAGAAAAAAACCAGGATTACTCCTTGGAAAAGGAGATGCAGCCAGATGGCTGACAGGCACCAAGTCCTAGAAACAGGGAGTCACCATCCCGTAGGTTGTACCAGACAGAAACAGGATTTCGAGGGACGAGGGACCCTTCTCCACCGCCCCAGGTGTGGGCTGGGAGAGCAGCTCACCTGCGGGACCCCAGCAGGCGGAGGGGCTGAGGGACCTACTGACATCACTCTGCTGGGTCGGTCATCCATGCTTTCTCCCTGGGTATGTCAGCGTATCAGCTAGGCACTGTCAGCGGTGTAAACTTGTTTTAAGCCACACAGAGCAGTTGCCAGCTCTAGAATTGAAAGGGTAAGACTCAGACTTATGCTGTGTGTAACTGCTTTATGGCAGCCTGAGTTTCACAGGGAGATGGGTTTTTATTATGCTGTAGAAAAGATACAGCTTGATTCTGCTTCCATTACTCCCACAAAAATTCTGCTTATTTCAGTTGGGTGAGGATTTGGCCCATTCCCAAAACTCCCAGCATGTTTAATAAGAGCAATACGTATATAACATATAATTAAGCCTTTCTTGTTTTCTTGCTTTCCTGGGCTAGAATCAATCGATGCTGTGATAAGGTGCATAGGGTCAGATGATATAGGTCAATTATTAGCTTAGGGTTTTAATGTATATCCAAAGCAATATGATCAATGAAAACAAAGCAGAGCCTGGATCCTGCTTCCGTTGGAGCTGCTGGCTGGACTTTAGCAATCGCAGAATTTTAAAATAGCTTTCATGTAACACTGTTTTGAAGGCATATACATATGCTTGGACTCAGACTGTGTTGGTGCATAGTATTAATTGCAGGGGATTTTCTCTGAAAATACAGTAACATGTAGCCACGTCGCCACATCTCTGTGTTGTGGACACCTGCTGTCACCTCTCTGCTCACAGCCAGGGCAGGCAAATCTTTGCCTTATCAGAGCTACACTCAGGGGTGGAAGAATGAAGGGGCAAATACAGTGTCTGGGGACTGAACTGGGCAACCACTTGCTGTCCTGAAACATGCCCTTTTTTAAGGAAAAAAGACTTTCCATCAGACTGGAAAACTGATGACGAGAGTTGATTTTTGATGTGCAGTGTGCCCTGGTCAGTAGTTTAAGGGGAAATCATGTAACTGCTGAATATACTGACATACTATAAATTTCTCCTGTGAAAAAGATGATATGGAAATACTTAAAGTGTGTTTGGTACTTGCTTAAAAGAATACACAAGAGACAATACCAGCGAGAGGAAGCAGGAATGATCTAGTCGAGACACGGGGGGGTACAATCAATAACTGTTACTTGTAATGTGTGCTTACTCAAGAGGCTTTTTTATTTCATCATCCTTGTTGGTGAGGCTGAGCACTCACAGAAATAAAGACAGCTAACAATTCAGCCATAAATTTGTATCATATATACATGTTTTTCTGAGATATGTGTGCAGATGGATAAATATTGCATGATTTTATTTGGAGAAAGCACCTTTTTTTAAAAAAATTACTGCATTTCTTTGAAAAATGCTTTTAAAAGACAAAATAGTACTCCATATTATTGAGGGTGCTTGAGAAAGGGCTGAAGTTTAGCAAATGAGCTCTGTTCAGACAAGCAGAACGTTCATGTAAGGACACTGCTGTCACTGCAGGCTGGAACACCATCAGTAGCTGTCTTTTATTGCCCGCAGGTTCAATCACCTGCAGTGATTGAGCCTGACATAGCCCTGGAGCTGTAAGAAATTCAGTGCTTGTGTAAGGATCTGGGAAGGTCTGAGCTGCTGATACAAAATCCTAACGTACTATACATGCAGCATACCACAAATGTAATTTTACAAATTCATACCTAGGAAAATACATTCTTCTATACAGAATCTTAACTTGCACTGGTATTAATTTGGCTGTTCTAACTAATGTGTAACGAGAAAATAACCCTGTGTTAACTGATGTTTTGTAATTTCAGTAAATGCTGAGCAAAAAAAGACAATTACCTCTTTAATATTTTTTACCATGTTTGCATGCTGCCTTTCTGCAGACCTGATCCTGAAGCCCTTACACAGGCAAATCTCTAACAGAGCTAGAGTTTCCTACCTGATGGTTGTTGGATTAAGTCTCGTGGCTGCAGTTACGTACTGTCAGCAGTTAAGGACGGTTTCTCTAAACCAGCACTGTCATCTGAGACCCTTTTCCCCTGGGCTCAGGACAGGAGAAGCGTGGTAGCTGTGGAGAAGTACACATCCAGGATTCAAAGTTTATTTAACGTGATGGATGTGCATTAACTTCAGGAGTTCTGGATTAGGTCTTTTAATGGCCTCGTAAACACAAAACGCATGCTATGTGCAACATGGGGAGCTCGAGTAGAGTAGAGAGTAGAATAGAGCAGAATAGAATGGAATAGAGTAGAAAAGAATATTTCATTTGGAAGGGACCACAACTAACATCTCATCCAACTGCCTGACCACTTCAGGGCACTTCATCTCAGTGGCTGTGGTCCATCACTGAAAGAGCAGTTGCCAGAGCCAGGGGTCCCACCTGCACCCCTGCAGCAGCCAGGGGGAGGGGCAGTGGGCAGCCCACCAGCAGTGGGGTCTGCAAGGTGCAGACAAACCTGTGACAAGCCAGAGGGACATCCCTGCTGACAGCAGAGGGAGAAGGGCTGGTTGTGTCAAAGGTTTATGTGGTGGTTGAATACAATGACTGCGGTGGGTGTGTTTGTAATTCTCGTTACTCCTTGCTGTTCAGCTCAGGTATTCCACTGAGGATTGTTCCTTTGAAGAGGAGATTCGTCCAGATGGCTACAATGTATATAAATCAAAAAAATATGGAATATCGGTGTCTTTGAGTAGTGCCAAGCAAAGACAACAGTTCAAAGGAAAAGATTTTCTTCCGCTATCTCACTTCTTACCTATGATCAACACTGTGCCCGTGGAGTCAACAGACTTTGGTGAATACGGTGATTACAGCCAGGCCTTTGAACCAGAGGTGTACTCCTCGCCCCTCGAAACGGACAGCATGGACCCCTTTGGCATCACCTCCAAACTCTCGCCAGTGAAGAGCCCCAGCTTTCAGAAATGACTCTGATCCCACACGTGTTTTTGAAGAAATATTGCAGAATACTGCAGGGTTTTTAGCTTTTCATGTAGTGGTATTTTGAACTTTTCTGTATATTTCAGTATGGAGCCAGCTTTTTCCTTGCAATGTGTTGTACCTGTAAGAGATGAGTGCCCAGAGGCTATTCTATAGTCTAAAGAATTGCCTAGCCATAGTTTTATTTGGAAAAGAAGGATTAAATAAGGAAAGCTTAGTAGCTTCATCAGAGTTCCTCCATTACCAGGGTGATGATAAAATAATTACAATTTTTTCTACATCAACTTCCTTACCACATAAGTTCACCTGTTGTTTCTGCTCATATGAACAAATGCAGAAAACATCTTCCTCTTCAGAGGCCTTAAAGACAAGCATTTGGAAGAAAACACGGTTAAGGAAAAGCTAGTAAATGTGGTTACATGAACTAGAGTGAACGTCGTTTCTTGCAAAGCTGCTGAAAATGTTCTGGGAAAACTTTCTACGGAAAGCATACCACTGAAAAAACAGTTCTGCTTGTATATTGTGCTTTTTCTTCCCTTAGGAAATAAGGGAAGAAAGGGGAAAATTTCTTCCTTCCCTTATTGCTATAAGGTACTTGGTAAAACTAGATCTTTGATTTCTTTTATAGGCTAATTTATGCTCACTGTGGCATCAGCATCATGGAGTGGAGAGTTTTCATTAACATTAGTGAGAGCTTAGGGTGCGGTTGGAAGAGTGCACAGAATGCTAGTTTGTGTTCATCAGGTAGGGAATGAGCAGTTCAAATTAGTGTTTAAATTAAAATTCTGTTGTATGTAAGCATGTATGTTATCAGCAAATGGAGAAAAAGACTGAACATGGATGATGTGTAGGTCAAATCGGTTGCAAAATAGGCTTTTGTGTCTAACCTTTAACCATCAGCAATTCTTTCAAGTCCCTTCCAGGCTTAATTCTGTGTCCATGGGAATTGGTGGAGGGAGAGTTTAGTGATTTAAATGCTGCAGAACTGGGTCAGCCCCACCGTTCTTCTTGCAGGAAGGGATTATGAATACTTCATGGCCAAGACGGATGGCTGACGTCTTCAGTTCTGTTCTCCTGTAGTAAAAATTTGATGAAGGAATAACCACGGTGAAACCAAAGAGGAAAAAAAAAGAAGGGAAAAAAAAAAAGCAATGTGAGAAAAGGGTTCAGGGATTTTACTCATTTCCGAAGGTTCCTTTATAATAGAGATTTCTATACAAAAAAAGCTCTACTGGAAATACTGGTGTTCTTCTGACCTAGCACTTCATTGCCAATGCAATATTTATAATTAATTTATTGAATACGTACATCTGTTTATTTTGTTACTGTTATTTATGCTCAAAATTCTATTTATATACTCCTGAAGGTGGGTTTTTTAGTTGTAACAAATTTTGTGGAGTTTTGTAATCATGACATTTTAGCGGACGATAGCTTTTTAAATTTCTGTGCATTATCAGTAGTGTAATGTGTACATTTGCAATAAAAAAAGAAATCATCTTCAAGACGGAAATCTAGCTGACTTTTTTGTCACTCCTATAGTCCAGAGACTTCAAGGAGCTTTAGCAAACCATGGCATCTGGCTCCACAGCAGGAGATGGAGTCCCTTGTGGAGGTGGCATGGTTGAGGGACAACAGACAAGGACATGGAGAGACAACAGGGTTTTCCCAAAGCTAGGCAGGGAATGCCAAGGCTGGAATTCCAGTCTGTCTGCTGCCAGGTTCTGATGAGCTCCATGTGAAATGGCAAGTCTAAGAAAAGTATCTATCTGTTAGGAAGCAGTTTGGAAACAGCTCATTAAATTTGGCCTTGGGATATGTGAAGGTCACTCTATCTAGTCCTAAGCTGCTACTCTCTTGATACAACACGAGTGAAGCTCAGCTTTAGGCTGTCTGTGTCCTGATGTTTTCCTCCCATTCCTCATCATTCAATCATATGATTCATTATGAATCAAATCATAATCAAATCATTCAATATGAATCAAAAGATTCATAGAATTGTTTAGGTTGGCATGACCCTTAAAGTCATTGAGTCCAACCATAAACCCAGCACTGCCAAGCCCACCGCTAAACCATGTCCCCCGTGCCACGTCTATGTGTCTTTTAAACATCTCCAGGGACGGTGACTCCACCACTTCCCTGGGCAGCCTGTTCCAATGTTTAACGACCCTTTTGGTGAAGAGTTTTTTCTGATACCCAATTTAAACCTCCCCTGGCGCCACCTGAGGCCGTTCGCTCTTGTCCTGTCACTGTTCCCTGGGAGCAGAGACCGACCGCCCCTGCCCACAGCCCCCGCCAGGCAGCTGTAGGTCGAGGCTGGGGAGTGCTGCCTGTAGGCATCACGAGTTATGCTTCATCTGCAGTAAAGCAGTTGTGACTTCCCATCTATTCTAGAAGAGATCCCTTTAATATTCCGTTTCTATCATTAAACCCTGCCATTCACCCTGCTCACAGCCTTCACAGGGCTGGCCACAGAACCGAGTGCATTATAACCCCCAGCTGCTTGGGGGTGGGGGTGAGGGTGTGATTCCTGGGGGAGATGGAAGGTTTCCCGATCAGCTGTGGTTTCTCTGGTTCTTTTTTGGCTGCAAAAATCCACCTGCAGGACGCAACCCATCCCGTGGGTGCAGAGTGGCTCCCTTTTAAAAATGGGAGCCATGCTCAACAGCGGAGCTGGGGAGACAACTGGTTATATTTGCCTGAAAAAGGTGTGGATTTCTGGCAGGAAAAGAGACCGAACGTTTCTGTTTGGAAATGCTGTAAGTCACAGGAATTGCAGATTTCTTGGCTGGCAGATATCCCCCATGGTGTTTCCTGTTCTCCTGTGGGCTGAGCCACTGCCACACACCCGGAGGACTCCTGCTCCTCCTGTACTACACAGTGTAGTCCTGAGTTTTAAGCTGGTTTGTTCCAGAAGTTTTCAGGCTTGGGGCATTCTAGTTTTCATTCCCAGTTGTAATCAGCCACTATAGTTTCTTTGAACATTAAATACCTTTCAAGGCTTTTTTGTAAAAGAATTAAAAAAAAAAAAAAAGAGGAAACAAAATAAGAGAAATATGAACTTTTAATATTTGGTAAAAAAAAAATCCACTTCTAGTCTCCTGCTAAAAAAATGCAGCGTTTTGATGGGAAGCACAGCAAATAGCAGAGTTCAGAGGGCATGCTGTTTAATTTAAGCGGTGAGAGATGTTTTAAGTAGATGTAACAATGTTCCTGGTAAACATTGGTCATGAGCACGAAGGTGAGCAACCTTACATTTGCAAACAGCATCTTGAGCTCTCCAGTGACCCTATGCGCTGACACCATTGGGTTCGCATCTTCCACCAGCAGCACAATGTTTCTGACTGCAGCAGAATTGGTTCAATATTTATTCAGACCGAGGGAAGGATGCCAGGAGCTAAATTACCCACACCGCTTCCTGGAGCACTGTGGTTTTCCTTGGAGGTTTCCCATCCAAGCACTGACCAGACCTGGCTGTTTTGCTTATAAAATCTGACAAGATCACAGCTTGAGGTGGAAGGTTTACTGGAAAACGCTTTCCCTGCCATCAGACACCTGACTCGGTCAGGAACTGGGTGTGCAAAAAACTTCGGCACAGCATTGCCTTTGGTTCTGTGGGAATGTAAACACCACCAGGACTGGCCGTCGTCGTACCCATCCCGGCTGACTGTCGTTTCTCTAGGAGAATTGTGGTGCTTTCATTTGCAATAGTACATTTTACAGCCCGAAAAGGTTTTTAAAGGTCAGGTGTCAGATGTCCCCTTGTGAAGTCTCAGTCAGAAGCTATGATGTGCAAATACGAGTTGTTAGAGTAGTGGGAAGGCTGTAGGAGGGGAGATGCTGAGCATCTCCATTTCCACTTTGGGGAAGTGTAAAAAGCTATAAATCCTTTATTCAAGAGCCATAATATCAACCTTACCTCTGCTCAAAGCACTGAAACCATGTTTGTGGAAAAGTTGGGACCATTCTTTTTTACTCTGTTGGTGTACTTTGCATATGAATGGAGAACAGCATAATAAATTAAATAAAAGCACTCTCTTTCCTGAAAAATGTATGGGAGCCAACCCTCCTTTCAGGCAGTGTCAGGCATGATGAAAGCAGAGATGCATTTCCCTTGGAAAGGAATAAAAAGACATGATTAGGATTCTGAATTTGTGGTGAATTTGCAGCAGTCAGCAAGTTTTTGATGCAGTAAGTTTATCGGGAGCCCCAATGGATGATACTGGTTGCTGAAGGTATGTAAGCAAGAATGCCACGCAGTGGGGCTAGTGATTTGTAGCCTTCTTGCAAGGACATTATTACATTTTCAGCATTTTTTATCAATCCCACAATCTTCTGAGATCAAAGAATATTATTTTTTTAAATCAAATTCCAAAGCAAGATTTTAATTGTAGGTATTGTGTTGGAGGAAACCTTGAAAGACAGCGCATATTTCCGCAGGCATCAGCGGATGGCGCGTGTTGGTGTGTCGGTGGAGCAGGAGGGTACTCACACCTGGCACACCTTCCGAGATTTCCTGTGGGATCCAGTGGGAGCTACACTTTAATTTAGGGCAGCTGGCGGAGTCACTACAAAACCCTACAGCCTGCTGCGGCGCAGCGTTTGCGATGCGCTGCCATTGCTGCATCTGCTTAGCCAAACCTTTCGCAGCATGGCTCTGTTTTCACTTTAATGTAGTTTTAGGGTTTTTTTCTTTAGACCCATCTCTGGATTTTAAAGCTCTTTTTGAGCCCCCTGCCCTCCTGGGGCCAATTCGGGGTGCAGCAGAGCCCCTGAAACCCCTATGTGAATTGGTAGGCTACTTTGGCACGCACAGGGCCACGGTTACATTACGGATCTGGAAAACAGCATTATAAGTTAGCATTAAAATATATGCTTACAAATAAGCATAAAAGGCTTATAAGTAAGTATAAATGCTTCCTTTTGTAGTGTTGGCCTGCAGTAACAAATGAACGTTACAAAGCAGCCCAGAAGGGCACACTGAAGTTTGGTTTGGGTGTTTACATTACAAACATTTACATTCTGGGTATATACAGCACAAACACAGAACGAGAAGTGCTAGGGGTGAAGGTGCCGGGGGGGGGGGGGGGCGGTCGGAGCAGAGCCCCCGCAGGCTGCAGAGCGAGCACGGGTCAGACCCCCCGGGAAGAAGGTCGGGAAATCAGACAAAAGAATTGATCACCAATAAATATGTATTTTTTTATTATTATTACTTTTTTTTTTCTCCCGGAACCGCAGGTCCTGCGAATCTCACGGGAAAACGACGGGAGCTGACCCCCTCGCTGGGGCGCTGCCGCTTCCCACGGGCGCTGCTGGGGGAGGGCCCCGGTTCGGCCGCCCCCAGCCGTGCCCCCCCACCCCCCATCCCCCGAGCCCCCCGGCTCCGCGGGCGGCGCTCGGGCGCCCCCTGGTGCGCGCACACGGCCCCGCCGGCGGCGCGAGGCAATGACGAGGGGGCGTGGCCGTTTCGCTCCACCGGCTCCGCCTCCTGGCAGTGCCCGCGAGGGGGTCCGTGCGCCTGCGCGCCGGCCCCGCCCCGCCCGCGGCCCCTCCGGCTCGCCGTCCGTTCCCGGCATGCCCAGCGCGGGGGCGGGTGCCGAGCGGCCCTGCCGTCAGGCTGTGGCGGCGCGATGGCGGCCGTGGCTGCCGGCACGGACATGTTCGATGAGATCGTGATGGCCGAGGAGAGGTGGGACTGGTGGGGGAGCCTTGGCTGGGGCTCGGGGGTCTCGGGGGTGGAGGTGGGGCCGCAGCGGGCTCGTCGCTTGCCGCGCGTAACGGCTGGCCTAGGGGAGGAAGGGGCGCCACGGGCCTGGGCCTCAGCCTGAGCCCTGGCCTGGGCCTGGGTCTCCACAGCCGGCAGGAGGAGCCGAGAAGGAAAAATTATGGGCGAAGGGCGGGTAACGAGCCCGGGGAAGGGGCGAGGAAGGAGAAGGGCGGGAGAAATGCCGCTCTTTGCTCTTGCTGAGCGACCGACCTGCTCGATCTCGGCTCTTCCGCCGTCTGGAAAATTGGCCCGGAGTTGTGAGCTTGTAGTTAGCGGTGTTATTCTGGTAAAAGTCCTGAGCTGGATTGCAGAGTGCGCTATTCTTGGCACATTATTATAAACTTGTTTGAAAAAATCATGGTGTGCATAATTGCATCTTAATTTAAAACAGTTATGTGGAGTTTTGAAATATGGATAGTTGCATTTCAGAGGTGATCCAGCATAGTTTTGTTTCGGTGACCTGCCTGCGTGCAGTGTGAGTTTGATATAAAGTGAAAATAGGTAATAAAAATCCATGCTTTTGTCTTTATAGGTTTCACAGTGAGGGGTATCAGGAGGGGTATGCTGAAGGCAGTCATGCTGGAGTTGTTGAGGGCAGGAGGTATGGATCGCTCCATGGTGCCAAGATTGGGTCTGAGGTAAATGGGAAAATACTTCAGAATCATGATGGTTTTTGTCGTTAGAAAATTACTGTAACACAGAAACTGTTAAGCAAAGCCTGATATATTGGTAGTCAGAGGCCTGCTGGATTCCATTGCTTTGTATGTGTCCAAGAGGACCCATAAAACTAGTTCAAAGGTGGTATTTTGATATGAGCAATTAACAGATGGTTTTATGTTTTCTGAGCTTATTTGCTATATGGGATATTGATTTTTTTTTTTTTCCTGAAAGGGAGGGTAGGAAGAAACAAATTAATTCAAACAACCTGGCTCAGAAAAAAATCACAATGAACTATACATTTATTTTTGTAACCCAAAATTCTTGCTAAAGCCCCACCCCTGTACCATCTGCTGCAGTTCAGCATTAGCGATAAACATGGAACGTGGAGAACCCTAAAGGGGCAATTCTGGTTGCACCAATGGCGTACCTGAATCAACAACCCTTTCTAGAAGTGCAAGGACTGGAGAGTGGTTGTGAGGCACCTTAACTTGTCTGTTATGTCCAGTTCAAGTTTATGTAACATGGGGTGTGCGCAGATCTGTATAATATAGTTACAGTATTTTTGGACCTGAACTGAACTTTTTCAGCTTTGTTGGGAAGCTGTACTACAGGATTCATGGCAGACTTTGAGTGCAGCACCACAAACCTAAATCTGTTTGATCTATTGAAAACCTTTGGGTAATTTGACAGTTGTCCCTTTTGATGTTTTCAAGTTTCAGAAAGTTAATTATCTATAGAAAAAACAGTAGCAATGCAATTAATCTGCTTTGAAGTGAAAAAGGTAAACTGTCAAAATTTTGGCAGTTTGGTTATTGTAAGATTTTTGGTTTGTATTTGGGTGTGATACAGAGATGTACAGTAATGAAATATTTTCCTACTTACGCTACAACTGTCTTGTTCTGAGATGACAATGTTAAACAGCAGTCTCCAAAGCTGGATAGCTTTATACAAAATAGTGCCAGACAGACTATAATAGAGAAGTGCTGTAATCTTACATTGAGGAAGCTCCAGAGGACAGTAGGATTATAGACAGTGAGTCATGTTAAATGGGAGAAAGAGTGATTTGAGTAATCGTGGACCTGTGAGCCTATTTTATGTCTTGGGCAAAATTATGATACTGATCTGATGCTGGCCTTGCTTGATGGATAATTAAAGTAAGACATTATAATTAAAATGTGTCTGTTTTCAGGCACATCCCTCAGGCAGGCTTAGACACAGTACCCAGCTGGTGCATTGAAGAACTTAGCTATGTTCCTATTTCATTTGGTGTCCAAAGTTGTAATGAAAAGTTCTGGCATCAAAGCTGGCCTAATCATCTCTTCATGTTTCTTACTGATTCCATGCTAGCCTGCTGAGTTAGACCTGTAAAATTGTTTGCCTCTTAACTCAGAAAAAAGGGGGGTTTCCTCTTTGGTTGGTTTGGTGGCTCACTTGGTCCATCTTGTCTACTTCTTTTGTAGGGCTGTATGTGGGCTGCATAAACTGACAGTGCTGCAAAAACAGATACTTACCAAACATCTTAAATAGGTTGCTTTCTGACTGCTTCCCTACTACCATGCTTTAATAAATGTGGGGCTCAAAGCATATATAGTACAGCTAGTGTTTTGCGGAATTACTTTTTTCTGCATTTTAAATAGTCTGTCTTCTGATGCTAAGTAGATTTTTACAAGAAGTTTTCTGCTTCTTGTACTGTGTAACACAGATGGCCCTTGTTTCTCCTATCCTAATTTACTGATATTTCCAGCGTAGAAACACGTTTGCATATCCAGTGATTTGTGTCCTGAAGAAGGGGATACAATGTAGTGCTTTATGTTGGTTTGACTACATATACACTACCTGTTTGGGTTTTTTCCGTCACAAAATTCTTCCCATTTGCAGGTTGGTTACTACCTGGGGTTTGCACTGACGTGGCAGTGTATGCTCCAGAAATGCACAGATGAAAAGAACAGGTATGGGTTTTTTTATTTAAAAAAAAAATAATAATAATCCCCCTTCCTTTAATACTGTTTCAAATTATGGTGTCCAGTTTTGCCTCTTCCCCAATACAAAAGAAATACTGAAAACCAGAAGAAAGGTGAGCAGTGGGATGCTAGGGTGGTATCATGTGCTGGACCATGTGATACTGAAAAGATAAGGGAGCTTGGTTTCTTCAGCCTGCAGAAAAGACAAGGGAGGTACCTAGTTGTACCACTTCTAGGGAAGTTCTAGGTAAGGTAAAGACACGTTCCTTGCAGTGACAATAGGCAATTTTCACCATCTGAAGCAAGTTAAGTTCTAATGGCATAAGGAGAAGGTCCTTTCCAGTGCAAGCAGCTAAGTGCTGGAACAAGTTGTACAGAGAGGCACTGGAAGCTCCATCTTTGTAGGTTTTCAGAATCTGGTTGGCAGTGGCCCTGAGCAACCTTATCTAGCTTTGAAGTTAGTCCAGCTTCCGCAGAAGGTAGACTGCATGACCTCCAGCTGTCCCTTCCAATGTACATTTTTCTGACTTTGAATGTTTTTTCCATAATTTTTGTTCTGTCCAGTTTTGATTAATTCATGTGACAGAATTGCCAACATACTGTCAGACATTTTGATTTCTATTCTGGTGAGCTTTTTTATTATGTCTCTTTGTTTATCTTGGTCATCTAATTAATATTTCTGTAGATCTTTGAATATTTTTCGGGTTTTGGCAGGTAAGTTCAAAGGGAAACCTTAACTTTGTCAGTTGTGCTGAGCTGAATCTCTGATTAGGGCTTAAATATGTATCAAATACACACTGTCAGTGAGCTAAATGGGAGAAGTTGAATTAAAGGAGGATGCAGGGCTGGGTTCTGTGCTCTTAAGCTATATATAAGTATTAGTAGTATTTTCATATTGATTGATTGAAAAAACTTCTGTAGTAGGCTATTTGGTTTCTCTGTTTTGATTTGATTTATTTTTTTTTTTTGTAGCAAAAAGATGAGGGCTCTGGATTTATTAGTAGGGATGATTCAGAAATTCCCATATGAGGACCCAACTTACGATAAGCTGCAAGAAGACCTGGAAAAAATCAGAGGAAAATTTAAACAGGTTTGTAGGATTAAGTTGTTATTTTAGCACACAATGATATTAATTTCTGAAAATATTCAGTCTCTAAACCTGTTCAAAAAGACAGTCTTTGTGCAAAGCGATTATTGTTCTTATGTTGCAGTCATAGTAAAATACTGGAAGTGAATTAAGCGAAAATACTTGGTACCTGAAAATCCCCCAACAGATAGCAAATGCAAAATAGAAGAAAAATATTCTTTAAAAGAAAAGTAATTAATTGTCAAATAGTATTTTCAACTAGTGGGACCAGAAGAAGAGAAATGGAGGAACTGGGAGTTCTGTTGAACATTTTTCTTTGAAAATAGATGGTTTGAAACACTTCCGTGTATTCTTTTTTAGGTTTGTTCAATGCTAAATATTCAGTCTGATTTTAGAATTGGTACTGCAAGATCTTCACTAACATTTTGAATGTAACAAATGAAGATAAACATGGATGACCAAAGAAGAAACATTAAAAGAACAGTTAACTGGAAAAGTGTTTATCTACTCTTATTTTAAACAAAATCAAAATAGTGAAGAGTTGCTAAATACTAAAGGGGAAAGGGAAAACCATTGAACTTGCAATGCTACTTCTTGTATGTCATTTAACATTTGTCATCTCCAGGGTTTTTTTAGGAAACACTAGTGTGTAAACCTCCTAAACAGAAATGCTTGCTTTAATTCCTCACTAGCCTTACACTAATAGATTAATTCCTCAGAAGGAAAACATACACATTTGCAGTTTCCTTATTTAAAGGTATATTTTATTTAAAAATCTGTATATGCAGATCACTCAGTTTACACGATGTGTAAATATTGTAGGTGAAGTAAAATACGATCAATTGCCTGCAGACTTTGCAGTAGGAAACATTTCTGTGGGTAAAGGATAGAATGACAGGTGAAGTCAGAATGTGAAGGAGAAAGGTTTAGATACCTGCTCATAAAGTAGCCGCAGCTCAGAACATGAAATTTGTACTTTCTGCTAGTTCTGCAGACTGAGCCAGTGTGGGGAAAAAAACCCCACCAAACCCAGACCCAAAAAGCTAGCAATTTAAATGATCGGTGAGAGAAGCATGACTACCAGAAGAGTTGTGATACTGATCAAATGTATTTATTAGTAGCTTTTATCAAGGAATAACTTTTTATTTTCCACCCTTGAAAATGTGCTCTTTAGTCTCATTCCAAAAAACAGATGCTGTCAGCTAAATGTATTCAACTATGTCGAAGGCAAACACCGTCAGTTATTTTACCTGAAAGGTATTTTAGGTTGGGGTGCTGGATGTCTTTGCATACTATTGGCGATACAGTTATATAATGAATTCTAGAAGATCCTTCAACAGTTCTAACGTGTGCATGTCTGGCTAAGTCTGCATGGCATAGTGTAGCTTCATAAAGACAGATAAAACTGCTGTGGGTATCTGAAGCTGTACGGAGGGTCAGGTATCTTGGGTGAAGGACATGTTTTAATATGGCCATATCCTTGAACAGCACTACTTTGTACACCTAGACCTCAGTTCTGTTTTACTTGTACAGCTTTTTTATTATACAAGAAAATAAACATCTTGGAGTTTTAAAATGTACGTTGTGCATTCCAACTGGGATATGAAGAACATGCATTCTGCTAACATTTTTGGATTTTGGACTCTGAAGATAAAAACAGTTTTGCTGACAATATGGAGGGAGTTGCACGTGTGTGTATTCATTAATTTCAAAATAATGTTTTAATTTTTGTCTGTTTTCTGAGCATACAAGTATGCCAATGTCAGAGGCTTTTCTTAGTAAGTGGTTGCTGGTGTACTTTGTTTTATTGTCGTACGTATTTTAAGTGTTCACACAGCTTTGATACACGTAGTGAATGTCAGAGCCATCTAGTGGAGGAGGTTGTATTGTGTAAGAAACAGATCATTAAGAGTTCACAAATATTTAGAGATAGAAGTTGTTAAAACAGAGTGCAGAACATAGGTGCGCATGATACAGCTCTTCTAGTTATGTGGTGAATTTCTGTGAAATAAAGTAATATTGAGGTAGGACTCGTGTAGCTTGTTTCCTCATTTGAGACCTTGGAAGGGACATGACAGCAATGATGGTCTCTTCATTTGGGACAGT
This sequence comes from Falco biarmicus, assembly GCF_023638135.1. Taxonomy (NCBI): domain Eukaryota; kingdom Metazoa; phylum Chordata; class Aves; order Falconiformes; family Falconidae; genus Falco; species Falco biarmicus. The sequence goes on from NC_079297.1 coordinate 20,847,591, forward strand.
TTGAGTGCGGTTGGCTTTTAACTGTTACGCAGCTAAACTACTGGGAACCATGACAGGCACCAAACTGCAAGTACTGTAAAACAGAAGCAAAATAAACTAGCATACCCTGTAATCTCAGTAAATAGGTAGACACAAAACAAGAAGATGACATACTAGAGAAAAGAAAGATAATTTGACTTTATTATCACTTCAGAGAAACACAAATTTGAAGAAGTTGTCTCTGTATCTACAAACCAGTTTATTTTTGCAAATCAAAGTATTTTACCTGTTTACTTCAAATTAGTGAAATGAATCACTAGGTAGTCATCTGTGATGAAGTTTTGACTCAAAATCTTTTGTTGAAGTCCATGAATTATACTTTAAATAAACTCCCTCTGGATCTTGGTCTAAAAAAGGCAGTTTTGTTTTCTTCCAAATGGTAGTACAAAGGGAAGTAAAAGCCGGAGCTCTAAGTATTCGTGCTTTAAAATGCAGCCTTTTTTGGAATCTTTGTACATGGTTTACAAAAATGTATGTAAAAGCAAGAGAAAGGGATGTGAGAGCTCCAAGTATCTGTGAAGCATTTGCTTAATAGAAGTGTATGATGTGTAAGTGACATGAAAGTGCTGCTGTAGAGTATCAAAAGCAAAATTATTTTTGTTTGACTAAGAAGAGAAAGGGTCTTTGTGGATCAGGTGGTCAATGACTTTGAAAATTGGTTTGGTGGCAAATTTTCTTTTATTGCTTTAATTTTATTTATAACAAGTATTATTGTTAGAATAAATTATTATATAAATACACACACACACATATATATATATATATATATACACACACATCTATTTAACTATAAAGATTGTAGCAACCAGAATCTCAGACTGGGATATGCAAAGTTTAGGGTTTGCTGCTAGGTCTTTAATTTAGCTCTGTATGTGTGTACATACTGATGGAATCTCTTATTTCATGAGTCTGTGTTTTGCTGAATATCTTCTGTTGCATGTCTTGTATGGGCCTGATGGTGTTTATTAAATGAGGTATGGTTAAAAATTCTGTTGGGTATGTAGTTGTGTACTTTCTTTGGTGTCAATTTTTTTAAACTGTTTTCTGCAACGGAGTAGGGTTTTCTGTGTTGTTGAGGGCTGTATCGGTGGAGCCTTCACAGCATAGTGTAGTGGTATTTTTGTACCTTACAGCTAAGGAGTTAAAGCCCAGGTTACATCAAAATACTGATTTGCCTTAACTAATGTGAAATGTCTAATGTGACTGATTCCAAGTAATTTTGCATTTTGAGTGCTTCAGAATGTGCTTCTTGCCAGCGTCGAGTGGCTTACGTAGCTTTTTTGCATGTTTGTATTTTTGCCTGTGTTTCTCAGATCAGTCACCTAGAAAATGAGGAACATTACAGTTGGCAAACACCTGTGAAAGGTGTGTGCTTAAGCCAACTAGAATGCTACTGGGGGAAAAATCCATCAAAATTTCAAAAAACAGTATTCAGTTTTGTGATTTCTTTTTTTTTTTTTGAGGCCTTGCCTGTTATGTTAACATCATCTTAAAATCTGTAACAAATGAAACCAAATTCTTATAAATGGCTTCATTGGTTTCTGATTACTCATCCTGTGTCTTGAGTGGTCAGGACTCTGGTGGAAGCAAGCATTAACACCGCAATTAAAGACCTATCAGAAGATCTGTGCACAGGGAGGCTGGGTAAAGCTTCTGTGGCCCATGGTCATTCAGACATTTCCTGGCTTGAATGCTTGACTGTGCAACTTAAGTATGGCTTTAAAGACTGGGTGGAAAAGATACGGGAAAAATGCAGTCTTGTAGATTATAATAGTGGTTCTTAAAGTATGGCATAGAGATTGTGGCTTTGTGCTATATTGTCAAACAAGTTTGAAATTTTGCAGAAGTACTTGATCTGTTAAGAACAGTGAAGTTAATTGCTGCTAAAATCATTGAAGTTGCTGAGACTTAAAAATGTATCATATTCACTGCCTCCAGATACTGCTTGGTAGTTAGGGAGGAATGTTTGAAGCATTTAACTTGGACATTTCTGACTTGCCTGGATTGCATTCTGCTTGGTCTGTTTCTTCATGGTCATTTCTCAGCTGAAACTGTGGCTTATAGAATTTTGTTGATAGGTGGATACAAAGCTGGTCACTGCTAGGGTACTGAAGCCATTGCAGTCCCGAAGACTCTTAACTTTTCTTTCTATGGCATGTGATGTACTAAAGAGTCAGTTTTGAGGCATCAGCAACGTAAACTGCCTACAGTGAATTAATTCCCTGCAGAAGTGTGTCCTGGTTGAATGCTGTCTTATAGCCATGGGATCATCAGCTGTTGATACCGAATCAGCCATCGCTAGAATGTGTAAATCTGACTTTGTAGGTTATCTGTGTCGTACTAGATCAGTACAATTAAAAAAAAATGGAGTTTTTTAAAGCTTCCTAGTAAAATTCATTAATAAAATACTTGTTCTATCTTCATTAAGTAGCATACTTTCCATTTGTTGTAAACTGTAATGTGAAGGGGATCAATTTCAGCTTTGAATGTCAGTAATCAACAGAAATGGGTGAAATAAATCAGAAAAAAAATGTGGCTGTGCAATTGTTCACTTAAAAATCAACCCTGTAGGGGTAGTCTGGCTCATTGAAATCCTGTTATGTTTTCCTGAAACAAGGTTATGATAATTTGTGTGTGGATGTGTAAGGAAAGCCTGGCTTCACAGTTTGGCATGCCTTGTTTGATTATGTGACTTTTTGATATGATTGCTATCGAGGTATTAAATATATAAGCAACAGTGTGTTCTAGTGTGTGCATAGAACCTGTGCAAACTTGTGCTGCTAGCTTTGTGGTTATATGCTATTTAGAGGAAGAAAAATAAAGGTTGGTTTAAACACTCTGGTTATGTAGGATTATTTTTGGAGAGTAAAGTACACCTTTTGGTCTGTGTCTTTAGGATTTCTGGAAAGTTACAACATTTTTAAATAGATGGACTACATTGAGATAAAATTAGGAGTTGTAATGTTTCAGTAGATCAGTTCCAAAGTTGATAAACCTACAAGTTTTAGTTTTTGAAGAGATGAAAGAGAGTTTGAACCTTAGGATGTGTTTATGAATGCTTATTTACACTTTGGCTGTAAATACAACTTCCTGTATTGGAACAAAGGGAGATCCGTCTGTCAAAAGTCTGCCTGCACCCTAGTACTCTGCAGTGCTTCAGAGTAAAAACTCATACCCCTTTTAAGATACGTGACTTACCCCACAGAAATACATCAAATAATCTGAATTTTTGAGTTTTTAGATCCATACATCCTGTTCTGTTCACACCTTTTTGTCCTGTATGCATCTACATCCCTTTTTGAATGTGAAGCTTTAACACCTGTCTCCACATTAAGGTATTACAAGAAAAGAGCATTAAAAATGGAATCTTCTGTTTATCAAAATCATGCAACTACAGGCCTGGATCTAATATTTATTTACTCATAAGCTGCCAAAGCTGTATATTTTATTAGATATAGCCTCTGCTTCAAGATCTGGTTTAATAATCTTAGATTCTTTTCTAGTTTTGTTCTGAAATAAAAGTGGGTGCCTTCTCCCTATGTGGCTTATTTGAACATTTGTGGGTGTTTTTTGTATAATGTCCTGTAATTAATTGGCAGTGTTAAATGTTTGAAGGGGAATACTGATGATGTTAACTTAGGTCATTGTCTGGAGGTAAAGGTGTGGGCAAGCAAGATGAGGATGACTCCTTGTCAGGGTAATTGCTTTCTTAAGCAATTTCTGCGCTGATAGCAGCATGAAGCACTACATGTTTTTGACAAAGTGCTGGTGTTGGTGTGCCTAATGATCTTAAGGACGCAGTTTGAAATATGCTGGAGTGTTAGAATTATCAGAAGGCCGCTTGGATTAAAATCTTTATTTCTGAGGGAAATTTTAAAAAAAAAAATATTTTGTTCAGGGCACTGCAGAGGAGGTTTTAAAAAAGTTGGATTAGGCAGATAGAACAGTGCATGTGTGATACTGTGTCTCACCCTGATCTTAAAGAGGAAAGGCTTTGGTTTGAAACAAACTCTAATATTTCCACTAGTGTTACAATTCTTTATGTTCTTGGTGCTATTCAGTATGAATGTCAGTGCCTTTTGAATACTGCCTTTTGCAACTTCTTCTGGCAATGGGTTCTGGTCTAATTACAACCTAAAACCCAAGCTTTCATAGTTTAGTAAGTGACCATGAAGATTCTCATTTTGCAGTCTGCCAGTTGTTTTTTTAATGGATAAAGTTATGACAGTACACATTACTACAGAAATTTATATGTCACCAGAGAAAATGGAGATCTGGGAGGTATGAAATGAGTTCTGTGGCAAGTTTCCAGGTGCAAGTTTTGGTGTCTGGGATTAACATACAAAGGCCAACTAGAGCGATCTGGTACTGAAGCACTTCAGTGTGTCCCAGCATTTGGAATTGCAGAACCAGCTCAGCCTCTATTGACATTTAAAAATTTAAATTAAAAAAATGCACTATTTTGAAAGCAGTCACCTAAGTATGTGACTCCATGCACTCAAACTTGAAAATAATGGTTTCCTTAGCAGAGACAAGAAGAGATACTGGATTCTTTCGGGTTGTCTAGACTACCCTGTGCAATGGGGTGATACCTGAGCTAAAATTAAAGCCAGCTTAACGCAGCAGACTGTGTTGGAACAAAGCACTGATCTAGCTGATGTACAATGCTGTTAAATATCGAAATGAGCTCTATTTTAACACTGCTTTTGCAGTTAATTCATTTGTAGCTAACTTGAATATCTCTTTGGCATCACACTGTTGGTATTCCTACCTTAATCACAGGAGTTTATTCCCTAAGTGTAATAATTAAATTCTTGCAGCATTTTTCATACTAAAATTCTTAAAGTATTTTGCAACTCCTGAACATACGTACAGCTCTACCAGATGATGTAATGCTATGCAGAAGGAAACATGGTCACTAAGCTTATCTGAAACTTAGCCAGCATAGGAGACTTTGGAAATCTTTATTAAAGTAGTACCCGTTCATTCTTATGAAATATATGAAAGGTTAAAAAAATCAGCCATAGTTAATGCCACTTGATTCTGGCTTGCTATACAGTGTTTTTTTAATTCTTCCATCATATTTAATATACATATAATTACCAATAATACAGAATTCTGTGTATCTTTTTGGTGTGGCAAAATTGCCTAGAGAAGATTTCTGAATAGGTATAAGAAACAGCACAGCTTTTGTTTTGGAAAATTAGAAAGCTTGATTGTAGTCAGGCAGAATTTGTGTGAATGGCGTCTGGAATAGCGGCATACTGACTGAAAGAATTTAACTGATACTTGTTTATAATAAAATTACGGAGTTTATTTTAGCAAAATGTTTAGGTAGAAAGATTGATTATTCAGTTTCTGCATCCCAACTCTGCGCTAGACAAAATCGATGTCAGTATTTGTTGCTGTCTTTCACTTTTGATTGTTCAGCAGCATATTTTGCTGCTTTATCTCTATGTAATAGTAATTACAATTTTTAACCTTCAGCATCTTCAGGATTCTGCAGAATAATCAACACTGCATGGAATCTTTCTTGATGGTAGGAACTGTGAGTCAGCAACCCTTTAATTTTTTTAGTTGCAGCTATTGTTCCAGCAGCAAGCTTTACTGCTATTGTCCAGTGTTTGTCCAGCTCACGTTTACTGGACTGTGGGAACGGATTAGGGTTTCATGGCTTTTTTTTTCCTTCTTGCATAAACTCTTGATCAAAGACATTCCTTGGATGACAAAACACTGTATACTGTGTCACACAGTCCTGACCAGACTGCACGAACAGTAGTTTAAAAACACATGCCTACATTGTTCTCTAAACTGGCTTTTTTTTTTTTTTACAATGTATGTGCAGACATTGGATTTTTGAGACCCCGTTTACCTCCTTTAAAAAACATACGTGCAGAAGTTATTGTTAATAAGCACTTGACGGTTTCTGAAATAGAAGTAAAACCAAAATTACTTTGAAACTAAGAATCAATATAATAATATGTCACTTAAGCAGAGCTAGAGGTTATGTCTGCAGTCTGTTTCCTTCTTGAGGAGACCTTGGTTGTGGTGCAGTTAGTTGAGTGCACTGTAAACCTAAAACCTCATGGACTTGTGGCATCATTTTATGTGTCATATCCAGAACATGTGAGTAGGGTGGAGAATGATACTATAGCACAGTTTGGGAATTCATAACCCTGCTTCACCATAGGTACATGGTTAGAACCTCATGTTGAGAATCTGGCTTATTATAGTTGTGTGTCTTGCTCTTCTTTAAAATTCTCTCACACAATAAGATAAGGACAAACTCCACAAAAATCCACTAGCATCATTATTTCTCAAACTAATGCGAAAGAAGTAAGTCGTGTTAGAGAAGAATGTGGCGAGACTTTTTCAAGGAGCTTTGGCATGTGATTTGCCTGAAAATCTCCTTCAGCAGAAGCATGGGAGAAGTGGAAAGAGATCCCTGGAGACACTTAAGCAGGTTTACAGAGGGATTTAAAAACATGGAGGGCTGTATTTAGGTGATTGGAAAGTTATTTGAGGATAAGAGAATACTTGTGTGTTCTCCCCAAACACGTGAGCCTTTACATATGCTTGTTTGACTCTGCAGCACTATTGAGCACTACCATGCAGAATCAAAGACGGATGAGCTCTTCCACTTATATTGGAAAGATAGGGTCTGTAAGGGGGGAACCTTTCTGATCCTTTGCAATCCAATCCAGGGTCTCCGTAGAGAGAGAAGCATGAATTAATATGTGGCTGATAGATGTATTGTCTAAAAGGAAGGAAGCAGTCATAGTGAATAACCAAACCAGCTACAGAAATACTGAGTCAAAACCATGAAACAAATATATTGTGTTTATAATAAATAATGTTTAATTTTGGGTAAATAATTGCTGATGCCTTCTGGAAATCTTGGGAAGATGTTATATCAGTGCATATAAAAAGAACATAGCTATGTTGCACAGTATACATTTGCTGAAGGTCTGGTCTTTGTATTTAAAGTAGCCAGCAACAGAACATAGAGAACTATGGCCTGTGGGTATTCAAGGAGCAAAAAAAGCTGTTCAAAAATAATACCCTGTATTCAAACAATGTATAGTGATAGAATCTAATAAAAGGAGAAGTAAAACATCAAAAAGCTCAATTGTTCGTTTCAGACAGTTTGCCGTCGAAGCAGTGACTTAGGACACTAGGTCACTCGTTTGGCACTGGCTCAGGTGGGTTGTTGCAGTGCTGTAGTGGGGGTTTAGTGGTGCTTGTTAAATCATTTGCCCATCTCAGCCCAGCTCCTTGAAGACTGGTGCTAATGTTACAAATAACATCCTTATGGTAGGTAACGTGTTAGTGGACATAGGAGACCAAGCATTGAGTGGAATACAGCTTGTGGATGGATGAAGTGACACAGAGCACATGGGTGGGATGGATGAAATAACAAACCCCCACCACTCAGCAACATAGAATCTAAAATTTATTTACTTAGCAGATTGGGAAGGGTGAGTGGCTAGCAACTTCCATCTGTGATGTACATGCTGTGTGCACAAATCAAAGCCCTAGACCCTTCACCACATGGGCCCAGGAGGAAAGGTCCCTTTCTCCAACCAGTTGATGTGTCAGGTCCTGGCTTGGAGCTTGGCCTGTGCATGTAGGGATTCTTCCTTTGATTCAGCTTTTGTGATGGTATTAGATACCTGTACCTGGAGTGCTGTCCAGCCCCGAGGGCTTACCTCTTAACCAGTTAACTGCTTTATATATTTGTCAGCACAAGCAGTCCCAGGCTGTTCTCTCTGACTTTTTCCGTATCTCAGGCAAGTTACTGGTGGGGTGGAGGTTCCTATCACCCTCTGCTCACCCACCCTAAATGTGTTATGAAGTGTGAATTTAGCAACAGTTGCCTAACAAAGTTCTTACTTTGCTTCTTTTGTTTTCCAGTTCATGCCCGATTAGTCAGAGCTGAGCAGATGTAGTCAAGGTCTCATTTGACTGGGCAGTTTGGCTTTCAGGTAGGCTTCATCCCTTGACAGACATGTTAGCAGGGAAGATTGTACTGTGACTGGCCATTAACATATATTTTGAATATGATGGGAAAATAGTTTTCTACTGCAGTCTTAAAGTGAGTGGACACACTGGTATTCTAGTTTTTGAGATGATATGCTACATGGTTTTTTAACTGGAAATAATTTCTTCAAGGATATTATCATAAATAAGGAAAGTAACAGAGCTGTAATTAAAATGCAAAGAGAGATTAAATTCACACAGGCAGATACTTTTTTTTCCCCTTCCTTCTCTAGCAGCCACTGAACACAGCCTCCTGTGTCCAGAGAGGCAACTTGAGACAAGTAAAAAGCTGCTGTTGGTTTGGCCTGTGTATGGTAGTGACTGCTCTCTAAAAGCTTGGGGCTGTTCTGTAAAGGAATTGATGCTCTGAAGACCACATTAAAACCAGCTTCAGGAGTTCAGTAGAGGTGGTGGTGTGTACCCCAGGAGCAGATCTGTTGCCATACACAGTGGCTGGTGCTCCTGCATCAGCAGGACCCATGCAGGGTGAGGATGCTGCCTATGTGCCTTATTCCTGATTTGCAGTGAGCACTGCTAGTAGTTCCCTCTGCAGCCAAGAGCCCTCAGGAAAATTATGGCTGTGACTGTTCAGTAACTTCCCTGAAATACAAATCGTAATTTTCATGCAGGCAAAAAGTAGGACAGATCTAAGTAGGGTTCTGCAGATGCTAATAGGGTCATCAAGAAACTATTCCCATTTTCCCTCTTAAATGTCTACTGCATTAAAGAAACAAAAGGGTAGCTTCTGCCTCACTCCTTGGTCTGTACTCCTTGACCCTAAAGAACAAAATCTAAGTTTGGTATCAGTGCAATCCAGTTGACTAATTTGCAAACCTTTTCTCATCATTTGATTGGAATATTGAGTTGGAACTCGGTCAAAAGCCAGATGGGAATCTATGTTTGCCATGCCAATGCAATTGCTATTATCAATTATATTTGTGCGATCGCAAAAATGCCGTGTTTATCTGAAGAGATACACTTCCCATAAAATGGTGCTGGCAGGAATTCATTAATATGCCATCATTTATAGCTTTACTGCCTTTGTCCCATTGTAGCTTATCAGAGTATCTAGCCCACATGCCTGGGTCATTCCTATGACTCCTTTGAAATAATAGCTCCAAGCTTCACTTTCTCCTCTATGTTCTGGAGTTTCTATCACTTAAAATGCCAGATGTGCTTGAATGTCAGTGCATTCTGAGTTTTTACAGTTAACAGATCTTGTTTATTGTTTAATAAAGAGTATGTGAGTTTAAGTGTTCATAAAAGGTCCAAGCTTGTCAAATCAGTCTGAATTCAGCAATGGAACTGAGGAGGTTTTTTTGGGGGTCTTTTGCAGGTTTTTCTGTGTACACAACTCAATCTGATGTAAGAAAGTACAGTCTTTTTCCCCTTTAATAAGCTACAGCATAGCCTAGCTGAACATGCATATTTTTTACAGCCTATAATAAATTGTTTTTCTTGCTACATTCTTGTCTTTCTGCCCTTTGCAATGTGAGTAATACTGGCAGAGTTCACTTAACATTCAAATTTAGTAGTCTGCATTTAGAGATGATGTTTGAGAGAAGGAAAATGTAAATAACAGAGCTGACTATGTGGGCTTAAACCTGCTTAAGTCACAGAACACTTTGGTCAGAACACTTAAAAATTTAATAGAGCTTATAAAACAGATAGGAAAGGCAAAACCCACTTAACATGCTCTACAAAATGCAAGTTTAAATTTCCCACTGAATCATTTTAATATTTTTATCAGCAAAAAGGTTTTTGTCCCAAATCAAGATTTCCTAAGTATGTCTTCATTCAATTTTGAAACATCTAAAATCAGAGGGGTTAGCTGTCAGTGATACGGAAGTGAGTTGGTTTTGGTTTTTCTTTAAAATATGCTGAAATTTTGCAGAGAAAGATCTGTGTGGAAAAAATGAGTTGTTTTTGACCAAGTCCAATTTAAGCTTGGCTTACCTGTATTTAAAGTCACTCTGAATCTAGTTCAGATCATCTCTCACTGCTATACAAACCTTCCTCAGTGGCTTACCAGTGGAACTTGACCATATTGAGGAGCTATCCCATCTTGAATGGAAAAAATCAGATCACACTATGTACCGATACTACTTTACCTACCTGATCTGTGATTTTACAGTAGGACACATGTTCAGGTTTCTGTCTGAAATGATGGGGAAACTAGCAAGCTAATACAAGCTCAGTTGGGATTCTTCAGATGTGGATGGTTTGCTGTCTGTTGGTAACTGCACTGAAGCTAACTTGCTTTGCACTAGACTCTGATTAACATGTTAGGTGTTATCTCAGGAGTTTGTTTTTTCATATCCTTTGCCGTACTTCCTGCAGTCAGTTGTAAATGTGAAGTTTAGTCTAATGGGAAAATAATTTGCAACAGGAGAGACGAGCACTGGATGTTTTACATAGATTATTTTTTTAAAGGCAGAAATAACTTCATAGGAGAAATAGTCAAATACATAGGTTAGAAACTTGACCATTTCCACTGAGAATAAGTTGTTTCTGCTTTGTTCAGCTCTGGTAATAATTGATAACATGCATCCCCAGTTTTCAGAGATACTTTGGAATATGAATGGGGAGACGTTATAATTTTTTTCTTATTTTACTTTAAATTCTTCAGGTTTATTCCTCGTTATCTTAGTGATACAATAGTAAGATGCAAAAGCTGTGTATGAGGGGAAGGGATGGAAAAGAATGCAGGTTAACCGTACTGCTTTTAAAACAAACTTTATCTTCTGTAAAGGTATTCTAGGACACAAAACCTACACTGATAAATAAATACAAACAAGCATTCTATACTGTCCAGCACCTACTTTATTTTGCCTTTAATTGACAAGAACCACCAAATGGTATTTTACTCTTAATTGCCTTTGATGTTTAAAATAAAGTCTTCAGCAAAAAAATATTTTCCTGCTTTAAAAATACACATTACTCTAACAGGCAGTCACCTACCCATTGCTAAAAACGCCTCTGGTTTCTTAAAATAACGACAAAGGTTTTCAGCGCTGCAACTATTATAGCACATAGAGTCAAAACCAGAACATGTCATGTGGTTTACTCACTGCATCGGGTAGTTACTACTGTTCAGCATTCATGAAGGCAATGAAAAAAAAACCAAAGACAACAAGCAGACATTGGGTTTTACCAATTTTATTTCTATAGGTTTTTTTGCTGGAAACTTGTCTGTTACAGGTCTGTTGGTGAAAATGTGCATTTCAGACCAGTGATGCCAATAAGTACAATATAAAAATGTACAAATCTGAATTGCTTGCTTACTACAGATTGTTATAATAATGTGACAAATAAAGCATCTCTGTTGGCACATGAACCCACTTATCTGGATTTGGCCTTTTAGTACATACAATATTTTAAAGAAATTTGCAGTACACACTGCCACTCAGTGTAACACATAATATAACCGACAAGCACTAACTCAATAATCATGTTTGGTTCAGAGACACAGAGATGCCACAAACAGAAGTGTTTTATGAGGTAAGCAGTAAGAAATGTTCCTGAAATTTGGACAGAATGTATTCAGTCCTCCTGGGTCCTGCGACTGCTAGTAGCATTGCAATGCTTTGTTTATGCACTATGTAGGATCTTAACTGCATTTGCCTCAAAGTGAGTTCTAATTCTGTTTTGGTTTAGCAGCATACAGGCAACAGCTAGATTATTCTTCAGCATACTCTGTTAGCTGGCTTATTTATGAGATTTACAGGCTTTTTAAATTAGCATTATGCTATAATTAAAAAAAAAAAAAAAAAAAACAAATAAACAAAAAACTAGTATATCATAACAGATTAAACACTCAAAATACTTAGAGTTCCAGAAGATAACCTATCATACCAAATGATGCGTCCCAACTGATGGGAAACCGCATCAGGTGGCATACAAGAGTTATATTATAATGCACCTTTCATATATCAATGTGGCTAATAACACAGCTTAAAACTACTATGATAATAAACCCCAGATCAGACAAAGAATCCAGCTTTATAAAATGCATAACAACAAAAAAACTGACATTACTTGATCTTCTGAAATGTCTGCTGTTTTTAAATTAATGCAACCTAGTTGCAAATCGCGAGACCCATTCAGAATAACGTTCGATGCATTTCCATTTGCAGTAGGACTATGAGGCACTGTGTACGAACATTAAAACCTGGTCTAGACACGGTTAACTGAAGTATGAGGTATTGTGAAACAGGAACCTTTTTGGAATAGAGCAGTAATCACATTAAGTAAAAATTGATCACATAAAAAATCTACAAAAAAATGATGTCAATAATATAATTTTCTATGAGAAAATTAAAACCTATAACATGGCAGTATATGACATTGTATAACAAAAAAAAAAAACTGATCCACAAAATAGCAGCAAAACACAATGACAAAGATACAGAAAAGCAATGTTAATTTTTTTTTTTTCAAACCATGCTGGGAATTTATCCATAGCAGCTCAATAAAAATGGAGCATCCACTCCTTTTCTTTTCTTTTTTTCTCTTTTTTTTTATTTTTAATTTTTTTTTCTTTTTTTTCTTTTTTTTGTTGTTTTTTTGTTGTTTTGTTTTTTTTACAATCAACACCTTAGCGGCAGTTTTCTCACATACATTTCACCATCACATTCTCCTCGAGCATCAACTTCAACAGCTATGTCCACGTCCCTTCAGCTACTTTCTAAAATAATAATAAAAAGATACATAGCCAAGATGTGCAAATTTTCTATTTGTAGCTAAATAAAAAAATGGGGCATATACTGGAATAAGAACTTCTTTCAAGTACTCCAATTTTCATATCTATTAACTATGGCGTTTTTTTTTATGGTTAGACTGCTTTTGAAAATGTATAGGAAGGGGCCAAATAGACTGCTTTGTTTTGGGTTTGTTCTCTGAAGCGTGTCCTTTTTTCTTTAATAAGCTGTGTTAAAACTGCAACATCAAGGGTAGAAAGATTTTTTTTAAAAAGGGGCGATTGCATTATTTTACAAATCATACTGGCCTTACGAACATCCTCTGCAATAAATATTCTTTTTAGCCTTAACTATAAATTATATATTTTAGTGTTTAAAAACCTTCAGTTGTAAAACATCTAGCGACAATCCTTAAACTATGTGTCCTATATGTGAACCTTTAAGGCCCCTAATTTATAAAGATGAGTTGGCACCAAAGGATTCTAAACTTCAACTTTTCTATAGAAAAGGATAGGAAGATATCCTGGCAATTTGTGAATGCAATTTCTCTCACTGGAACACAACCTTCGGAAAAAAAAATCACCTCTCCTCTAACACCATAGTTAAATGCACTTGCTTTGCAATTCCAAGTTTGCCAACAAGCACTTATATATTTCCAAACCATTCCATTAAAAAAAAATTCCCACACAATAAAAGAATGTATTTCCTATATCTAATGGACTGAAAGTGCTTTGAATGGAATGGTTTTAGAATATTACAAACAAACAAAACAAAACAAAACCAAAAAAAAAAAAAAAGACTGAACTGTGGATTGAACCTGACCATAATTAGGCTGAATATCTGTGGGGTCAGACCAGCATTTTTACACAGGTAACTACAAAAATATGAAGATTACAAAAATATAATATATTATGTCACTATTTCTGTTTCTCTTTATAATAGAGTATTGTATGAGTAGTACATTGGCCTTTCCCAACAATGCTAAGCTGGAACCCTACAAATGCCTTATGCACAGGCAATCCACAGGCACAAAAAAAAGATTAACATATAATAATGCTGCATACTAACATACACTAACTTATGGGTTACGTTAACCATTTATAAGGTGAAGAGGATAAAAAAAACCTAAGGAAATAAAATAAACATTTACAGATGAATTATAAAGTGACTAAATGCATAAGCAAGCAAGATACAGAAAAGCCTAGAACTGCGTTAAAGCTATGCTTTTTAAAGAAAAAAAAGAATATTTCATTTACTATCTAAAAAAAAGCACCCTCTTCTACTTTAAAAATGGTTGGTTGGTTTTTTTTATATGTAAGAAATCAAATCTAATACCTCCCCTGGAGACATTTTGTGTGTTAATGCCTATTTTTACAACATACAGACAAGAACACTTTAATATAAAAACTAGTTGATTATTATTGTATAAAATCCTCTATTTTTGTAGCACAAACCCCTGGGGGTAATGCAAATACTATTTTTTCTTTTTTTAAGACAGTTTTTGGGGTATTTTTGTTTATTTGTTTGTTTGAAGTCGCAGATGGAAGGGAGACAGAGCAAGAAAAAAATATAACAAGACTGGTTTTCCCTTCTGGTATAAAAATGTCCTGGAGAAAAGGGTTTCTGGGGGGGAGATCCTGACGCTGATTCCTTCTCAGATGCCCTTTCTTTGTCTGCTTTCTCGCCAAGCAAACCCTTTAGAAGTCCTCTTAAATGTTCACATCTCGCACATCAGTAGGTGTGCAGGAAAGGTCTGCTTCATCCTCTACAGTCTTTGTTTCTGAAGATACGTTGTGCTGCTGTGCCTGACGTAGACTGGATTCAAGGAGGGATTCAATCTGTTCTTGGCAGGCTCGTAAACAATCCTAGAGAAGATTAAATGGAAGGAGAAAAAGACCCAGAGTCCTTTAGAAAAACAGTAAGATCACAGACCAAATACCATTTCTTGAAAAAGCAAGAGAAATACAATCAAGTTATTTGGGAGGGCAGCAGACTGAAAGGAGTGTGGGAGGAGCAAGAGAAACACTGACAGGAGCTGGACAGGCTGCCCTGTGTCCTGCAGGAAGCTAGCCTGCATCCAGACGTGAGCAACTGACTCTTGCCATCTTCTATTTAACGGCCGAGGTGGGCATCTCCATGCGTAGTCCTCTGGGCAAATCTCAACTGCGGTTTTGTTCATCTCAGCCCACAGAGGTCTACAACTGAACGTGACCGATGCTCTGCTACAGTGACACATGTAGTAACTAACCCGGGCAGAACCTTGACAGTCAGTGTAGTCTGCGCTACTACTTTTCCACCCGTGCTCTAATGCTGTTAACACAGCAGTTCTGTAAAAGTCCATTCATACTATCTTTTACCTCGCTGTGCTTTATACCTTTTGAAGAGATTAGGAACAGTCTGACTGGAGTTAGTGTGAATCAATCAAAATTAAACAACTGGTAGTGCAAAGACATGAAACTGGGCTGGAGTCAGAGCTGGCCCACGATTTCTACTTTTACCAGAGAAACACTTCCACAGTACAGTCTATTAGAAGTGATGGTCATAAACAGTGATTTTCCCAGGCTCAGCTCCAGTAATACACAGTTCTTAGAAGTGATAGATACATATATCTTTAGATACACATGCCCACAGTTGGCTGCCAACGGCTGCTGTGTCCAGCAGTGGGCAGCTTAAGTTAGCTTAACATTTCTAACAGAGAACGGAAAAATGTACCGGACTATATGACCCCAAAACGGAAAGATCTTTCAGAAGCACCACTAAACACCTTTGCAACCACACATTACTGCCAAGCTTTCAGTTTGCTACCTCGTTCACCTTGAAATCTCAGTCAGGGTGAGATCTCTTTCCCTTGCTTCAAAAGCATTTTCTCAGAGCTTAACGTGCACACACAAGCCTACTGAGTGAGTGTTTAGGAGGGTGCAAGGGCCTCGCCTCGCTGCCTGCGCGGGCTTCGCTGTGAATTAAAAGCATAAAGCACCAAGCAGGATTACATCTATGGTGGGAAAAGGCAACTTCCCCCAGACACTAAACCATACCATGAGTAGATACATCCAATTCTACTTATCAATCCACAGCAATTAGAATTGGAGAAGGCCTGTTAACTCAACCTGTCCAACTTTCTGCAAGTTACTGTACAAAATGTACATCCACTGCAACGACACAGAAATGGTGCCTTAAATAGGCAAAACAATCAGACAACATTTTGCCATGCCTCCAGCATGCTGTTTACTCATATCTTTATAACAAACATTGTAAGCTTTTCCCCCAACATATTTAACTCTGTGTATTAAGGACTTTGAAGTTTCCTTTCAGCATTGCCTTTTCTGATTTAACCTATGACATGTGTTAGCCCTTGCGGTGAACCCAGTCTTCCATGATAAATTGCCGTCAAAAGTGTTAGGATGTGCATGACTGAGAATGAATGTTGTTTTCCTGAGAGGGTGACCTGCCTGCTGTTTTCTTTATTTCCCAGTTTCAATTCTGCCTTCATTCAGAGGCTTCTTGTGTGATCTACCAGCTTTTCAGTGATTCCACTACCACAAGAATCTCCTCTGCCACCAATAAGGGCACACGGCATTTGGGGTAAAATAAGATTAGAAACCCAAGCAAACAATTCTCTGCAAGTCCTTTCTGAGAGAGAGGGAGGTTAATCCTACCTCTAAGCAGATCAGACCATCAGTTACAGCTCACTGAAAACACATAACCTATGACCTTTTCTGGTTTAAACCCTAGTGTAATATTTCCTCTTGACAGAGACACACAGCGTTTTAAATGACAAAAAGAAACGCCTCATATCCTAAAGTCATCATGCCTTTGGCTCCTGCATACCTCTGGCCTTCACAATAAGATCTCTATGAAGTGCTTGCACCCCTTCTCAAGATAGGACGGATCAATCCTGACTGTAAGGCTTCTACTTGCATATCCTGTACCATGTACCTCAGTCACACTTGGAATCAGATGTATTTGAAGAGTATTATGTGAATACAGGTTTAGGTATTTTTTGTTTTACAAATCCAGGCACTTTTGAGGGTAGTTCTGTTTTAACAAGATAACATATTCAGTGTTCCAAACTGAAAGCCAATTTATTTTCAGAGCAAAATGAACCCTGTTGGCTTTTTTGGAGAGGAAGGAGAGGGTGGATTGTTCGCTTGGTTTTGGTGGGGGTATTGTGTTTTGTTTTGCTTTTTAATCCTAACCATTTGCATATAGCATATTTGAGCTCTGGAAAGTAAAACCATTCAAAAGAATGTCTATAAATACCTATTCTCCCTCTGGAGTCCAATCATGAATAATGACATAGGACTATGTAATTTAAAGGTAATTTCTGACCACTATTTTTTTTTTCCTGTGAGATTCTCAGGACAGCATGTTGTAACTATTCTTTTAAAACATAATCTTTACAATTTATTATGAATAGACTATGTCTTAAGCTACAGCTGAATGAACAATTTTTTTTTATGCTTTAGGCATTTTTGTTCATTTCTTATTCAGATGTCTATCAGATGAATAGTTGGTCTGCAGGAATGTATCAGAGCTAGCAAAAATGACTGCAAAGTATAGAATTCACTGTGAACAACTTCACCAAAGTTTTTTTTCATTCTCAATGCTTCTTAACACTGAAAAGCAAATACAAAACTTGGGCATTACTCTGATAACTTCTCCCAACAACTTTTCTGCTTCACTACCCAAATTTTCAATGCCCACAGTTTGTTCAAGGTCATAAACCCTTCCTGGATTAATTAAGCTCCTCAGTAAAAAAAAAAAAAAAAAAAGACTTGCTAGCTTAACTGATGTGGTCAAATACCTTTAACACACAGTAGACATTAGACATGATCAGACTCCAGGGTCAGATAGTAAAGGAAACAAACAACAACAAAAAAGAAACTGCTTGGAAATCCTTTGTTACTGCCTGACCCATTCTGGATAACAAGCACATGTTAGAAGGTGCCTCTGAGTAGGGGCAGGCAGGAGACGAATTCCAGTGTACTAACAGACAGCATGGAAACCCAATCTAATCTAGTTTAGCAAATTTCTGGCCTGGAAATGAATGTCAGGTAAAATTCAATCCATTTGGATGATGGGGTCAGGAATAGAATGATGGAAGACAGCCCAAGACTTCTAATTGTGATTATCTGACTTCTAATTACCCCTGATCAAAGGCAAAATGGGAAATTGGACTCCTACCAACGTAAACATGAACCATAAAGGAATTCCAATCAGGTGATACTCATTTTACTTTAGATTCAGCTTTCTTTGAGACTAAAGGTAAAAAAGTGTAATTACATAACCTGAAATCCAACAGACCAGCTGCTCTAGCTAATAGATAATCAGTGAGAATGTTAGCCACAATGTTATAATGCACGCTCTTAATATTTCAGGGCAATCCAGTGTAAAGCTTATTCATTTGTGCAGTCTGACAAGGGGACCCATCACTGTGGAATAACATATTTCGTATACGTGCTAGTGAAATAAGGTAATAGGAATAGCATTTGGTACCATGGAGATTACACAGACACATCTTAATGGAAATTCTCTATGCAGGGGAATCATGCTATGCAGGAACCAAGCAGTTTTCTATACTAAAAGCAACAGCAGCGAAAGATGCTCTTCACTTACTCCATTACAAACAGAACAGTATACATATACATACGTATAATTTTATGATGCTTATTTTCTGTAGCAACCTATACAAAAACCTTACTTATAACTCTAGCTGCTCTTACACATAAATATATTTAGCAACGAAAGCTGGAAGGGAGTTAACTTCCTTTTAAAGCTGTTAACTTTAAGTTCAGGTCATACAGATCGTGGCCTTGCAATGACTCTGGACAGTAAGAAAGAAATAAGCAAGAATTCTCCTTCTTGCTACAAGTACTTTGTTTTCTTCTTTTAAAAGAGCTCTGTCATCAACTAAGTCAAGTCACGTAAGGACATGCTGTTGTTCTCCCAAGATGTGAGAGAATCTACTTCAACGCTCTGTATCAGGAACGATTAAATAATGTTGTCTGAATCAGATACTGTCAGAGCAGATAGCGAGCCCAGCATTTTTCCTCAGTACCTGCTTCAAATATCTTGCACTGGATAGTGGCCAACCATACACTGAAATATCTACGTTGTTTACAAACTGACTGAAAGCATCACATGTACATACCAAACTGAGCAGCGTTTCATTTCAGCATTTGAAGTTCCTATAGTATTTAACATTTCAGCACTGGATCCATATTACTGTAGTTGCAGTAATATAAATGGCAAAAGTAACCTGCTCAATACTGAATCATTGTTGAAGTGATCCAGATAATGAGCTGACATACCATAGTTGTCAGCAATTGTTTCACATAGTCTATCAAAAGTAGAATATTTTGTGAATAATTAATTGTGATGCATTCATCTTTCCAGAAATCACTCAGTGCGGTCAGCAAAGTCCAGTTATACAGACCTAGTTTTGCAGTGTCTGGACTAGCACAGCTCTGTATGTATTCAAATTATTAACATGTAAAATAATCTAACAGCATCTCAGAAGTTCTGCCGCTAACCACAGAGTTGTCTTTATTTGACTCATTGTCCAGCACTTGGAGACCTCACAAGAACCTTTTTAAAGCATCTATTTATTGGTCTTCCACATTGTTACAAAACAAAGCTCAGCTCTGCCCCAACTTCACACACCATTATGACATGGATCATTGACTTTAGGTCTTCCTTGTAGGCTCCCTTCCTGGCCCATTCACTCATGAAAGGTTTATTGCTCACTAGTTACTGATGTGCATCTCCTGCAAGCTGCAGGGCAAAATGAGAGTCCTGTGAGGACCATCTACCTTGTCAGAAAGTCGTGGGACAAGCATTTGTTCCGTAAAGGAATTCAATACCAGCTACTGTGCAGGTCTAGCACGTAATAAACCAAATTAGATCATTAGAACTCTTTTAAGAAGGGCTTTTTCACACCACTTGGCACAATAAAAGGCCTCAAGAATGGTCAAAGATAAGGTCAGAGATACCACAAGGTCTCCACTTTCCTCGTCTTATTTTCAAAGTTTTGTTTTACATAGACTCCTGGTTTAATTACCTACAACCAAACACAGCCTCTGCCATGCAGCGTTTCCTCTGCTTTGTCAGATATGCCTCTTACAAACATTAGAGCTGGATGTGGCATTCCTATCAGTGAACTGCAACAGCACAGTCACAGATTATTAATGGACATAACAACAGGTAAATAACTAGGACGGACACGTTCAAAAACTCCACTCCGAGGTTGGACTTTTATCAAGATTTACTGTCAGCTTAGCTACTATGCAGTAAGTAGGCATTCGTTCTTAAACTCTAAGGCAGGAGATCAACCAAGAGAAAGAGTCACTTACCGGATCACATTTGATAACTTGTGATAGGAAATGTGTGAGGCATTGATAGGAGAGGAAAGTGTTAGTGTTCCCCAGATGCAGGCCTTGCACAGCTGCTACCACACTGCCAGCTGCGATCATGGAAGGTGGGTTTGAAATAAATTTAATATCTGTATGAAGAAAGAAGAGAGAGAAAAAAAAAAAAAAAGACTGAAATGATTGCTTTAGGAGAAGCCTGCCCATATGCATACACTCTTCTACCAGCACGGCTTCAGCTGCCAACTATTGCATCCGCAAAGGTACGGAAAACTGTGAGCAGAAAGGTGCCTCCTGCTCTATAACCTGTTACAGGTCCAAACGTGTGAACACTTATCCACCTGAGCAACTGTACCTCAGCGAGTAGCCCTTCCTAGCACTAAGCCTGGGCAGCCATTCATCACTTTGAGGTATTTTTGTCATACACCGGGCCCCCATTCTTCAAATGTTAAAATACTTTGCTCAAGTGAATAATGCCACTGGGGTCAATGGCATAATACATCTGAGAAAACCTGCTCGCATTCTTAAGTCTTTTGCAGGATCAGATCCTAGGTGCGTCCTAACCAGGAGTCCTCGGGCCCTTTAAAGCAGAAACCTTTACACTGACATTCAAAGGAATATAGCTTTAATGAACAACATCAACAGAAAGAAAGAAAAAGACTGCTTAACCCTGTCAGGAGGCAGATAATCCATATTTAAATTAAGGTTTCATCTTAAAAATGCTTTGTCTCAACCTAGTCTCTTGTCAGTGGCTGCCATCCATCCTGGCAACAGGGATTTAATGTAAATGTGGCATAACTAAGTGACGGGGGTCCCAAGAATTGGCGGACAATCAGTTACATTCTGATGTGACACCATGCTGACAAGAGGCTGGGCCCCCTTCCAGACTGCATTGCTGTAGGTCTCTCCACAAAGCCACTCCCATGATTCCTTAAGGGGCTATCTCTGCCATTTAGCATGTTTTTCGTTTGGGTTTTGTTTCGTTTTGTTGTTTGGTTGGTTTTTTTTTTATCAAGAGTAATCCACATTTTAATGCTAAGACTTCTGCTGAACAGGAATGCATTTGATCCATGGCAGTGTACACCTTGGAGGAGACTCAGAAACACAGGGAAGTGGAACAACTAAACGTCCAATTTTGTGAGGAAGAAAGGGAAATGCCACATTATACACAAGAACCTGAGATACATTCCTTCAGCTTTTATCAGAATGCAACTTCCTCTGGGCTGAAAAAACATAAACCATCTGTCAAACTCTTGAATGAAGTCAAAGGAATGGACAGCTTAGAGGACTCACTGGAACAGTTTAAGTATTAAATCATGCATCTCCTTTATTATGATAAAGTAACTTTTGTGTAAATGTTTTACCAGCGAAACTAAAGACTTTGGGACTCTGAAAGTCCTCTCTCTGACTCTACGCATATACCTCTGACACCCCATTTTATCCCTGACCAATACCCACCTTCAAAGGGGCATTTCGCCCGGCCTTCTGTGAACCTTCAAAATTAAACTGATAGGATGAATTGTGGCCAGACTTGCATGATGCACTACCAGTGAAAAGGCAAGCTTGATCTCAAGTAATCTCATTTACGTCACCATGCTTAAATTAAATTTAGGTTATCCCCTTTTCCTCATCTGCCCATTTCTGGGCAGATACAAATACACCCACCTTCTAGCAAGCTTTGGTCACTCCCCAAAATCAGAGTAGTCCAGACTGCATGCTTTTGACGCTATACACATAGCAAAGCCAGTCCCCTAACTGAAATGCTGACACACAGTTGCAGGTGGACTTCAGAAATGCTGTGTTTCGGTGGGTGAGCATGAATGCCACCAGGACTGGGTTGCTCAGAAGGGTACGGTGGCAGCGTGTTCGCGACACTATTTACTGAGCTCCACAAACAGAACATGACCAAAATGTGTCAGTTTAATGAGTCTGTCCTGACAGGATCACGTTTGGGATTAATATTTGCGTTCTTCTTTTAAAGGGAGCAGTAAACAAGAACATGAATTCATAGTCACACCCTCATTCTTTCCAAGGTGGAAAAGTGATAATGAAGTTTAAATGACCAGTTTGTGTCTGTCCCTATAACCACTCCAGACAAGCAGCATGGACTGCCTTTTTGTTGCAACTCAACAAGGAATTATTTGTGGCAGAGGCCACTAATTTCAGCATATTAATCAGGGGGCCCCTCTCGCCTGTAATTGGATGCCCCCAAGTGAAGAGTGTGGCATCATTGTCAGCCTCCATCGCCTCATCTTGCGCTATTGAGCGCTCAGGAACAAGGGGGCTTCGGTGAGATGAATTAGACCTGACACAGCCACAATGGGGTAGGGGGCCCCATCAATTGAAGCACACATCCCCAGTAGCCTATCTGAGACTTCATCCAAAAAGAATAAACAACTTCAGCGTTGTTAAAAAGAGAGAGAGGGAGAGAGAGAGGGGAGGGGGAGGAGAGAGAAGAATGCCAGCCACCCTGAAGGGAGGACAAAGCAGGCATATAGGCACTGCAGCGCTTTAAAAAAAATTCCTAACAAGGCGAGTCACCCCTTTTCCTTTTTAAATGGAGCAGCAATTCCATCCGTCTGGAGAGCTGGGGGCTATGAATGAAAATCTTTTCATTGAGGCAAATCAAAACTGCGAACATAAATCACTTGCTGCAAGATGCAACACGTTCCAACTGGTCACATACCTTGAGACTTCCAATTTTATAAAGGCCAGAGAATAGGAGAATTGTAACACGCTTGTTTCAAAGGGGGATCTTTCTTTCTGCATCGCAGAGGAGGAAAGCAACCAACAATAATAATAATAATATAAAAGGAGCCTGGTATGTTTTGATAACCAGAGGAACATAATGAAATGCTGAAGCTCCAATATTTGTTGCTATTCATTGTTATACTTGTATAGAGCTGCAGTTCTCCCTCAACACTGGTCTTAACTTGGGCCAAAAGAGGCCTGCTTCCTTTTGAGCTCTCCCTGCCTTGCTCGGCCATGCCAAAGCCCCATTCATTAAGCTCAATTATGTGTTAACTTCAAACAACCCCTGGTAATTTTTTTTTTTTTTTGCTTTTGCTTTTTCTCCCGAACCTACCACAGCACAAAGACATCCTTTGGTGAAAATGAATTTTTCAAAACTAAACCAAATCAAACAAATCCACTTCTACTAGCCAGACAACTGAAGAGGGAGCTTAGAAGGAATTCCCCTCAACTTCACCTTGCAGCGTAACCTTCTCTTTCTGGAGCAAACACATACACACTCATCTACAAACACTTCCACAGCCTTCACCTTGTTAAGCCAACTGGCGGAGATTTTATTTTCTAAGCAAGCATTATTTTGCCATCTTTTCTTAGGAGATCCTCCTCTACAGTAGAGGACATGGGCTGTACTTCAAGCAAAAGATATACTGCACTTGCCCCTGAGGCCACTTAAGCCGAGTGTCAGTGTTTCCAGTGGACTTTGGATTGGGCCCCACAGCATCCAGGCAGCACAATGCATTTGCAGTCCATCTAGGTTCATTTTGGCAAGGGGAAATACAACACAACCCAGCAACAGCAAAGCAAAGTCCAGATGCTACTTAAGCCACATGTGATCTTCACTAGCCAACAAAGAAGTCATGAGGAAAGCAAAAGGTAGAGAAAATCCTGACATCCAAAAACAACAATAAGAATACAGAGCCTAGTGGCAGCCTTCCTGAGTGCTCTTTCCCCAGGCAATATTCCCAACTTCAGTAGGGAGCTGAAGAGGGCCCCAATTCTGGTGAGCTCAGCACTGGGGTTTTTTTTAAAGCTAAGTAAAACTCCCAGAACATGGTTCTCATTTACTGATCCATTCTCCAGCTGTGGTGTGTAGCAGTGTTAAATAAAGGCTCTGGATGTGCTTCCTAAAAGAAACATAACAACACCGACAGTAGATCAAAGTACTGGACTCTTAGCAAGTCTCCAACCTTTGAACTACTCTTGTTTTCATCCCTGTCATTGCCAACACAACAACCTAGGTTAAACATCCCCATATCCAAAGGGGAGGCCGGGTGGCTGTTCTCTTTAGCTAGCAGCCGAGGAAGCTTCGAACTTAGCAAATCACGTGCTCAGAGTCACAGTAGCCTTATCTGGTAGAATCTGGCATGAAGACTTACGTCCGATTTTCCCAAAATGTTGCTGCCGGTAGTTTGAAGGCTGTTGGAAGGTTGTAGCGCTCCGAACACCAAGCATTACTCCAGGCAAGCTAACTTACGAACTGCCCATTATGCTGATGTTAGGCCCAAGATGAAGAGCAATGCCAGTGTTTATAAATTCTCTTTTATGGCTTGGTCGTTTCTATCTTTAGGCCTTGCAGTAGGGCCAATTCTGTGAAATAAAGTTTTTCTTCTGAGTGCCTGCAATCTTTCTTCAATTTTTTATACCAGATCCATCTCTGGAAAATGAACCACACAACATTAATTTGTGCCATTGACCACACACATCCCACCGAGGTTTTCAAGTGTGGATAGCTCTTCTCAAGTCCAAATGCAAGCTTGACCTCTTTTTTTTTTTTTTTAGCACAACTGCTACTGAATATTAATATTTACTAAAGCACTGTATCTCCTTTACACTAAGTTTTTATCAGTGTCAACAGAGTGTCTGGCATTCCTTTTTATGTGCTTACTGCAAAAGAACATTTGCTTTGCTTTTTTCTTCCTTATCCTTTTGCCGTTCCTGGCTTGGTCTTGCCATACTAAAAGAAAACGCTCTGAACTCGTTTTGTTTAAACCAGAGGATCTTCCCTCTAGAACTTCTTTTGTCCCTGCTCCTCCACTCTGTCCTGTGGGAACCACGGGATCTGGAGAACAGAAAGGCTCTTCTAAAACTTTTGTTTCCTTCCCACTTGCTAGGGTTCAGCGGGTAAAGCTGGTGCACGTACAAACGCATACGCACACAGTCCACATGCAAACATGGAACTTCAAAGCAGCAGCGCGCGCGCACACACGGTGCCCTTGAAACCAAAGCTCAGGCCTCTGCAAACCTGGCCTAGCGAACAGTCCGCGTCTCGGGAGGCCGGCCCCGCACATGGCTCCAGCACAGCACGTGGTCAGAAGGGTGCAGATGGCAGCGGCTGGGTCCTGTGCCAGGAGAGCCTCTGTGCCGCGTGGCCCTCCTCCAACCCACCAGCCACCGAGGAGAGGAGAGGGGAAGAGGCGATGTGAAGAGGGAAGTTTTACCCGCCACCCCCACACACACAGAGCTATTCACAAGCCAAATCTCCCTCTGCCTTGAAAAACTGTTAAGAATGAATCCATGTGAAAAGGGATTCCCTGTACGGGCAGCCAGCCTTTTGCAGCCCCCCACCACCATGTAACACCCGGCGTGCAGAGGTGCAGAAATCCTGCCAGGCTGAGCTGCCACTCCACGGTTACGCTGCGAAGAGGGGGAGGACCTCCTCCTTCCCTGCCACCACCACAGACTCGATTCATAAGCAAAATAACTTCTGAAAAAACTTACCTCTGCAATGTAATCCACCTTCTGCAAACAAGGGGCAATAATCGGGGCTTAAACTACCTCCCCACAGCTCTGTGGGCTCGCTTTAGACCACGGCTGCGGGAAGCTTTGCAAGCCAGGGGGTAGGCGCGTGTAGGGGAGGAACACGCTTTGCTTAATGTGCAGGGCTCATACCTGTAGCGCACAGAGCCACAAAAGTCTGAGCATGTTTACGGATGATCTGCTTGGTGTCCTCTGCCAGAGGCATTTTAGTAAGGAAATGTTCAATGAAATCGTGGGGGGTCATTGCAGCCAGATTCCATTTCAGCTTATTCACCAGAAGCAGCTCCATTTGCTGCAAAGACAAGAGGGAGGGGAAGCAGGGGGAGAAGAAGGAGGAGAGGGAAAATGTGGTTAGCTCCGCTCACCCGCGGCCGGGCCAGCAGTCCGCGCTCGGCCCTTTCCGCCTCCCCGGTGGGGCTGCGGTCCCTGCCGCGGGGTGCCCCGGCTCGGGCGGGCGCCGGGGGGGCACCGGGCAGCTGTCCCCTGTAGCGCATCACCCACCGCAACCCCCGCGGGGCCGCCAGGGGGCGCCCGCGCGCCGCCCAAGCCCTGCGCTGCCGGTGGGTCCGGCCGGGGCAGCCCGCGGGCCGGACGGGGGGGGAGGGGGGTGCGGGGTCCGGGGGAGCGGGGGCGCCCGGCCCGGTGCCGGCCCTCACCCCGGCCCCGCTCCCCTCCCCGCCTGCCGCCGCCGGGGCTGCAGCTCCTGCGGCCGTGGGGAGCAGCGCCCGCCCGCCGCCGGCACGGAGGCAGCCCCCTCCCCGCCTGCCCCGGTGTTCGGGGGGCTTCCTAAGCGGCAGCTGTGCTTGGGAGGCTGGGGGTGATGTTGGTTTTGTATTTATTTTTTTATTTTTCCTGAGATGATTAAACATGAAATTACCAGTAATTCGTCGGGTCTAATGGAGTTATCTGTATAAATGCACAGTTTTTCTGCGGTCAGAGGAATAGTTTCCTTCATTTTTGAAGCCACAAACATGCAGGTAGCTCCGAGCAATTGCAATCGGCTTTTCTTGAGGGGTTCAAACGACAAAAATCTGTCCAAATAATTCATAGCCAAGGGGAAAACTTCCTCTTCGCACTTCTGCTCCTCGCAGACCTAGAAGAAGGAGATCGTTGAAGAATAATTTAATAGAAGTGAAAGCTAGGCTTGCCCCACCGCCCTCGCCTTCCCTCCCCCCTCACCCCCCAGGCTTTGCAGGGCAAGGTTGAAGGAGACCATGGGGAAAATGCAGTTGGGGGAAACGGATAAATAAGGGGAAAACAGAGACATCAAAGAAAATGAAAGAGAAAGTCACGAGTGACAAAGTGGGGAGAAATGTGGCATTAGAAATCCGCAGGGGATTCATGGTAAAAAAAAAAAAAAAGGGGGGGGGGGGGGGGGGATGTCTCGAAGAGGAGGTCTGTCCCCATCCTTCCAGCCCCTAGAACAAATTTTTTAAAAAGAAAGAAAAAGGAAAGCGGAGGAAAATGGGAGCCCCCCGTGCCTGGGGATGGGGTGCAGAGCCCGGCCTGCCCCTGCGTTAATTTATTTCGCTGGTATTTTTTCATCTAATTTGCCGTTGTGCTGCCGATTCCACTCCGGTCGAGACACAAAGGTGGCGTCCAGCCTCATTTCCCCAGACGTCATCTTTTCAAAAAATATTTAAAAATATTTAAAAAATTTTCCGAGCTCTCAAAAAAGGCTGAAAATGAAGCGGCGGGGGTCCTTTACCGAGCCCCGTGTCCATGGTCCTGCTGGGGGGCTCCGGGGAGGCCCCCCGAAGTGAAATTCACCGCCTCCCTCTCTCGCCCTGCAGCACAGCCGGGCGCGACATCTCCCACAGCAAGGCTGGGCGCTGCGCTTTCAAAAATTAATTAAAAATAGATCGCGGGCGCCCAGAGCTTCCAAAAAGGCATGAAAATGTAGCCCAGCTCCTGGGGCTCCCGCTGGGAGCCCCCCCAGACGTGTCCCGCCGGGGGACGAGGCCCTTTCCAACTCGCTTTTCCCAGGCGACCCCGCAGCTCGCCGCCGCAGCACAAGCGTGCCTTTGAGGGGTGATCACAGCCCGAGCCTCTCTTCGCGCTGAACAAAGAAACTTTCACCCTGCAGCTCCCCCCAGAAACGCCGGAGCCCCTCCGGCCGGTCCCCCTGCCCGCAGCCCCCGCGGGGTCCCCCGGCCCCCGACCTCCTGCCCGCGGCCCCCTTCCTCCGCTCCCCCCGCCACACACACCCTTGGCTTGCTCCCCGAGACTTTCTTAATTTTTTCTCCCGATTAATCAACACTTTTGCTTTGCAAATAAAAGAACAAAGATGGCGCATAATACTGGCACGGGCAGCCGCTTGCATACGTGTACAAGGATATTAATTTTAAATAAAATCCTCAGAAAAAATGAACTGGCAGGCTGTCCCCGGCGGCCCCGCACGGCGGGCCGTGGGCTCGGCAGCCGGGGGGCACAGCCGGGCTCGGCTCCGCGCTCCCTCCGCCGGTACCGCCTCGCCCCGACGGCCGGAAAAGGTGCCGGGGCACCCCCCGACCCGGTCTACCGGGGGGGTTGGGGGGGGGGGGGGGGGGGGGGGAAGGTCCGTTCGCCGCCCCTCCGCGGCGGGCCCCGACCGCTGCAGCGGGGATAAAGCGGCGGCAGCACCGGCGGCGGCGATGGGGACCCCGGCCCGCGCCCCCCCGGTACACGCGGCCGTCTCGGAAGCCAGAGCAACGTGTGCCGCGGAACTGATTTGGGGGGAGGGGGGGGGGGGGGGGGGAGAGAGCCGCAGGAGATGGCGAGCAGCTCCCCGGGTTTAATTCATTTCGGTGCCGAAGCTTGCAAAGAAAATCCCCGCAAGATACAAACCTCCAACATCCAAGTGGCAACTATTTTCCTCATATATGGCAAGATTTCTTTCTGCACGCACTTGAAGTAGGAGACGGAGGGCGAGCAGGTCTCCTCCGCCTTCAGCATTGTCTGCAGCACCCTGTCATTGAGGAGGTTGGCATCTAGGTAGGCTCGTCGGATGGTCTCCACCTCGCAGCACAGCAGCTGATGTTCCATGTCTGCCTCCGTCGCCTCGAGTCAGTTTTCTGCAGCAGGACTGAGTCGCTCGCTCGCTCTCTCTCTTCCCCGTCCAGGAGTCCCTTGGATGCTGCTTCTGCTACTGCCGCTACAGCCCTCTGGAGGCTGCAAAACTTTCTAACTTCCAACAAAACTCTCCTGTATAGTCCTGTGACGTTACTGTTGTTAAGCAGAGATCAAAGCACTAGAGAGAATGAGAAAGAGAGAGAGAGAGAGCCAAAAGCAAGGGGCAGAGCCCTAAAGCCATCCCATAGGCTTCAAGTCCTTCCCCTTTGCTTAGCTTATAGAGAGCTGGGTTTTAATGCAAATGCAAATGAGACAAGGGCTTGCTTTCTTCAAGGGCAAGGGAGAGGTGGGGGAAACCCAAATTGTCTCTTCAGTGTATCATGCATAATTTTAAAAATGGAGCGAGTTCTGCAGTGGGAGCCAAATGATGAATGGGGCTAGGCCACACACAGACACGCAGGGATATAAATACGAGGAGCCTTGGTTGGGATTATTTTACTGGGGGCGCCGGGGAGGGGGAGCAGGACAGCACCAGTGTGTCGCTGTTCCTTATCAATTATTACTATTACCGTCACCAACACCTACCTGCAATATCTGTCATTTTAAAACCCCCGCTCTTTGTAGTTGATCCCAAGGGAAAAGCTTTCTCCCATTTCCTCAGTCCTATTTTTTTCCCAGCCTAGACGGTTTTGCTGCGCGCCAGAACTTTGAAGGAATTGGGGTGTCCCCCTCCAGCAAGATGGTGGTTTACGTCTCTTCCTTTTTTTTTTTTTTTCTTTTTTTTTAACGTCTTTCCTTTCACTTTGAAAGTTTTACCCTCCAAAAGGGTCACGGAGGTGGCAGGGGACAGGGCGACAGCTAATCCCAGCTGCGGTCGGTGGCAGCACATGCCAGACAGGCCGCAATCGGCACCCCACTCCCACCGTTCACAGCCACCCAGAAAAAAATACCCCAGCAGAGCAGCAAAATGGTGGCCCAAGCTTCCTCTAGCACCTAAAGGGAGATGAATTGGTGGCGGGGGGGTGGTGGTGGAGGGAGGTGCTGGCAGCCGCCAGAGCCCCAGAGCCTGCCGGGGCCTCATCCGCCACGCCACGCTGCCGGGACAGCCTGTCCACGCCTGACGTGCAGTGGCGGGGCCCCACTGTAAGGAGCTCCCATTCCCCGGCTGAGCTGCCTCGACCTGAAAACACTTTGCACTGTTTCTAATAATAATAATAATAATAATAATTTTTTTTAAAAGTGTCTTCTCTTCTAGAATCCTCCCTTTTGAGAGGCTGATAGGGGAACTCGGGGCCTGCCAGAGAATACCGGAGGTGACGCCAAAGCACCAACTGCACGGGAGACACCACCAAAATGGAGTGAGGAAAGGTGGGAAGGCCATAAATTGGGGTTCACACTGCCTTCTGCCTGCCTGCCCCTCAAAACCTGAGCACGCGGGTTAACCATGCCCTCGGTGCTTTGGCATCCCCTGGGCACAGCACAGACAGCAGGAACACCTACCTACCTGTGGTACGATGCTCGCGGCAGCATTGCCCACAGGCGTTGGGGCAGCGGGAGGGTCTCCTGGCTGTGGAGGACATGCCCTGGCGGCCATGCCATAGAGTCATACAGCATCTCTCCTGCATGACCTGTGGGGAAAGCAGCGTCAGTGATCACAGGGCACGCTGTTGCACAGTTGCATGTTTACGTAATTGCTTTGCACGGAACCTCTGCCCATCTTTCCTAAGTTTGCCCGCTCGCTTGACCACTTGTCTCCATTTTGCCTTTGCGTGCTAGAAGGCCATCGGAGGGCCAGGGATCTCAGTTCCCCTTGCACGCCACAGCCTGTGGGGTGAGCCAGGATGGTTCCCCGGCAAGGCGGCTGTCCCCTGCCCACACCCCTCCGCTGGGCCGGTGGGTGCTCCCTGTGCAGGACATGCACCGGTTTTCATAGCTTTGCCCGGCCGGGGAGGCTTTAATTTTTAATGAAGAAACACGCCACGACCCTGTGCCCCTGCACTAGTGCTCGGCCTGCCTGCGATGCACAACTGGGGGGCAACTGACCGCCCTGCAGCCCCAGCACCTTCCCAAGGCGCAGCGGGTTTGGGGGTGCAGGGAAAACCCTTGGGGGGGCGCCGGTCCCACGGATCGCGCCAGCTCTCGGCCTCCAGACATGTGCTCCCGGCCACGTCGCCGCACGGACTCCCTTCTCCCAGCCCGGCGCTACACCCCGCCGCCGCCCCCCTCACCCTCCCGCTGGGGTGGGCTCCGTGAGGGGGGTCCCCGTGTGCCCCCCTCCCCCGGCTTTCATTCACACGGCTGCGGGCTGGCGGTGCCGGCGGCGGGAGCGGCCTGGCCCGCGGCCCGGGGAGCCCCCGGCGGGCGGCGCGGGGCGGTGCGGCCGCAGGAAGCGGCCATTAGCGGGAGCCAATGGGGGCGCCGGGCTGTTACCAGGCGGGACGGGCAGATCTCGGCGCCAGGCTCGCCCGGGCCCGCCGAGACAAAGAGGACTGGGCGCAAGGGCCAGAGCCGCTGCCGCCGGGCCGGACCCCCAGTCTCGTCCCGCGCTCACCCCGGTGGCCGCAGCTGCCCGGCCCAGGGGGGCGGCGCCGCTCGCCCCCCCCGCTGGGGGCCCGCCCCGCTACCCGCCCGCTGGGCGGCGGAACGGGGCTCCGGCAGCGCTGGCTCCTCGTCCCGCACTGCCGCCGTCCCCCCCCGCCGTACTCCCGCGGGCCCTCAACCGGCAGCGCCCGCCGGAGCCCCCGGGGGTGCCTGCAGCGCGGCGGCTCTGCTCCCCGCCCCGGGGCTGCGTGCTTAACGGGCGTGCCGCCTCCTGCCCCGCCGCCAGCGCGCCCAGCCCGCGGCGCTGCCCCGCTGCTCCCAGGGGCGGCCGCCGCCGCTCGCGGCCCCGGGGGCTTCCGAGGGCGCTTCCTTCCTGCCCGCCGCCCTCCCCGCTGCCGGGGCCGCCGCTCCCGGCCGGCACTTTCTCATGATGTCATCCCGCCCCGCGCGCCGCGCCGGCCCCGCCGACAAGGGGCGCCCGGCCCGCCCCCGCCGGCAGCGCGCGCCGCTGCGCGGCCCCGCCGCCTGAGCGCGCATTCCTCGCGTGCCGCCGCCCGCCCGTATTCTTACGAGGAGCGGCGCAGGGGGGGCGCCGGCGCGGAAACCTCCCCCCTCCGCGCCCCGCTCTGGTGGGGGCCGTTCGACCTGAACTGGCGCAAACGGGAGGGGGAGCAGCGGCTCCCGTGGGGGCGGCGGTGTCGCCCCTCATGCCGCGGCTTCATACCGCGGGCGCCTCCGCCCGGCCCTCCCGCCTGTAATTACGACGCGGTAACGAGGCGGGAGGCGCTGAGGTGCCCGGCGCTGCGGCGCGAGGCAGGTGAGGCGCGCGGCCCCTCACGGCCTCCCGCCATGTTTTCCCCTTGGGAGCTGTGCCCGCAGCGCCTGGCGCAGGGCCGGACGTCCTCTGGGTGGTGGGAGAGGTGCGCAGACCATCTCCCTTGGCGGACAGGTGCGTGTGGGCGAGCTGCTCTGCCAAGGACAACGCTGGGGAAGCAGATCCCGAACCCCAGTGCGCTGGAGGGGCCACGGGGCAGCTCTTCCTCCTTCCCACCCGGCGCTGACAGTGGTGGCGACCCAAATGCAGGGCCACCATATGGGTCCATGGAGGGAGGGATCTGAAGGAGCAATGCTGCTTTGATAGATTTGTGTGGGGGAACCCTCACCAAGCTGGGGAGAAGTGTGAGTCAAGGGAGGGGAGAGCCTGGCCAGGGCGTCCTGAGGCGAGGCCGCATCGTGGTGGCATAGGCCGGGCAGGGACAGACCATAGCCACCTTCCAGAGCTGATGGCAGTTAGCTTAGCCGAAATTTAGCCTGGAGAGAGGAGGTAGTAACATGGAGAAGTGAGGCAAAAGGGCTAAGGACAGGAAGAAGAAGGAAATGAGGGCTAGTTTGTGCCTTTCTTCATCAGGGGAAACCTCATGTTCAGCCATGGCAGAAATGAACCGACGGAAGGAGACGCACTGAAGGAGGTCTGGCAGACAGCATCAAGGTGAATAGACAGCGTCTTTGTGCAGCAACATCCTCAAAGTGAAAATGTTTCCGTGGAAAATATTTTGATTTCAAACCCAGCAGCTACGGTTTTTGTTTTGCTGTGCACTGTTAACCCAGAGTCCTCAGTTGACAGTACGTTCTGGTAACACATCAGCATGAAAGTGACCGCTATAGACACTGATGTTTGATACAGTTTTGTGAACCATGAAAAAACATGTATTAGCCACATAGAGCATTTAAAGTCATTTTACAAGGTAGAAAAGGAACGTTTTCTCCATTCCACAAACTGATGCTTCCTCTGTGTAGTACTGCAAGGCAATTTAAAGGCACATTATAAATACCATTAGAAGTTTGGGGTTTTTTTGATTGGATATTGGTAGTAGTTTTTGAAGCACTGTGTTACTGTTTTTCATCTCTCTTTCACCAATATTTTAAAACAAAATGGTGCTTATAGGTTCATTTCTGCTCCCACTGAAGTCAGCAGCCATTGGGTTGCTGTAATGAGGCAGATTGCTGATGTGACGATGTGCTTGAGGCAGGGGGACAGAGAGTTTACTGGAATGATCCCTAGGCTGTATTATTCATTAGTGGTGAAGCCCTAATCAAATTTTGCGGAGTGCCTTGCATAGGTAAGTGCCAGTAAGTCAGTATGTGTCACATACGCTGCACAAAAGCTATTTCAGGAATGTCTTAGGTGTCGTCTTCTTACGTTTTTCTTGTCTCCCTCTGCCAGAAAAGATGCATTAGTAACTGTGATCCATACTATCAGATAGGCTGAGCTGGAGGGGTAGCTCCAACGAGGCAGATTTGACTCCTGGCTAAACGTATTGGCTGCAGGGATCAACATGCCTTCCTGTGCACATCTCTGTGCAGTAAAAAGGTGTAAAGACAGAATTATATTTTGGGACACTCCAGTCTAAATACAAATGAGATCTGGCACATTTTTTGTCACAGTCTCCACTGCCTGTTCTCCAGCTCTCCCAGAGCCCAGAACCGAGTCTATCTAGCCATGTAACTGCACTTCTCATTTCGGTCCGCTGCCCTGTCTGTTTTTTCTCCACCTGCTTGAAGGTGGTAAATCTGCTCACCACATCTTTGTGACACACTCTCTGAGTAAAAGTGATACAAATAACCTTTGGGACCATATTTTTGGGGGTGCTCAGCACTTCTTAACTCCAATTTAAGCCAGTGGCAGTTCTAGGGGTTATTTCTTCAGGACATCAGCTGCCTGGCTCCCCTGTAATCCACTCACCTCCTTTAAGGTCCCAGTTCTTGGTACATTAACTGTACCAAGGGACAGAAGGAGAGGCTTTCAAAATCGAAGTCGTATTGACATCTGACACCCACCTAAATTGTTTCTGTGTTCTCTCATGCTTTCTGTTGACTTGAAGTTCTGTGTTTGGGAAGCTCATCTGCCTTGTTTCAGGACTTCTTGAATATTGGTCTTGAATACATTGGTTGAACAACCACAATGACCAGAGGAACTTTACTTGTACTACCTAACGTTGCTCACCATGCAATGTTCTCCACCAGGGGCCAAGAGAAAGTGAGGATGAGGAGAGAAAGAAACCTGCTTCACTTAAAAGCAGTGGACTGGGTAATGTAGATGATTAGGATTTAAGATATTTCACTGAAAGAGCTGCAGTTCAGTAGCATGAACAATCCCAGAAAGTCTCCTTTCGCTTGTGGTGGTCTGTGAATGGCTTTCCCAACTCTTTCTAAGCAGACAGGCACCGTTGTGCCCCCAGCAAGAGGAGGGCCTTGCTGTTCACGTGAGTGAGACCCTGGAAGCTGAAACTGCAAACATCTTGCAGGTGACTACAGCATCCCTCAGACTGATTTGAAAACCTCAGCCATTTTACTCCTTGGTTGTAAAGTGGATTGGCACCTCTCTGAAGGACAAGCATGTGTTCTTTGAACCTTTAGTAAAAATCGTTTGGCTCAAAACCAAGTCTAAAACACTGGATTATAATTCTAACCTGAAGCATAGATGACAAAATGATAAATTTGCAAAACTCAGGCATTTTTCAGAGCACATGAATTCAATGGGAGTATTACCATCAACATCAAAGGGAGCAGGATTGAACCTGTAATGTATAGCACTAATGACTACAATCAAATAAACTTACATTGCCTGGGTTTGCTACCACCTTTTGCCTTGTGTGTGTGTGTGTGTGTGCACTTTTATGTGTGTGCCAAATGAGTGGATCCAGAGTGCTACCATTTCACATCTGGGGCAGTTATACCAGACTGGTAAAAATATAAATTGTGATGCAGGGTGACAAGCTTTGGGGAATCTGGTCTGCTTGTTTCTGTGCATCACTAAAGGAAGCAAAGAACTGAAAACCTTAAAAGATGAGATTATAGCCTTAGTAAAGTCTTCAGAAATATTTATATTTAATTTGATCTGCCTGTGGCAGCTGACATTTTTTTACTTTCTTGCGGTGCAGCTCAGTTTGATTAAAAAATAGTATGGAATAGCATATCTTTGGGGAAATATTCCATGTTTCTCTATTATATATATTTTATATATATGAAACATTGTATGTTTCCTAGCGTTACATCTTTGTATACTGGTTGTTTTATATTCTTTTTGCTGTGTCTGGAGTAGCGCACAACGTCAGCAGTAGTTGTTTTGTCCCCTCTGGTTACTTCTTACCTGACTCGCTCTCCACTGAGCTACAGCTAGTGACAGAAGAGAATGTAAGGTATGATAATAGCCTCCTGTTTAACTCAACTGAATTTGTTTTGTTGGCTAATTTTCATTGGTGTTTACATCCTTCTCTAAATTGCTCAGATTTACAACCTTAAACTGTGGATGCTGCTTCTGGGCTGGGGGTAGGGTGGGTGCGAGGGACTGGAGCAGGAGTAATTCTTCTAAATGTGTGTTACATTTCAGAGAGATTAAAGTTAAAAGACAAAATAAAATGTGAATGTCAATTTTGATTAATAGCTACATCCTTTTTGTTTCCAAACCATGATATTTTCTGAGGTCTTAACATTACCTTAGCCTAGGAAGAGCCTAGAGTTTTTTGCAGCATCAGTGTCTGCTTTTAAAGAACAATCAAAATTAAAAATGTGATGCCATTCCATTCAAAATTCCCTTTATTCTTTAGGATTTGTTCATTTCCCAGCATGGGACTTAAGTGGCTTTATCAAAGTGCTTAGTTTGCTGTTGCCTGTTGATAGGATCCCCAGTCATTCACATAATGAAAGTGTATAAAACTTCCATTCCCTTGACTATGTGAGGAAGGTCTTTTTAACGCAGCTGAAAAATATGGATAATGCTGTCATGGGATTCCCTAGTCATGATTGCATCAGGCTATGAAAACATCTGGATGAACAGAGTGAAGTTAGATGAGATCATCTGACAGAGATTCTCAACTGGAAAATGGTACTGCACAAAGATCCAACACTTCAAACACCTGAAGAGAAAGCAAAATAAACCTTAATATTTATTTCCAACCTAAAATATGCACAGAGGACTCTGCCAGGCACAAGCCTGTGGCACAGGCATGGGTGTTATGATGCGTGTGCTAACTGCAGTGTGTCTTGAAATGTGCAGGTAATTTCCCAGAATATTGTGCTGAGAAAAGGGAGGATCTGGAAAAGGGGAATGACTGGCTACATATTTGATTGAAGCACATGATAAAGCTGTGTCCCTGCCTTATCTCTCTTCTTTAAAATCTGTGTGTAGTTTGAGTATATTTTGTCTACAACCAAAATATTTCATCAAGTCCCAGCTTTGGCTTTGAATTCAGGCTGTGACTGGAACTGGTTAAAGAAGCTGAATCTCAGCAAAATGGTAGTATAAAAGCAGGAAAACTTTCTCAAGAAATACCGAGAATATTTTTTGGTACTTCTGGAGTAATCAAATGATGTAGCACACTGAAGCCAGATTGGGAATGATTTAGAAGCTAATTCAGGAAAATACTTAAAACGTGCCTAAATTTAAATAAGTACAGTACACCAGAATTACTTATATGCTTAGAAATTAAATATATGTTTAAATACATTGCTGAACTGGAGCCTAAGGGTACAGTTTAAAGTTAAAGCTAAACTAGTCTAGACAGTAGCTGCTGCTGAAAGTGATTTATCCTGGTTTACTTCCCTGAAATGGCTCACACTGGAGTTTATTGACAATAACTGCTGCTTCCTCAATAACTTTGAAAAATATTAATTTCTCATAAAAATGGAAGTAAAAGTCTTAGTACTGAAAATCAATGGAGGTGATACACTGAAGTCAATTTCTGTACTAACATGCAATCCCTATTTGATTTCACAAGCTACAGCCTGTTAGAAAAAGAATTAAGGGGAGCAGTTCTCATGCTGACTAGGATGCCTTTATTGTGCTTATGGGCCCTTGCATCCTCCTAGCGATAACTAAGAGTAAGGGAACAGCAAAGCAAATGTGTCACTGAAATCATGCTGGCGGCAAAGCAGGTGGGAAGGTACAGGGTGTTTTGGGATGCTCACCCTTCACGGTGGGGATGCAGAAGGCATTGTCGGCACACCAGCATTGCTGGTGGCTTCTCAGCCTTGCTGAAACCAGCCGCAGAGAGATTAGGGCTTCACCGCTTGTCTTTGGCCCTCTGTGAAGGTTTTACTGCAAGCAGGAGGATAGCACTGTCTCCTGGCAAACTGATTCTGGAATAAAACCATAGAGATATCAAAGGCTGTTCAGAGGATCTGACACAAAGGTGACCCCTTGGGCAGGTCAAGGTTTCCCCTGGACATACACCAGGAAGTCATGGGCTTGGGGAGATGATGCTTGCAAAGTTGTCTGTATTTTTAAGGGTGGCATTAGCAGATCTCGGTCTCTTAGTGCATTTAAAGGCAGCAGAGGTCTGAGGACTGCAGGTATCCTTCTGGCAAGCTTTCCATGGGAGGAGGAAGACTAGGGCCTGTGGATTTCTATCATGGTCATTTCAGCTGCAACAAAGCACTTGGCTGCCTGCCTGTGACGGCTTTGTGATAAGACTCTGTGCAAAGATCTAGCATATTTTTAATCAAATGTTTCCATTAGTTTTAATATATTGTACCCATCAGATTACAGTCACTCAGCAAAAATCCAGCCTTCGACACAGTGTCTCATTTATCCTTGTTCCTACCGTGCACCCAGCTCTGCTTTGCTGACGTTGGTTCTGGTTGTACAGTCTTGTTGTGGGGTTTTTTTTAGGGGGTGGTGCAATTAGCCTGGTTGGAGCTACTAGGCCAAGGAACATCAAGCAGTAAAATAAAGTCTTGATGACATATTTGAACTCTTGTAGACCATGGGTTATCTGATCTGCAAGGTCACTGCTATTCTCTGGGAAAGTTTAAAAGAATCTGCTCCTGTTTCAAGCTTAAAGGGCCCTTCTTGACAATTTTAGGATGTAAATTCAGTTTTTCTTTAAGTATATGCAGTTCTGCATTGCTGAGTGTTTCAGAGTATTAACTACCTGTGTTTTTATTTCCTTTCCTTTTAACTGCTCATCAAAGGCAAACAGAGTAGAATTAGTTTTAATGAACAGAAGGAAAAAGTGACTCCAATAAGGCTCCTTCTGCTACCAAAACTGAATGAAATGCAGAAAGGAAAATAATAATAATGTGAAAATGAGAAACCTAAAAAGAACTTCCAGATTCCTTCTAATAATTTAAGCTGTCATCAGTAGCAGAAATAAGGAATTATATTTCAGACATGACTTATACCAGACATGTCTTAAAAAGAAAAAGACAAATGGATAATGCCTGTAGAGACTGTCCCTGAGAATAAAAAAAAGTGCAGAATTAGGCTCTGGGAAGCCAAGTATCTTTTCCACCGTTCAGTCTGTAGAAAAAAGAAATGATGGCCCTTGATCTTTAGCAGCTCTAACAGATGGACTTGGGGAAGCAGTAGGAAAATAACATCATTAAAAGTTTTGCCTTTCTGTATTTATGAAAAGTCAAGTTGTGCCTTGCTCAAAATGTTTGAAGCTATTATATTACAAAGATTTGGTATAAATATGATTAGCTTAACAGTATTCTTCTGTAATACACATCATAAAGTCTTGTCAGAATGAAATTGAATGCTAAAAACATCGCATAATAACTTTCACAGACCATTAAGGTTTAAGGCTACAGCGTGGGAGTTTATTACAAAGAGACCCCTCTACATAGCATATACTTTGTCAGAGGTATTTCCACCCCCAGGCTTTATTTGTTGCAAAGTATGATGTTCTGACTTTGTTTATGTTCTTATACAGACTGGCTTAGCTTTGCGGTGTTGTTGCAATGCAGTGGGGAATCCTATAGGAAGAGATTGAGAAGGCTATTATTTTCCTTTCACGGGAATCTGACTATGTAAACTCTTGGCTGTTTTATCCTTGCTGGCTGTGGCAAACTGTCACCCCTCCGTTTCCCTCCTATTACAGTAGCAGCAGCTGGCAGGATGAGGTATGACTTTCCCTCCATGGTGTCTTTCATGCCACCCTGTGTACTGTTGGGAACAAAGATAATGCATACCTTTGCCTCAGGGATTATAAATGTAAAGCCCTTAAGGGACATGTAGTTTATCTACAAAGCACTGCACTACTTGTGCCATAAAAGTTTCTTATCACCCAGTAGGAATATGGATTGAGATCCATTCATTTGACTCCATGTAGGTATCAGAGTTTATGGAAGGATCCTATTACTTTGCAGTTATCTCCTTGGGCTGATTTTACCCTGGTATAATTCCGTGGGTTCCCATAAAGCTGTTTCAGACTCATGTGGAGCAAGTGGGGGAAGACTGAGTGCGTGTACTCAATGAAGTTAGAGTGATAGCAAAATGTAAGCTGGAGTCTTTGGCGGGAAAATCACTCTCCATTGATAAAAAGTTTGTGATTAATCACCAACTTGATTATATTACCCTTTAATTAAGCTTCTAAGTGCCAAAAAAAAGGGACTTTGGTATGTTTTTTCTTTGTTATCTCTTTACCATGGCTCTGCTGGTGTTATTTTATAGAATCATAGAATCGTTTGGGTTGGAAATGACCTTTAGGATTGAGTCCAACTGTGATAAAAGGTCTTGAATCGATTTCCCTTTACTGCAGCTGTTCCCACTCCATAAAGGGGAAGTAAGGTCATATTCTTCCTTGCTAGTGCTTCCACAGTTGCAACCATTTTGGTGGAAAGCAAAAATGTAGGTATAAATATGTGTTGGTTTAATTTATGTTGCAGAGTTACCATCCTCTACCTTGGATTCATTTCTCAGCTTTCCCTGGAGCTCTTGGGAACCCACACAGACGTCCATGAGATTTTCTTCCACAGAAAACTGCTGATGCTAACCATGGATCTACAGCACAGGCAGCTGTTACCAGCAGTTTACAGTAACCTTCCTCACGCAGGATCCCACTATACTTCACAAACTAATCAAATACAGCACCACTGACCTGCAACGAGCACCGAGGCAGAGCGTGGCAGCTATTCAACACAGAGTACATGGACCAAGATAGTTTCATCAAAAGCCACAGAAGCCAGTTCCATCTCTGGTGGGAAGTGTCCTGGGACGATCAAGGGCCAGAATGAAAAAGGAGAGTTTTAGTTCTGAACCTAGTATCTGGGAGAAGAAATACAAATCTCAGCATGGTTTCCCTGGAGAAATAAAGGGCATTGATGATGCCTGGCAAGCTGAAGGACTTTTGTTTATGGACTCACTGAGGTTTTGGGTTGCCTTCTGACCTTGAGCCATTTTAACCCCTTTGTTTTTTTCTAGCATTCCTCATGCTTTTCACTAGATCATGCTTGATGTTTTGGTACTAAGCGACCCTTTTGATAATTGTGGTACAGTACTGTAGTCCCTGAAGATCTCCCCCATTTCCATAGCTCTGTCAGCACAAGGAGAAACAGTCTTGACAAAAATCCCAGCAGGACTCTGAGCACACAGTTCCTGCACCGAGAAGTGAAAATTCAAGTGCAATGTGTGGGGTTGTTATCCTTACAGCAGAAATGTAACAGCAATGAAGTATTGTTTGAAATATCAATCAACGGACTAGCCAGAATGCATTGCTTCGGGTGGGCTGTCTCAGATCTGCAAGAAACCTCAGCTCCTTTTGCCCTGAGAAGGATTTGGTAGCTGGGGTCAGTTAGGATTGGCCACACAACTGGATGACGAAGAGGGACCAAGGCCCCTCAGGAGAGTGGCTGCTGCTCTGGGTGCCACTGTCAGTGCCAGACTCTCAAACACAGGTTTCTTGTGCTCTCATGCATCTTCTGACTAGGAAAGCCACATCCTCAGCTCAGGCTGGATCTTATTTCCTGCTCTTAACATGCTCCTGTTCACAAACCCACCTCTTCTTTAGAAACCCTCACTGCCACCTTCACTTCAGAGCTGAGGGAGCCCAACCAGCGCAGGGCCCTGGCTTCAGTCCTGGTGTAGTTATCTCATCCATCTGGTTCACTGATAGAGGGAGAGATGGAATGGCTCACAGGTATGCAATTTTGGACTAGTTTAAATTATACCATGTAATAGAAGTAATGATAATTATGATAATATCTTACAATATCGATGAGAAAAATAAACTGTTGTGTCAAAATGTACCTGACAAGCAGTACAATGGAGTGTTACATACTCAAGAGAGAGAGTAGAAGTTACTTCCCTCATTTTCATCCCGTCCTCTGAATCTTGACTAGCTTAGGGGTTAAACCTGGGAGACAGAATCATCTGCATAAGAAATGTGGTACAAACCATCAGCTCAGGCTGAGAGGAACTGCAGGCTCCCACACAGCCCATGCCAGAGATAGTACTATCAGATGGAAGGAGGTTATATACATAGTGTGGTGTATCAGTCTCAGCTAAGTGTCTTTGCAACGGTTTCCCACATCACTCAGCAGCTTGTTTAAGGTATCATGATTAACCAGTAGGCTCCGAAAGAATTTCTCACAATCAGTAGAAATACAACAAAAGACCTAAAG
Organism: Falco biarmicus; assembly: GCF_023638135.1. NCBI lineage: Eukaryota > Metazoa > Chordata > Aves > Falconiformes > Falconidae > Falco > Falco biarmicus. The sequence goes on from NC_079297.1 coordinate 20,889,241, forward strand.
GCCCACAGTAGAAGGCAAACATAATAAAGGACAGTGAGTGTGTGCCCATGCCTCTCCTGAAAAATGTCCACAGCTGCCTGGGTTCCAAAGTATTGTAAATTCACTGCTAATATTTTTGTTTTGGTCCTTTTCACGTAATAGTCTAGTCAGATTTATGAAAAGCAGCAGAAATCTTGCTTACTGAAGTCCTGTTACATGCATGATGGAACTTTGCAAAGCCACCATTTTTTTCTCAGCCTTCAAAAAATAATCAGTTATCTGTACCTGATTCTCAGGAAAAGACTTGATCGTGAAATGATTGTAGCGAGATCTTTTAATTGAGTCTGTAAAGACTCTCATAAAACATGACAGTTGATAAATGGCTTATCTGGTATGGCAACTTACTTGGTATTAAATTCAACTGGAAAAAGACAGCATGTTTTATGATGCTTTTCACCTCCTTTTTACCGTGCACCTTTGCCTGTTTACCGTTTTGCAAAGTTCAGCAATTGGTAATGGATTTGCCAGCCATGCAAGTTAGAAAGTTTCTCCTATTATCAAGATCAATGGTTTCCTCTTCTTCTAATTGCAAACCACTTCCTTTATCATGAAAATTTTAAATTTCCATAAATAGCCTTCCCAAAGGCTAAGTAACTGCTAAACAAAACTAAAAGCAAAGTGAGAAGAAGTACAATGCAAATAAATAAAAGCCTGAATTCTTTCAGGAGGAGAACTTATGAGGTGCTGAGCACCCCTGAGAGCTGCTTGCTTTGATAAAGTTCAGCACGGAGGTGCAAAAGCATCCTACAAGGCCTCTTAAAGCAGCCCCTGTCAGCCTGCCTTCTTAGGCCAAAGTCCAAAGTTGATTCAAGGCAGTGTTGAACCACAAAACTTTAGTCATAGAGTCATAGAGATGGCAGAAGGAACAGCTGGCAGATAAAGATGACAGACAGCAAAAATGTATTTTAGATGAGACTTCTAGTTACTTGAATGCTGTTAAATTAGATGTTGTCTTTCCATAATTTAACTCCTGAAGCCCCAAAATGTTATTTTATACATTATGACACAGAGAGCTGATGCACAGTACATCAGCTGTGATGTAATATTGACAGACAAATACAGCTATTGTATTCATAAATGTTCGCTTTACAAAGTAAAGAGCATTGTAACAACATATACTTAATGCTAGCATGATAGACTGCAATGTAATCAGTCTTGGATGAACTGAGAACACAAACAAAAATAGATTAGCTAACAACTGAATCGTGTTTATCTTGCTTGACAGTGCTAGTTCAGTAATGAGTCATTTTCTGATCTAATGTTACTGCCATCTCTAGTATTGTGGGTAATTGTTACTGCTGAGAGAAAAAGTTTGAACAACCCAAAGGCTGAAGAAGCGAAGGAGTATTAGCATTAGTCTGTCTGATCCCCAGTAGATGCAATATACCAGTTTGGTGCATACTTCCTTAAGCCATGAACCCAGGGTCATTACAGATCTCACAGGGCTTTTGTGAAAGCAGAGTTATTTTTCCAGGAAGGATCATAGCTGAGGGCCTGACATACCCTTCACTTAAGCGGTGCTGTCCATGCTTTGCTGGTTGCCACATCCCTCACCTCCAGTGGCTAGGGTGAGAAGAGAGAAAACCTTGCTCTGCTGACCCCGTGGGCTCTTCCGCAGGTGTTGAAAGCCGTGCAACATAGCTGAAGGTTAGTTTCAGCCACCTTTAAGAGCCCTGTTTTACCTGCCCCGCAGTGTCGGCAGCTCACGTAGTCAGTTCCCCAGGCCTGCCTCCCAACTAGCTAGCACAAGCATTGATAGCCACGTAAGCAGAGCAGCCCAGTGCTCACAACAGGCTAGTAGCCCAAGTATTTACCCAGGAGCCTGGGTGGTTTTGCTGGCCACGGTATGGTATGCTCCATGCTGCAGCCAACAATATCTGAGCTGACGAGCTCAGGCATGTCTTCATGAGCTGCTTTACTTTGGGGACTGTAGCACTGACGTATCTATTTGTTGGTAATCGATGGGGATGAGTAGGAAACTCTCTCCAAGCATGCTTCTTTAAGGATTAAAAGTGTTCTGCATTTGTAATAGAGAGTAATTACCTTTTCTGAAAATAGCTGTCAACTTAATTTTAAATACTAAAACTTTGCACTGAGGTCACTCAGATTCCTGGTGGAAACGTGCTATGGAAGACAAATATTCAAAGCAAGAATGGGCATGAATGTGATTGGGCTTGATTCTGATCAAGTTTACATTTGTTTAAAGGCCCAGCCCAAAGCCTGTGAAAGTCATTTGACTGACAGGATAAATCAGCTAAAGTCAATGGGATTACCCTACTGTCAGCCCAGTATGGGAGAGATCAAACCCCAGATCATTATCTTTTTGTGGTTTTCCTTTTTGCATATTGAGAGGGAGTCAGTGTGAAGGGCCATTGATAGTTTTGTAAAACACGGTTACATTCAGTGGGAGCCTGCATGCCTGCGGATGGTTGGCAGGATATGGCCCATAAAGCTGCCGGGGTGGGGGCTGAAGATTTCATACCTCTCATGTGCACTGCATCTGTTTGGTTTTGCTGCCAGAGGTAATCAGACAGTTAATAGCTTTTGCATAGAGAGCCAATTGACTGTGTACTATGTGAGAGCCTAACCAGGCATGAAAATGTAAAATGAAAGAATTAGTTAAACCATGACATTCTTCTGGGAAATGCTAATGGGTAACAGTTATCACTTACCACCTTGGTCTCTTGTTCTTTCATCAGAATCAATTACTTAATTTTTCTTCTTGTGCATGATGATGATGCTCTCATGAAAAACAACTCTATGGAAATACTGAATACCAGTAAGTCAGAAGAAGCAAAGGATGCAAAACTGCAGTTTTCCCATGGCCTGAAAATGACTCCCTCCCTGGCTTAGGGCAGCCACAGGTATGCTGTTAATTTTAAGTCCTCTTGCCAGAAGGCTATAAAATGTCTTTTCATCTTATGTTACATAAGTATCCAACAAATAAGAAGACTGTTATTACAAAGGCAACCACACTGAAAAAAGGTTTCATTTACTCTGGAAACCTGCATTAAAGACTTCTGATGTCTCTGTGTAACTTGTAGGTTGCTGAACACTCTTGGAGAGGAAAAGTCATTTAATTCTTCTTAAAAAAGGGGTAGCAAGTTTGATGCAACATCAAACTGGGATGCTACTAGGAACCATGTGATAAATCTTTTGTTAAACATTGCAGTGATTTACTCTCAAAGATGAGCTTCTGTATGCTTTAAGCATTCTGGAAAACAGTGGTTATATTTAGCACTCTCTAATTAATTTTTTTGGTGATCCTTCTGAACTAAACAGAAAAGATCCATCTGTGTCAGGAGTGAAAACTGTGAGGTGCTACGTACATCTTAAGATATGAAAAAACAACTGAGTGTGAGGATGCTCAAGACTTGAGAGAAGGTGTTCAGCAGCTACAGGAAGGGTCTCCAAAATCCTTATGCTTCTTGTCATCACAGAAACAATTCTGCTTGCCTTCACTGGGTGCTGAATTGTTGCTTTGTAATTTTTTCATGGTTTTCTCCAGGAAAATAAAATACGGTTTTGTGCCAGTAAGATAAAGACATTGTAACAGTGAGATAAGGCATAGAGGAGGATGCCTCTGTGAAGGTGATACAGCGTGCATTCAGCATACCTCTTAGTAATTAAGGCATTCTTCCTGAAGTTCGGTTGTATTATAGCCTTCAACATCTTCACAAACCGATAGGCATCAGGTGTATTTAAAATATGTTCTAAGTTAGTTAACTTCCAGGCAGTACGACATCCTCACCTGCTCATTTCACAGGAAAAAAACTCCCGAACAATAGAAATCACCATGTGCATGTTGACATCCTGCTTGTAAACCAATATTGTCACAAGCAATAGGCCTAGAAAGAACAGACCAATCGATGAATGTGAACTGACTTACACTAAGCTAAAATTAGATCAAATATCCTGATTGAAGTTACTACAATTAACTAAATAAATACACATTCTCAGTTAATTATTTTTGTAATACCATTGTGCCTAGAGGCCACATCTGAGACTGAGTGCCATCCATACTAAGCACTACAAATACATCCAGTTAAGATACAACCCTGGTCTTGAACAGCTTTCTGTTCATACAGACAAAGGAAACAAATGACTGGAGACAGAAATAATTATTATCTCCATGTAACAGAAACAGGCTCAGAGAAATTGAATTGTTTCGCCCAACAGTGTAAGAATTACTTGGCAGGACTTAGATGCAAATAGACAACATCAATATCCACTTCACAAGTCTGCCCACCCTTTCTCTAGCATAAACTTTTCTACCAGAAGACTTCTCATGCACAGGACAGCTCTGGACTCTTGTTTCTTTACATTACATTCCTTATTTTTCCAACACAGCACAGCACGCACTGGCTAGAGCTTTCAGTTTCTGATGGCTGTTGATGATCCTGTGTCCTGTCAATCTCACCATAGTGAAGAGCAGTGTGAAGCATGCTGCTATTCTGTATTAATTAATGATATTTCACTAGCAAAAATTCAAAGCCTCAAACACACAGATCTATGTACATCCATGTTTCTGTTGACTGCTTTCACTTTGTTTAAGAGCTCATATATGCATATTCTTCCTCAAATCTAGAGCCCAGCTTTGCCTTCTTTGTGTACATTTGGAAATCAGCTATGTAGAGAAAACTTTAAAAATCTCATTGCAAAGGGAGGAAACGTGTCTTAATAAATCCAGAAATAAGCCATTCTTTTGGGTCAAGGCAACTAACAGGTATAGCTTCATCTCTTGGAAGTAAGTCCCAAAAATATACATAGCAAATACTTTGGCTAAGTTACTTTTTATCACCATTAGCCTTTCCTTGATTATTTTCATCGCATCATTTACTTGCATCTATGGTATATTAATTCATTGAAGCAGAAATAGTGCTGCTTGCTGACTCATTCTATCTGCTGGAAAAAAAAAAAAAAGAAATACAGAATATCCAGTGTGTTGTGACTCTACTCTGTTCTTAAAGATACCCTGCAGTGACATCTTCAAGCATAGACCCAAACCCAAGGCAGCTGCTTTGGCCTTTCTCTACTTTCTGTCAACCTTGGTTCTGTCAAAATCAATGATAAATGGTGCTGGCTTTAACTTAATCTGGAATTTAATGTATTTCCACACAAGCAGTGCAGTGATGTAGCTAGTGCATAGTTCTCAAAGTTTCTTTCCCCCTTTCTCTGCAGAAAAGTAATCCCAGAAGAAAGCTGAAAATCATGAGGTTTCGAAAGTACTGTTCCTATGTCTTTACTAAACAACCTCAGATTTGTGTTCCAGGCTTTGATAGATCCATTTCGTAGTCAATCAAAGATAGTTGTGGATTTGAGGAAGTTTGAAAAATTAGCTCAAAATAGTCTGTTCTTCTTGTAATATTCACTATGGAATTACTTGCAATGATTCAGTAATGAAAATTTCCTTTCTAGCTTTTTAGCTATAAAATATGACTGTATGCAGGTCCTTGAGTCCATCTGGAACTCCAACAAGTCGATGTCTGTGCCATCTTCCCAGCCATAAAATTATTTTCTGCCTCTTTGCTGGACTGAAAGTTCTAGGAAAAGGCTAATTTGAGAAATTACAGAACATTGTATCAAACAATAATTTTTCCCAGATAGCCACACATCTGAAACAAAATCTTCCTTTAAATAGCATGGATGTATATTTTGAATACATGATTATTTTCTATTTCTGGAATATTTATTTACCTGAAACCCTGCAGCTTTAGGAACCATATTGTGACCTGAAGAAAAAGACTAGCAGCATAATAGATGGCCTAGAGATCTCCCTTTTTCAAGTCTCCTGGCTGAGAAAATTTTAAAAAATGAAAAAAAGAGAAGTCTTCTGTGTTTGATCAGTGCAAGAACCAGCTTTCCAAATGGAGAGAGCCTTTAGAAACACAAGTGAGGTTTTGATCCTTGGCCCCAGTGTCATCCACCTTGGAAAGCTTTCTGTTTTTATTATTTTGAACAGGTCAGCAACAGTGAGATGGGAAACTAGATTTCAAAACAGAAGCCTCTACAGTGTTTCAGCTAAACATTGCATGGTTTCAAATGGAAATCTAATATTGGTCCTGGATCCCTTGCAAATTACCTAGTCTTTTGCTGGTGGGCGCTCCAAGTCTCTGAAACAGCAGTGCCTCCTGATTTATGGCAGTAAGCACACAGCATGGAGGAGGCCAGAGCTCTGGTTCCCAGGGAATGTTTTCAGCTCTCAGGCCTGGGTCCCAAGTACAGGGTTGGAGTTAGGGGCATTTGCTTTGCTGCTCCTCTCCCACATTCCCCAAGCTCCCGCTGGAAGATGGCTCTCGGGTCCCAACACACCTCTGCCTGTCCCAGCTCCCCTCCAGATATTTGGTGCTCAGACCTAGAGCACGCAGCTGCCCCATGGGTTGCACACAGCCACGATGACCCTGAATCCAGATTCTCAGTGTGAAAAGAAGTCCTCAGCAATGAATGAAAAATATTTTCCATTTTTATCTCCAGGTCAGGTTAATGGAAATTTTGCGACTTGCTCAGACTGATACAGTTAGGACTGTGTATTTGCTGGTGTGAACAGGAACACAGTAGCTGTTCTTCTGCTTCCTGCATTTGAACACGGTGAATATATGATCTGGGGCTTCTGCAATGCTGTTTGCTGACACTCTTTCTTTAGGAAAGTAATTTGGGAAGAACAACAAAGAATTCTTCAGCAAACTTCCTTGCAGAAAAAGTTGTGGTTGTCTTGCCAGTTCTCAAAATTAAAACTATGTTCCAGTCAAAAATGCCTATTCAGACTGACATCAAAGAGAAAAATGTGAGCAGGTCAAGGAGTTTAATTTCCATGGCACTTGCATTTGTGATTCACATGTAGGGTGCAGTAATGACTTACATGCCCATTGGCAATAATGTAATAGAAGACTAGTGTGAATAAAAAGAAAAATGAATTGGAGGTAACAGTAATGGGCCAAATTCTGTATTCAGTTGGATGCGCAGAGCTCATTGAAGTTGGGCAGTGTCACATAGAGCACATTCTGGTGGTCTTTCTCACAACAGCATTTTCATGAATACATACGTTATGAAGCAGAGCACCCTCACAGTTGCTGCTAGCCTGGGCTGAGGTTTTTAGAAACGAGCAGTGGTACCACTGTTTGGGGATATCAGTCCAAGATGCTCATGGCGGGCCTTGATGGTGGAAGGCTCCTTTCCCCTGTCTAGAAGCCAGGTCCCTTTAATATATCTCAGGCTGAACACACTAGGTGACTCCTGAAAAATCTGGGTCTTAGGGCATGTTTCCTGAATCATTTGAGGTGTGCTTTCATACCAGCTTTGTAACTTCTCAAAATCTGTAGTTAAGGTAAAGAGCTATATCTTGAGGTATAAAAGCAGGAGGTATGTAAACTTTTTAACAGTCTCTGTATATTCTCCTGCTACTCATTTGCTTTTCTCATGGGGTGATCCAACTAGGCATTACAGACTGTTGATAAACAGATTTTCAGCCTATTTCATTTAACCATTACTACATTTCCATATCAAAGATTTTACACTTGGCATGCCCGAGCCTATTTTATTTGTAATCTTTTCTCAAATGAGAAGTTTGGAATGTTTTTTCATCATGTGTTTCATCTGCAATGCACTGCCTTCATGTTATTTTTTAAGATGAGATCTTATACGCTACCTCAAGTCATTCTACAACTTATTGGCTCTTATTTATTCTGGCCTCCTAGTCTAACACAATTTCTATGTTGAAACTTGTTGCTATTTTTTTTCCGGGGATACACCATATGATGTTAAGCATGTGCTGTATATCAAAGTGCAAATATAAACTAGTTGATAGTCTCTAGTCACACCCTGGATAGGTGTGGCGGTTGGGAATTTTTTGCTTTCTGGCTGGAGATCAGAATGTGCTTAACGTGGCTCCACATACAGGATCTCGGTTGGGAGAGAACTAGTTGGGGTTTTTTGGTTTGGGTTTGGGTTTTTTGTTGGGGTTTTTTTTTCATGTATGTTGTTTGAAGGGTTGGGAGCTAAATAGTTGTACTGTTTCCAGAAACAGATTTTTACTTGTTTAGCTATATTTAGAGCTGCAATCGGGAGATTGGAGGGTATGATAATCCACTACTGTCTTTCCTTCTTTCTCTCTTTCTCTATCACTTCGTGGATAAGACGATGGACAAGCTTAACTATAGTGTCAGCCTAAGGCATGGTGCAGAGCTGCACTACTCCAAGAGAAACTCCAAGGAGGAAGTATGACTCAGAGAGCTGCAATTCCTTCCACAGTTCCTCCTTGTTCCAGCCAGGGAAGTAAGTTACTTCAGTATTTCTGCTGCTAGACTAAAGTTTACTTCTCCCCTCATGCTTACAAGCCTCAGCTTGCAGAATAGAAAGAAGAGGGGTAAGGGTCTGTGCCAGAAGCTAGGTGTCACTAACCTGGGAAAAGGCGTTTTGCTGCCTTTGACACCTCTGCTGCCAAAGTGAGACAGGGACCACTCTAGCCCTGTGTGGGGTTTCACTGTAAACAGTCACCTCATAGCCACCCGCTTATGCGGGCTTGCCAGTCATTTTGCAGAGATGCCTATCTTGTCAGGCATCCTTTATGTTAATACTAAGAGCAACACACAAAATACTGGACAGCTTCATACTGCTGTTTGGTTGGTTTGCTGGGGTTTTTTTACACAAATTGTTACATCATGCTGATTTTCTTGCCTAATTTTCATAGTCTCATTCAATAAGGTGTAGTCACAATCAGGCTTACGTACAGCTCATCAGACACTTCTGAATTGTCTCTCAGACAATCAGTTTCCCACTGACTTTTATTTTCCATAGTAATAGTTTGTTATTATACTCAGAGATGGGCAAAGGCTTTGCAGGCAATAGTTCTCTTGCCAAAACAGGAACATTAATAAGAGTATTTATAGTAAAATGTTCAAAATCAGTATTTCTTCACTGGTAGTACAGCTCTAAGGCATGAGAACACCAACTGATGTACGATCTCTTTGCAAATGATGGACATGACTATTCATCTGCCTGACATTCTGCTCAGCATCAACAGGCTTTGAGGAAAAAACGGACAATTCACAGCCTATTTTTAATACGCTTTTTCATGGATGGACAGCAAAGCAGAAATACTGTACTACACAGGGACCTTCAGTTGAGCACTCTTTTAAAATAATTTGTAATATGACGGTAAAATACTATGTTAACTGAGACAGTGTCAAATGAGAGCACATATTAAATACTAATGTGAGGCACTGGCCTGAAAGATAAAAGGAGTCAGGAAAACAAGAGAGGAATTCATCCATATGCACATCAGCTAGATTATCCAGGTAGGAATAAAAACACAGTACTTGTTACTATACCCTCTAGGGTTACCAGGGAGTTTTCAGGAAGCATCTCACAATTAAAAAAACCCAACAACAAAACAAAACCAGGAGTAAGAATCCCCTTCAGAAAATAGATCTGGCCCTCATATGGTGTTCAGCAGCACAGACATACACACAGAGACACAGACAGACAGACACACGCACACACACACTCTCACACTTCCTGCCTGAGTTATATCAGTTTCAAAAATAGCCTGTGAAAAATGGTTTAGGCTATTGGACCAACTTTCAGCAAAGTGGACTGAGCGTAGAGCTGAATTTATACCTCCACGTGTGATTTTGTGTACCGACATATTATAAAGCTCATCCTTATACTGTGAACTTTGAATGGCATCAGTACTAGTTCACGCGAGTACCTGACAGAGATCTGCAGAGACAGAGAAAGAGAAACGCTATTCTTTTGAGCTGGTCTTTATTCCTACACTGGAAATAAGTGATGTAAAGGAAGCATGCCGTTCAAACATGCAAAAGTTGCTTTTATTTTGCATCAGTTTATTCAGGTATTTTAAATAGGCTTAGTTAAAGTAATCAATTGAGCCTTTTTGACAACTTTGTAAGAAAGCCTTATGTGGCTAATTCTGAAATATCATCAGACAGCAGGCTAATTGTGTCCAAGTGCACATTGTTGCCACAGGTAGCAGATAACTTCCTGTGTTGAAACGATGACTTGAGAGCGATATACTTGTAGACAAGCAAATATCATCTTCCAGTCTTGCTGTGTCTTAAAGTGATCTATGAGAACTCTCTTTAGCTGAATGCCTGTGCTTAGCCAAGGTATTAGACACATTCAGGATGTATTAAACTCATACACCTTCTGAATTACTTGATGGTTTTGAATTCACATAGCTAGCTGATTTAGTCAGATTTCTAGTGCTAAGAATACTGAATATGCTGAACTGCCAGGAATGTTGCTTTTAAAGGTGTGTAATAAATGTGCTTGCTGGTTTTAATTATACAGATACACAATGGACACCTTTACCACTTTCTGTAGTTACTATCCTGTTCCCGATGCTTAGTAATACAGAACACACTTTTGAAATAGGATAATACTCTGGAATAGCAAACATTCACATTTCATGCTTTAGCAGTTCTGAACACATAGTCAAAAGTATAGCAAAAGAACCTTTAGGGGATCATATTATGTAGCCTTTTGAATACAAAATAACTCCATGAAGTCAAGTCAGAGGAGAACTTACTCTCCCTGGTAAATTCTACTTCACCAAAATTGTCTGGATGATTTGCTGTGAATGTTTCAGTGAACATGTTATCTGTGTTTTGTATAGCCTTCCTTTTTCTTTTCTCCATATTCCTCTTTCTCTTCCTCATCCTCTTTTTAATCTTTTCCACTTTCCATTGCTATGCATAGAAGACCTAAGAACCTATGTGAAAGCATACATGAGAAACAGATGGTAGAGTTAGCAGTTTGGGCAGGATAAAACCAAGCCATTGCTGGAAGTGCAGAAAATGGTAAAATACCAATAATCCGTATTGATATCTGACATGACTAACAGGGGAAGGGTTCGTACCTTGTATTTTTTCAGTGCCTGAGAGTGCCCCTTGCATTCTACATTGTATAATATAGCCTGAATAAAATGCGGCTACAAAAGGGAAAAGGTAACACTGATCCTACTCTAAATAGGATTTAATACTGTGCTCATCACTGCAGTGTCTGAGAGCAAGATATACTATTGCTGTTGCAGTACAAAGTTCATGGAATATCAAGTGTTGATAATCGGTGCTCAGAGTCTGTAAATGTATGTACAAATGGATCAGATCCACAGCTGGCATCTGTCTGGCTCCAGATCTGGTCCAGTAAGTTTCTAAAGAGCAGTTCACGACAGACCATTGAAAACTTCCAAAGAAAGTCCCAGGGCACATGACAGAAATGGCCAAGTGGGACAGCACAGTAGAAGAAAGAAATCCTGTGGGTTCATTTCTTTAAAGCATAGAAGTCATTAATCATTTCTATTCCATTCCATTTGAAACAGCTGCCTGCCTGCATTTGCTAAGTAACTGCTTTCCTAACCACACAGAAACTAAGCCGTGGGCCCCAGAAAGCACATGCTTCCAGATATTAATACACAATTTCCCTTTTTCACTGTGTCAATGAGAGCACGTTAACATTCTTAGCATCTGGGTTTGGTAGCGAAATAAAATGCTAATGTTTCCACACTTTATGAATTCCTTCCAAAAATCTTTCTTATTGCTTATCTTCTTAACTGAGGCTTCAGAAGTTCAAAAGCTTGACCTGAAAAATCTCAGTGGCCTTCTACCTGTCACCTGCGATGCAGGGTGCTGCTGTTTATCAAGTTAGAAAATAATCTCTCCCATAGTGCTTATTTGCTCGTCTTCTTGTGAAGCTGAGTTACATTTTCCACTTAAGCTCATTAGTTCTGAAAGTACGCTGTCATCTCTATGGACTATTGCAATTAGAGGAATGCCAGCCAGCAGGTGGAGACGCATGAAAGCAATCTCAGTTCATAGACAGGCTGCTTTGACATTGCATTCCCATAGCCCTGGCCAAGCACTCCAGCGGGCCAGAGCCAGAAAATATAGCTATTGGATTCATGGAAAAGTTCAGAATTAAAATCTTGGATTACTGACAAACATGTGACAGAGCAGCTTCTACTGTATGACTGCTCTGCTCAAAGCCGCACTGAAGAGCCATCCAGTCAGTACCTTTCATGTATCACTGAATCGTGGAGGGAGGGAAGCTTGCTGCTGACTCTGGCCTGACCTTGATTCATTCAGTTTGTTCAACAGTTTAGAGCTGCCTGTCAGCGTCAGCTGTGCTGAATGATGCAAGGAGCCACACATGCTCTGGTTTATGCATATTCACTTTTGGCCTTGTGCTGTACAGCGATGGGGCTCTGATGGCTCAATAGCATACTTCACCCAGATGCGTTTCCACCTATTTGCTAGAAAAGTGCAGCTTGAGATGGTATGAAAACAGCTTTGCTTCCTCTGTTCCTTTCATAACTCCTCCCACCCAGTGTTTCCTCTTTCAGAGTGGAAACACCATTGTAATAGCTATTTCTGAAATATCCCTGCCAAGATCAGGAAGTGCAGAGGCATACATAAGTATGAGGAGGGGGAAAGGTAGTTTGTGAGTTATTTTGGGAGTGGGGCAGTTGTTTACATGAGTTTGGGAGGAAAGCTGAGGATAATAATTCTGTGTCGTCTTCAAACCAGTTATTAAGTTTCTAGCTCTAGTCTCTCAGCTCTCTCTAGAAATGGTAAGAGATGGCAGTACTGGGTCTGCAGAATACCTAATGTGAACCAATTGTCTTCAATGGAAATATGCACATAATGGGAGCCAAGGGTAAATGCCATGGTAAAATACAGTATGGTTGCAAACTCCTCCCTTATACCAAAAGTCGTTGCTGAGACCGTGAAAGACAGATTTTAAATGACAACAGTGACAGCATACATCAAAATGCACATGGAGATATGGGAAGAGGGAGGGAGATGGTGTAAAATTAGTAGACCTTTGAAAGTCTACAAAAATTGTCTGCAAACATTTTGAGGGATTTCAGTGTCTGAACATGTGATGTACTGGCAAATTAGATTCATTGTGGAGATACTGGAAAACACAGTGCCTTTTTTTGCAAGTCCAGACCCCTCAACATTTAATTATTTGTGGCAAATTTGGATGAATTGGAGTTTATTATTCTTCCTTTAAACGGGACAGGCTCTTCAAACCTTGCAAATTCAATTTCAGTGCTTCTAAAGAAATGTATTTTACGGCTTTTCCATCCTTTTGGAGTCCTTTCCTCCCCCTTCACTACCTCTCCTCTTGCACTCTTCTCTTTGGAGAGAGTGTTTAACATGCCATCGAGGAGATAGCCTGCATGCAAAGTCCCTCAAACATAAACACACTTAAAGAGCAGATTCATCACAGTGTGTTTCCAAATGTGGAAACTGCATTCCATCTGCACCCTTATCCAGTGGTCATTAGCTTAGATGTTGAATGGGCATTCCTTAAAGTGAAGATTATGAAAACATACATACTGCTCAACAGTGATTCATCAGCTTCCAAGCTCAAGAGCAGTTAAGCTCAAAGTGACTCAGGCCGGGGACTTTGAGAATGCTGTGCAGGAATTTACTACACTGAGCCTCAAAACTGACTTCTCTTGTGATTAGGAAGCTCTGCGTTTGTTTGACTCAAGTATTTTTCTGCATTTGTTACATCTTAACCTATAAGTTATGCATAATTATAAGACTTTTTTTGTTGTTTTTTTAGACCTGGGCCCCAATTTTCCACTCAGGTTTACAGCACTGTAACATCAATGGCTTCTGTGCTGTCGCCCCAACAGAAGAATCAAAGCCTCCATGAGCGTGCTTGTCAGTAGTTTACAGATGACAACAGTCACACACACTGCTTGATGATAAGGCAAGTTATCACCATTATTCCTTGGCCTGTTTTTTAGCTTGTAAATGACCGGGTCTAAATTCCCAGCCACAAACTGAAGATATTGTTTATTGATCTATTGTATAGGATTGCCTTGAAAGAGTTAGCATTTATCTTAGGTGACTCATAGATTGTTCTGATGATGGATGTGTCCTCTGGTTTGCTCTGTGTGTAAATGTGTATATCTCTTGCTCCCTATGTCCTTATGTTTGTATATACGCATACACACACACACATACATACATATATATATAAGAAATGGCTTGCTTTCATGACATACCCTTTAGAGTCTTTACTTCTTTTGAGGATTCCTTTTTAAGGAAGCATTATTAGTCAAGCAAAAGTTACTGAGGCAGAGAGAAAAAAACTCAGATTACATAGGGAGCTACCAAAGACATTTGAAATAAAGGACAGCTTATTATTTAGGGCAATGGAGTAAGGGTGCAGAAGGAGAATTGAATTCAAGTGCTGAATTATCTGGACATGCATAGTATGTTCTTGGTAAGTTGCTTAATCTACATGATGATTCAGTTCCCCATTTATAACATAGGGACAACACTTGGCAGCCTTGTTAATAAATCTATGAATGAATATGGGCTGTGGACTTGATGGTGATGACAGCTTACTCAGAATTTACACAGTTTATCCCTCCTGGCCAGACCTTGCTGTTGGATATAATTTTGGATCTTGCCCTAAACAATATTCTGTTGCAGATCTCTTAATGCGTTGGTCTCTGTGACACCTATTCAAACCAGAAATAGGTCCTCCTTGAGCTGTGACAGAAGACAATGAAATTAAGGACTTAATACCAGTGTACAATTTTAGGGCAAAACACCGGAATAGTTGTCCCAGGACAAAATATTTATTTTAGGTCTCTAAAACAGGTCTCTAACAGAGCTGTATTTGCACCAATCAAACATATCAATGAAGTAATAACAATTTTTTGAAGTATCACTTTGTAAGATACTTTGGAAGCACCTAGCTTGACTATACAAGTACTGTTCAGCCTGTCAGTGAATCAAACCTGATTCAGCTGTCAGTGAATCTTTGACATCTACTTTCACAGAGTATCAAGTAGGTGCTATTTAATGCAAAATAAAAGTTGCTATAAATTTATCTCAATCTGAAGTGCAATTACATGTATTTTCAAATCCCTCTATTCCATCATTAGTTTTATGGGTCACATGGATACATCTTGTACCTGTATATTAATGACAACATTTGGTTTATGTTATAAACTTCTCTTCCCACAAGTACGTGGTGGTGGTGTTGTATAGAATGCA
Source organism: Falco biarmicus (assembly GCF_023638135.1). Taxonomy (NCBI): domain Eukaryota; kingdom Metazoa; phylum Chordata; class Aves; order Falconiformes; family Falconidae; genus Falco; species Falco biarmicus. Next base: position 20,904,324 of record NC_079297.1, read on the forward strand.
CATTCCCATAATAATTTCATATGTTTTCAGTCTTAAAAATAAAGTTTATATAATGAAAATACAATATAATTATACACATGAGAGTTCTGGTTTGGAAGAGGTTCAGCAGAATTCTTTGATAAAACAAGCCCCCAACCACAAAAGCTACATACAGTGATTTGACAGTCAAACATATATAATCACTTATGCTAAATTAAAGGCAGTGTTACCACGTTAAAAGCAGCACACTGAAATCCCTTATGTCACTTTTGGCCAACAAGTGACAAATACTGTAAATCTAACCAAACGCATCCTTGAATAAACTTTGAGCAGCTTTTTAAAAAGGTGCTTGGGGCGGTGAGTTATATAAGGAAATGGGAGTGCAAGGGATACATTTATATAGGGTTAGTTTATGACACTAATTGAGCTGTCTTATACAGTCAGCAGCCTGGTCCTTTTTTGCTCCGCACCAATTTTTAGTACCCAGAAACACACAATATGAGGGTTGTCAGAGAAAAAAATCATCCAGAATTATCTCATTAGGTAGAACAGAGATGTTGATATCTGTGAAGTTAAACACCATTGTTTAGGTGGGATTTTCCATTTGCTGTCCCTGCTAACATCTCTTCCTACAACATGCAAACTCTTTTTAACTCCATCAAAACGGCCTCTTTGTGTAGAAACTTCATGGGCAAGATCCTCCATGGATACAAAATTTTGTAGCTCCACTGAGAGCAGCAGGATGATGCTGATTTACACCAGATACGGATCTGGTTCACAGCATGTTTCAGTCTGAATTCACAGAGCATGGAGTAATGTGAAACAAGGAAGTGACTTTTGTGAAAAGCATTTTGGAAAGGAAAACCAAAAATGATGGATGTACCACTGGGGCAGAGGGAGTGGAGCCTGCCTCAAAGAAGACCTTGTAGAGCTGCCAACCTTCCCGCAAAATGTGCTGCTGCTCGCAGAGAGGAGTGGGAGGTTTCCCCAGGACAAATGCAGCCACACCAAGCACTCTAATAACTACTTTGTAGATATTTTTATGTACCATCACATCAAAACCAGACAGAACTTCCAAAACGTTTGAATTCGACCCATCACTGATTAATGGAAGGAGGAGAAGGAGAATGGGTGGGAAGAATAGTCATTGTGAACTGCCATAACACTGGGCAGTAAGCCATGCTATTCAACAAATGAGACAATACATTAAAAAAATAAAACTTTGTTTTCAGGGGCCTTCTATATATATCAAGAGCTTGATTCACAGACCACTAAAGCTAATGGGAATCTTTCCTTTGACTTTAACCAGCTACTGGTCCAGCTATTACAAAAGAAGAGTTAATAGAGCTTTGCACTTACTCGGTATCTCAAGATTAGAAAATTGCAATGTTGGATACAACATCAACAGTTGGCTACTAACCACAACTAATTACTCAGGATACACAGTAATTTTACCCACCTGTATGTACTGCATTTTGCTATGGAAGCTGTTGGCATGAACCAGTAGTTGCAGAAAAGATTTAACAAAACACAGATAACGTACATGCTTACAAGAAAGAATAGTTAATAATTTATGTTCCACCAGGTACTTAAAGCTCTACAAACAGTATTACTGGGGGAAAAATAGTCAGATTTTCAAATATTACATGCCTTTTTATAGCTTCTTTCTGTTTCTTTCTCTCTGGAAGCAATTAGCTCAATCATATTATAATTCTTACATTTTCAGCTATGCAACTGACCATATTACCATTCCAGTTAAATATGCAGCAGAGCCACTAGTCCTTTGTGAGGAACGGGATTGTTCATTTCAATAGGAGTTTGGGGTGGGCATAGTAAATCATCCTCTTCCTGATCCAGATGTGTTAATGGAAGAGGTGACCCCTCTCCTTTTACCATTACTTGGTTGGAGGTCCTGCCTCCACCAGTTTACTGACAGAGAAGGCAGCATGAGAACTTCCAAATTAAGTGGAACAAATTAGCTGTGCTAAGTTGAATTCTCAGTCTAATTCTCTATCAGGGGAATTAATTTCTCCTGAGGCCCATAATAAATTTTACCAAAGTTAGCTCCTCAAGAAGGACTGAACTGTGAAGATACCTAGGACAACTTGCCGCTTTCACAGGTAGAGTAGCATGGCAGCTCACCCGAGCTATGCTCTGAAACTCCTAGAATAGTAAGCAGTATGGGATCTCTCAAAAAATGCAGGAAATGTGACACACGTGGGACCATTAGAAGATGTAGACATAATTTACCTGGGGGCTGCCATTTAATGCAGGCTAGGATTGAAATAGTCTGTCTGGTTCTGCCCAAAGCACATTAGGAAGCTGTCACATATAGTGCTCTATCAACAGACCAGTTGAAGGAGTAACATTAGAGATGGGTGGCAAACAACCTGGAGGGATCCAGAAGGAAACCTTTATCAATAGCCTTAATGTTACTGACCAGAGAAAGGGAAAACAATTCCTCGTTCTCTCTTAAAGGTATTTCCTCTGGGATGTTTTTTGACCAAACCTTTTTAACCATGCAAGACACACCACAGTTACAAGCACAGGATCAGATTTCTGCCCATCAGAAAGGGGTAGAGAGAAAGTAACTTCAGTAGTACAATACCAGGTAAAAGCTGCTGGCATTTCTGTGTGCTCAGAATCTGGTGTGGTTAGATCCTTACACCTAGTCAGCAAAGCTGCCTTTATCGAGCTTAAAGGGTACATAAACCTCTACAGTTTTCCAAATAAGTTCATCCAACTAGACTGCACTTCCGTTACACAAAGAGCTTCCCCAATATAACTGAAATATATCCCACAGTACTTGCTGTCTGCCTTTGGGAAAGTGAAACTGCAGCTATACTGGTTCCACTAGGATATACTTGGGTTTTCATTCACTGATCACTTTTTCCCCCTCCTATGTTTGGGACTCATTACTAGAAAAATCAATATTTAGCATCACTAAGAATCAGAACTAGAGATTCTTCTGGAACAGAACTTTCTTGATGGGTCAATCACAATTCAACCAAAACAATATTCAGGTGTTTCTACAGTACAGGAAGTGCATGGATCACTTTTTCCCTTCCCTTTATATGTAAATGCAAGCATATTTAATATCCTGCACACTTGTACTTTGTGATGTTAGCAGAAACAGACACTGCTGACATTAAGTGATCAGTTGGCACTGGGAAATCAAATGGCAGGAGCAAATGAAGGTGGCACAAATGTTACTGTAGATATTTTCATTCCTTCAGGGACAATATATGTTGGTAAAGAAAAAAAATTATCATCATCATACTTAATGCATATATCACAAGAATTATGTCTGTTTTCTATCCAAAAAATATCAGGTTCAGCAATTTCACTCTAGAAAACAGGAATAGTTCACATCTCATTCAATTTTACACTTACCTTTACCTGAAACATCAGAGATGTGGATGGTGTCCCTTTTCGAGGCTGGAAAGATGACTTCTTTTAATCTGAGTTTTCCAGTTTTTTTAAAAAGCTTTTTTTTCTCACTTTCTTATTGGAGAAGAAACTTAATCTGAACACTTGACCTTGACTGAAGCCAGCTGTAGCTTCTCATCCAAAAACCAGTGCACAGGTGCTCACAATATCCAGTTGACTCTTTTTCTTTGACTCAAGTGAGTCAAGTTCTCAGCATGTACTGAAGTTTAAATACAACTTTTGCCTAAATTGGGGTACTTTCCAAAACAGAATCCTTAGTTATTCATGTTAAAAGTATTAAAAAAAAGGAAGGAAAGGCACAGATAATACCTAGGAAAAGTAGATTGCCGGAGCAAGGCAAAACAGCCTGGCTCCCTGTTTACTTTGCCTAGGTCAATGGTAAAAGTTGAGGCACTGGCTTCTGCTTATGTTTTTTTCTTTCATTTTACTGATAGCAGGTATACGTGTCCAGCTCTCCAAGACTTTCTGTCCAAGTTCCTCCCTTTGCTTGCCTCCTATCCCAAGACCAGTCCCTTTCCTCTCTTTTATCCTTACACAGCAATATCCAGCTTTGCATTTGGGAAAGGCTTGAGCTGACTGTGTGCAGAGGTAATGGCTAGTTGAAGGAGGAGTGAAATGTTCATTTTAAAAAGCATTTTAGCATAGCAGTAGGTAAAAGGGTTCTAACTAGACTGCAGGAAAAAAGGCGTTTTCATGCTTCCTGTTTTTTGTTAAGTCACTGAATCAAATGCTTTGAAATTTGTGCACCTAAAGAGACACCAACATCTCTATTTCAAGAAATTTCCTGAATCGGAATGGTTGCTGCGGGTTAACTTCCTTGGAAATATAGCCAACTGAAGTGTCGTGATAGTCTCTTTATATAAGGCCTTATAATTGTAAATAATGGTCAGGGTTTCCATGCAGGAAAAAATCTTCAAGGCATTAGCAAGAACGTGGCTGAATACCTAGTGACAGCCTGGGCCTTCAAAACCAGCCCGGTTCCAGTGTGGTGCTCCAGCAAGATCTCTGTAACGCTTCATGGTCCTGGGAAATACATGGGGCCGCTGAATGCATAATCACTTGTAAAGGTGAGGCAGGCTACTCATTCTGAGCAGCCACACACATGTCCATTGCCTGTCGGCCAAACTGAACGTCCAGGTTTCAGCTTTCTGCATCTGCTCCATCAATTTCTTTTGACTTACTTTTTTTTAAAGGCACCGATTATGCGCAAATCAAATGAGTCTGTTTCTTTAGGTCCATTAATTATTACATTCCATTTACATTTTCTGTTTACTTTTTCCCTTCTCTATGGAAGCTATTGAAGGTCTGATGATTCAGAATGCTCTGGGAACACTATGTGGCTTTCCTTCTTGTTTGCCTATTGTAATGGAGCTCATTTTTCAGTGGAGGTTTCCCATTATTTCCAGGAAAAATGTGGTCAAACCCATGTACTCCCAAACCTTTTGATCTCCTGAATCCTCTTCATATCCCAGATAAAAAAGTCAGTGATTAAGACAGAGTTCCTAAAAGGACACATAGTCAGGTTTCCCTTTGACCAAAATGGTTTCCCAGTGAATCAAACCTTTCTCAGCTCAGGGGGGGCTCGACAATAGACCCTGAAAAGATGGATAGAGCAATTGTCCTGCTTAGTGATCCACGAAAGGAAAGGGGTCCTTAGTGAAGGGAGACCTACACTAAGTCTGACCTGACACTGCAGGAGTAAGACAATAAAAGGTCAAGGAGACTAACGAGAGGAAAAATGCAGACAATAGGTGCCACAGCTAGCACACAGCTCCTGCCACGCAGACTATGGGGCAGCAACGTTAACTGCCTCAGACATGTGAAGGGGAAGTGAAGCAGAAAGAACTTGAAGTTTCCTTCTTAAGAATTGTGGCCCAGCATCTTCAGGATTTACCCAGGCCTCACAGAGAGGTCAAAGTGATGCAGCTAGACCTGAGGTGAATGAAAAATAAAGATTATCTAATTGGGGAGGAGAAAAATATAGATGTATTTTAGACCGAACAAAAAAGGCAACAACTTGACGGTTGGGATCTGCAGTAAGTTCCCAAGGCATTTTGTGAGAGGAAGCTTTTGCCTAATTCTGTTTAAAAACACCCAACAACGTGATACTGCTGTACGTGAAGACTTGCAACCAGCCTATTTTTCTTCTGTGTGAACAGAAAGATGCTTAGTTTGCACTGTATGGGACTCAACTGAATTTCCTTCAAGCGCTCAACAATTGTTTCTTGCTGTGTGTGAAAGAATCCTGGTCCTTGCGATGGTCTGAAGACAAAAGAAGGAATCTCTGTGGCTTCTGCATGCATCCCTGTTGTCAATGGCATCTCCATTATCAGTTCTTTGTAGCTGGGCCTTGCCCCTTCCTACTTAGGTCAGACAAGTACCCTCAATACTACTTTTGCATGTATATGCCAACAGGCCACTCTTCAGTTAACAACTAACATTTTAAAAGTCTCATCTCATCAGAGGACCTGGAAAGATAATCTCCCTGGGTTGTATTTGTCATATAAATAGCTGATGTTTTTTTCCATTTTAAACCACATTTTTCATCTTCTCAATGACCTGATCTTTTGACAGCAGGCATCATGGGCACTGGGATTTATCAGAGTATCATTTCTGTGATAGGAACTGACAGGTGGAATAAACATTTCCTCATCTGTAAAAACAAAATAATACAGCATTTTAAAATTCAAGAGGTTCAGGTAAGGCAACTTGCTTTACTTTGGAACACTGCACAAAACCAACACTTTCCCAACACTGCTGGAAATCAGGTATAGCTGTAGGGAGGAGGAATCGGGATGGTAGTATTGGTCAGAGGATGGCATGTGGAAATTAAACGGCACACCTGGATTTTATTCTCAGGTCAATTGCTGGCTTGCTGTGTGATCCCAGGCAAAGCCCTAGAGCTCCCTCTGCCTCAGCTTCCCTGTCTGGAAATTAAATCCAGTTTCTTAAGGAAATTTTTGGATCTTGGGTTAGAAGTACAGCAGATTATTATTTTCACCTATTTATTTTCTTAGATGTACGTCAAACTGAGAGACAGTTTAAGAAGCATATGTTAGTTGAGGAACAGTGTGAATTTCAGCTGGCATTAGACAACTAATGAAAATTACAATGTAAGAGTAAAATACTTTCCCTTATTCTGAGATGATGACTGAATCAAAAACAAGTCCTTTTAAAAGCCATCTCAACTGGAAACTATTAGGTAATTTCTTTAGAGAGTGGAGAAGGGGGTAGACAATATTCCTTCTACAATTACTGAGACTTCTACAAATGAAATGATCTCTTTGCATTCCAGTGACGATCCCAGACATTGATGAAAGCTGTGTTTCTCATCTGACCTCTTGTTTTAAGTTTCCACCTGTGTAACTCTGTATTATTATTATTAACTCTAAAGAGCCTGTAGGTGAGCACAACACTTACAGAAAAAAAAATATCAAAGATGGACCTCTCCTTTAAGAGACTTGCAGTTTAAGGAACTTTATTCCCAGAGTTGTCTCCAACTGGAAGACACTTATCAAGATCAAACTGTAAAGTGACAAATGCTTTTAAAGCCTGTAGTTACAAAAGCCCAAACAGAGAGGGAAGTAGGTGTTTATGTTGTGCTGAAGCAGAGAATTTCTGTGAAGAAAGAGAAAGGACTGCAGGACAGATTTGCTGAACATACAGTTTTGACCAAGCCAATGTGATCTGTAAACTTCGTCAGGGGTTCAGGTTAGAGTTAAACATGGACAAAATTAAATGCTTGCTCAGAATGCAGTATCTAAACCGTAGTTTGAAAACCAGGCAGATACCTCAGCAGCAGGCGCCAGGCCAGGCGTTAGACTAGCTCCCTAGGCACATTTGCCCAGAGCCAGTGAGTGTTGTAGTTCTGAACTTACCAGCTATGTTTGACAGGAGTCAGCAACCACACATTCCAAGAGAGGAAAGAGCAGTGGACTACTTGTCTTGGCTCTGGGAATGTATAACTGAATGTGTCTAGAAGCTTGTTGACTAGGATGGAGAAGGTAACAACCACTAATCAAGATCTAGGCTCAAGTGTTGAGCACGGAGCCACATACCTTATTGTCACAGAGAAGAAACACATGGGGATGTCTACACTAACACCGCAGCACAGACCTGGAGCATGCTTCCGAAGCGAATCTCCTTGTTCCCCTTGCTGTGCTTGGGTCACATAGCAGAGCACATGGACTTGATTCCTTTTAGGTTCATCAAAAGTATGAGATCCATTCCAGCTTCAGCAGTGGAGCTAACTTAAATGCAGCCAGCGAGGCTAGACTACAGCTGATCCAGAGTAAAATCCCTAAAGCGCTGGAAGCGTGGACACTGGGACCTTGGCTCCAACAGTTTTGCTGGACAAATCTCCTTTGAGGAGCCAGCGCTTTGTAGTGGTGACACGGCATTAGGGCCTTTCTCCGCAGCACTGCAGTGACCAGACAGTGACTGCAGGGGAACGCCATGGATCTGAGCTGAAGATTGACTCCCTCCACCCTGTTGTCTGGCGTATCGTTTTCCATCAGGTAGAACTGTTTCAGCTGGCCTTTTCTTGGTTGCTTAGAGTGGGGCCACAGCCCAAATTTTCTTAACTGCCACACATACTACAAATGTGATTCATCCATCAAATGCAAGGCAGGTGTGTGTCTAAGATCAAATGAATCATGTTGTAGAAGTGCCTGTTTTCTTCCATTGACTGCAGCTCAGAGTAATAAGGATCAGCTAAAGTGTGGTGAAACTACTCCCAATGCACAGGCCTATTATCTCCATTTTCCAGGTTACGTTTAATAGGTTTAATAAACACTTCACAAAATCTGGAAGAGAATAGTAACTCTGCTAAGCTTTCTGGTGGCCAGATTTTTACAGTCAGTGTGTTTTTGTATTGCAGTCGCTGATTAAAAAAAAAAAAAAAAGACGTCACACAAGTGCAATTCACGTATAAAAATAGTAAATCTGGGCTCCTTCTCTCTAGCTAATAAGGACCCCTGTAAAGCTCCCTTATGATCACTGTAGATTTTAATTGAATTTAATTAGCCATTGAAATAATTTCCCAAAGTTTATAATGTATTTTCCCTTACTGGAACATTTAAAATCAAGATGATACGTTTTGCCAAAAGATAGGCTCCAATTCAAACAGGGAGGCATTCCAGGGGACTCAGGAGGCCAGCATGCTGCAGCAGCTCACAGTGGCTCATCACACCCGTCCCTCACAGCCTCCTCATTTAACAGCAGTGAGTGTGGTGGCTTTTCTGTGGAGGATGCTGGCTTGAAGGAGCACAGCAGTACTGAAGGTGGGTGCGGTGAAGCAGGAGGCTCCACTGCCCCGAGACTCACAGTATGACAATTGCTTTTAGAGTTATGTATTGAGGCATATTTTCAAACACTTGCCTGAAGCTTAGAAAACCTTCATGTATTAGGATTTTCTTTGTTTGTTCTATGTTAATTTTTAATTCTGATTTCTAAATCCTCCCAAGGAGCACCATGCGTGAAATAAAGACTCATCAAAATGTTTTGCAGAGGTAAAGATACAATCTTTAATATATTTTCAAAAGCTTTGCTTCATTTCTCACAAAGAAAGATTTTGTTAATCAAAGTGGAGATTTGCTACATGGGGCCCAAGATGTAACATTTTATCCCAGTTGGATCTGAGGATACTGAACATCTTGCTGTATTAAGTCATAAATTTGGGCCAGAAACTGTAATCGGTCTACTCTAGACTCATGATGATGTCAGTGTGAGTGCCATGTATAGGTCAGCTACAAAATTAGGTAATTTTTAAAAGAAGATGTATTCTTGCAGAATATGTCATGATTTATAGGGCTCCCACAAGGCCATATCCCAAACATTTAGTGAAGCAATGTGCAAATCCAATGCAATCCAATGTGCAAATGCAAATGCATTTAATCCAGAAAGAGGAAAGCAATCACAGCAACAGAATTGACTTTATAGTTCTGTTCTGATGTATAAGGAAACGAAGGGCAGGTTTTCCTGTAACTGAACACAGCTAGATTAATTGCTTCAATAAGCAATCTTGTCCACTGGTTTTTGGCCAATACCTGGCATGAATATCACTGTCAGGATTATCCTGATTAGCGAAGAATAATGCAACCAGACAGACTGTGAGGTGGTCAGTGCCATGTTAACCAGCTCAGTTCTGCTCAGATGTCTTCTGACACTGTGACCCTTTGTAAAAGGACAAGACAAAGCAGGACAGTAAAAGTTGCAGTATAAAGGTTAATTACTCACATGTCTGCTCATGCTCACTGTTACTGTTTGGTTCTCATTCATGTCCCTGCTTGCATTTGTTTGCCATTTTCTTTGCTCAGTTCTCAATGGCTATGTTTGCCCCTTTACCTTACTGTTTCACAATTTGAGTACAGATCATCTATCATGTTTCTTACTGCGACTATATAATACCATTACTGAAAACTTGTACTTCTCTAGCATCTTCTATTTACTTGTTTCAATGTTTTTCATGTGCACTAACAAACAAAACATCTCCATAACCTCACGATGTAAGGATGGCTCTGTCTGCTTTACATGTAGGTCAGCTGCACTGAGATAGGTTACAGTTCATGACTTGCCCAAGGTTACACAGGAAATGTGTGGCAGAACTCAGAATGGAAACCAGATTTCGCGCTCTCCTGCCTTAACAACAAGGTTATCCTTTCTCTTTGTGATGCTTTTGGGCGGTTCATATGGATCTACACATATGTTTCAAATGAGTTAAATTTCCATGAACTTAGTGTTTCAAACAAAAGTGGATGTATAAATGACAAAGGGCTAAATTATTGAAAAATGGCAAAAGCTGCTTGGAGATCTGCATACCTGGTCACAGTAGTTGTATACATAAATAACTAATTGATTACATGCATAATCATAGGAACTGTGCATGCAATTTTCTGAAAATTTAGACCAAAATCCACAGAAGGGTAACTAGAGAAAAGGAGAAGGAAAAAGGTTTAATGTAATACACATGCACAGTGAGCATGGGCTGAAGCCATAAAGGGTGCTGTAACTGGGCCTAGCTCTGGTGCGTGCAGTTCACAGGTCGCTGTGCACACAGTCACCTGACAAACTACCTTAAAATGTCTTACAGCTTGCATTTTCCTTCATTAACATTAATAAACCGGTGGTTTTCCTCTTGCCACTTAAGAGAACAAGTAGATATGTTCATCACTCTCTTTTGGGTAATTTGTTCATCTTCTCTTTTTAAGCAAACATGATTAGGAAGTCTTGGGATTCTTTAAGACTGTTTTTCCATTTGCCAGTGGCTTGTAAATGGAACCCTGTGACGATTAGAACTTTATTAAATAACGGTGCTAAGAGACACTGAGGATGGTGGCACACATAGGCACGAAGAGGCATCCTCAATGCCAGCGTCCCCTGAAGAACTCAGTACAGACCTCAATATACTGCTTGCTAAAATAAAATGCACGGAGAACATGCATTTAGAAATACATAGGCACAGGAAACTCCAGCAATTCTCTTTGAGGGGCAGTTTCACAGACAGCTGTTCCCTCAGCGCGTACAGTGCTAAATGTTTAACTGATGTAAATCAGGACATCTTGTTTGTGCCCCAAAATAGAGCTATGGTGCTTTACACCAAGAGAGGATCTGGCCTGTAGCTTTCAAGGTGGCCAAAGACCATGCTTTCTTTGCAGCGTGTCTGGAACAGATAGAAAGGTCTTTAAGCCTGGAGGTCCTCGGTGCTGGGTTTATGTTTTTTGCTTCACTGAGTCCATTACTTGCTGATTTGATAATGAGAGAAAAGTGTGCTGTTAGCAGCTTCTGAGCAACACGCTGCAAATTTAGGAAAATGAAAAATCTTTAACAAGAATTGAAAGGAAATCATTGATTTATGGCGGGAGCTTCAGCTAACCGTAGATTAATTAAAAAACAATACAAAGATGAACATGGGTTGAGAGATGAGAAAAGATTGAATTTTGCCAGGAGCAGGACTGTTGCTGGACTCAGGCATGTGGCTGGAGCGATAATAACACCTGGCCGTCTGCATACAGTGCAAAAATCTTGTTGGCAAATGCTGAAATGTTGCAAGTGAAATGCAACTAGCCAAGTCTGAGCAGCTGTTCTGGAGATGCTGTTCAGGATAAAACATACAGGCGTCATTCTCTTCCATCATCTATATAGGTGTATTTTTGTCCTATTTATAGACCCGATGCAATGTGAAGGTAATCGGGCAATGCTGTACAGCCAACTTATTTTAGGAGTTGTATCAGACATCTCTTGGCACTGTGGTAAGAAAACACAGAGGCAAGGAACTATCTTCAGCTACAGCGGTGGGAGCGATGATGTTGCTCAGAGGAAAGGGCAGCTAATGGCAATCCTCAGACACCCAGACCACTGCTGACTGTCAGGGCATGTGCATGAACTAAAACGTGGGACAGTCTGGGCAGAAAAGAAGGGAGGCTGAAAACAGAAAGATGATGGAAGACTTGGGAGAGTGGAAGGGAAAAGGAATGTCCTCTCTCCCCGTCCCTGGACCCTGTTTTCTACTAGGAGAGTATTTCATGCCCAGCCTGCCCACTCACAGGGATGCGTGAGCGCTGCTCAGACCTCCCGGAGGTAGGAACACACACATGCAGCCCCCTGCAGAAATGCAGAGCAGGAGTGGCATGCACTATGAACTATATCACACACCCTGTATTTTAATTGTGTTCCTGCTCTTTGCCTCCTTTCTCTAGGCTAGCAGAGAGGGCTGTGGGGTATAGGTGACCTCTGTGGGGTCAGGCCTGTAATTCTGGTTATCTCCCCCTCTGCCAGACCTGCAGGGACAGGCATAGCTGCCGCTCCATCGAGGCCCACTCCTCTCCCTGGGGCGCAGGAGATGTCATAGTAAAGAACTGTTGTGAACAGCCATCTTAGCCCCGCCTCTGTAACAAGCCCTGCCAGACAGGTCCTAGTGCAAGACCTGCACACCTATGTGCCATGGTGTTTGTTTTGTTTGGGGTTTTTGTTTTTTTTTTTCACGAAGATTTCTACTGTTAATCTGTAATTTTCTCTTTCTTTGTTGTTAGCAATGGAGTGTCTTGCAGATAGGTAGGAAGCCAAAGTCAGCCCTGAAGATTTTCTAATTGAGACCTGAAGTTGTTGGCAGAGCATCTGAGGCTGTTGCAGAGAGCAACTCAGCTGCCCAGCTTTGACATTCTCAAACGCATACAGCTTCAAATGGAGAGAGAAGGAGGTATGGATCATGCACGCCAGGGAACAGAAATCTTACCATTTTTTAGAAGTGGGTTCATTCTCATGCTGTAGTGATGGTGGTTTCACTTTGTGGACTAAACATAGGCTTTCTTAATTATCCAATTCATTTAATTTGTAGAGTGGAGGATTTTATGAAGTCGGATATTGTGGCTCTGTTGGTGAGGCAGTAATAATTCAGAGGCACAGTTATGAAGTGCTATTTAGTAGCGGTGGGTTTATAATTTTGGTTATTGTGTGCATTTATTTTTTTATGGTTTTGTAATTATTTATATTGGTAACAGTAAGTTTATGATCACAACTTCATTGTTGTGTTCATATTAAAGAACAATATAGTTTGCATAACAATTGTAGAAGATATTTTTCTCTATAAGCTACCTTATCATTCAAACATAAACATGTAGGCTGGCTGCAGTAGGAAAGCAGTGACATACACTTACTAAGGTCAAAAGATTGTGTTTTACAGAGGGGGAATAGAGATAGTGTGTTACAACTGTTCACCCACCCTTTCATGCACTTTAATAGCGAGGCTACCAGGTAGCTTATATTAGGGGAGAGATGAATTAGCATGGGAGCCCAGAGGAACAATTTTGTATTGGACAGCTAGTGACAGAGCTGCCAGAACCCCTCCTTTTGGCTGCAATTCAATTTCAGTCCTGTCACGCTCATCACTCTGGTACCTGAGTACCTTGTCTACCTCTACTTGACCATATAGGGACTTGATTTTTAGATCTGGAACTATCAGCGGCACATCCTCTCAAACCCAGTCGATGTCTTTTATCCCATCCCATTAATCTATTTGGCTTTTTGTAATAAATAGTTCAACTTTAGTATTTCTCACAGATTCACAGAAGGGATGAGGCTGGGAGGGACCTCTGGAGGTCATTTTGTCCAGCCTCCTTACTCAGGCAGGGTCACCTAGAGCAGGTTGCCCAGGTTATGTCCAGACAGTTGTATCTCCAAGGATGGAGATTCCACGACCTCTCTGGGAAACCTGTGCCAGTGCTCTGTCATCCTCATGTCTCAAGTAGAAACATGTAATCCTAAATCCCTCTGCAAGTCGAGCAAAAAAATAATTTTTGGTTTTTCAAATCTTTGTGTCCTATTAATTTATCCCCATGCCAGTTCCAAGGAGTTCCCGGTAACTATTGGAGTGATACAAACTCTACAGAGAAATGGCAGGATAAACAACTAGAGACAGGAGATTAAAACCTCCTAAAAGGTGTAGAAGCACAAGTCCTGCTGTAGAATACTGTGATTCAAACCCCCATTTATTAACTACCATGGAGAGATACTACATTGTATCCCAAAACCAGAGCATCTTTATCCAGACAGCACACCCCTGGACCTGAACAGTCCTGCTGCGATGAGAGTGAAGTCATTTCCAGATAGCTCAGGTTTCCCTGTGCCATGTCCTGCTGCAGGCTTCTCTTTGGTGTCCTTAAAAGTATTTTCCTTTAGTCATTAGTAATGAGTCTTTTGGAATGCTAAGGAATTGCAGTAACATTTAAATCAGCATCAAATTACTGTGCTCTTTCTCCTCCCCACATTGTATTGTAAAGAGCTTGAATTAGGGTTCTCAGGGAACAGTTTGGAGAGTAAGTAATGATGGGGAAACAAGAAAAAAAGAAAGGGGAACTTTGTGTGATCAGTTTAATCTGGCTAGCAAAACAAATTACTCACTGAACAAATCTTGAAAATTTTGTCCTTGACTGGAGCATCCCAGTATTGGGAAAAAAGGCACTTTTGGGAACAGCGGAAGGAAGTTTACACAGATAGTGTGAGAGAACTGGCATTGTGCTTGGAGATGTGGTGGGGCAGAGAAAAAGGTGCCCTAAATAGAAAGGACAAGATGCTGGGTTTAATTTAGAAATGCTGTTGGCATTTTTGTTACTGGCATGAAGGGAGCCACAAGTCTGCAAATGAAACAACCCAAACCCTTCACCACAGTCATGGAGTGCAGCAGAAGTGCAATGGGTTGGCATGTCCAGGCTTTGATGTTTTTTTTTCTTCTTTGCCTTGCCAGATTGTGGAGTGCTTTGTCACCTGTTTAGCTGCTTAAAGATAGCTTTTAAAGTACAAAATGTCAGCCTGAGCTGAATATTGAAGCTGTAAAGATTTTCAAGAAATTCCAGCCATTCCTTTGGTTTAGCAACCATAAGCTCTTGCAACTGTTATCATTTGTAGTGGTCACAAGGAAGTGACATTGTCCTATAAAAAAAGCCTACCACGGGTCAAGCCACTTAGTAAGGACATAACTTAGACACCGGTTTGACAGCTTTTTTCCTACTCTATATGACTTGACCAAGTTCAGTTGTTTGTTAGATGCATTTGGAGGTGTTTAGGGTTCTTTACAGTACAAAAGAAAATGGTTGCTAATAGACCGTCCTTCTCCTTGCTTATGAAAATGCGCTTACTCATAAAACTACTGGGAGAACAGAGAAATAAGGTTAGTAACTCCTTGATAAAGCTGGATTAAGATTTTGCTTTATTTATGTTAGCAATAATCATTGTGGTTTAGTGGCATTTCCAGCTGATGTTTTGATATGTCATTTTTTCTTGGACTTTGGTCCTGATTTTCTGGTCTATGTGAAACAGGCAAACCATTTACGTATCTCAGAGGAGTGCTTTTAATTTAGGAATTTAGAGAATTATCAAAGGTGGTTATTTTAATCTCTGCCACTCATTCAGATGCCTTAGTCACTAAGTGCTAGTTTAGAAAATAGATTTAGGAATATAAATTGGTACAGAAGTCAAATTCAAGTACTGTTTCTTTAAACTCAGTCTAAATCCTGAAAACCCTTACTCACCTAATGCCTCGCTCCAAAGGTATTTAAACAGCATGCCACCTTTTTTTCCCCAGCTTTAAAATGTCCAAGTTTTGAAGTTCTGCACTTGCTTGAAGGCACCTGAGGCTTGATAAAGCTCAGTGGCGAGATACCACGTGTATGCCCAGATCTGTGCAAGAGCTGTGCACCAGGGGTTCCTTTGCTGGAGGAATCCAGCTGGGAAAGAAATCCTCCATGTCACTGTCATCTGAGTTTATTGTCCAGGGCTGAGTGAATGTCTGCAAGTGCAAAACTGAAAAATGTTTTGATGGAGCATCTTTAGTTACAGTAAATTGGGGCTGTCTAGAATACCACTGAAAAGTGTTGGGCAGGATGCACGGACCAGTCATTGATTAGTTTAACTCTACTGGGTGCATTACAAAGATAAGTAGTAGACTAGATGTCAAGTTCGTTGTACAGTGGCATAGGTTCCCAGACTTTTCACGTCGCTGCTTATCTTCTGAGAGCTCGTGCCCCACTAGGCAGGGCTTCCAGGGTAGTTTGGGTCTGAAAGAAAAACATCATAATCTGTGGCAGTGCAAGGACTAGCAACGGTTTGTGAGCCAGTCACAGTATTTAACTAATCCTTAGTGTCTGCTTCCAGGTTGCAGAGCCTGGACAACTCCAGACTTTATAACCGAAGGTCAACTTGTTGAGGTTAAAACCTGTGGAGATTGCAGAGCAAAAGTTTTTTTATAGGGACAATCTGAATATCCAGGGGACCTGAGAAACTCTGAAAAGGGAATTAAGAGAAGGTTTATGACCTTATCTGGTGCTGCGTAACAAAATATTGGTCATAGTCTGTAATTTGGAAGTTAATCTATTTGGGAAAATGGGCCTGAGACATGCAAGTAGGAGATGCTGTGCATGTTACATCATGGTAAACTTGGAGTCAGGAACACCTGTTCGCACTCCTTGTGGGTGTCTACATGTAGCTATTCACCAGCATTATTCTGGGGATGGATGAATTGCTCAGCAGCTGTCTCTGGAAACTATCAGTTCATTCCTTATATGACCTAATTCCAGCCTGGTAGAACTTTGCTTTTGTTCAAATTAGGCAAAAAAATACTGGAACATGAATACAATTCGGTCTTTTCACAACAGCTCTCTGTGTTGCTATCGCAGTCGGTAAGCAGTGTGCTGAATGGCATGCAGTTTTCTGACCTCAGGACCTTCCATAAAGAAGTGGATCTTATGAGATGTGCTTTCATGCCGTGTCAGAGCATGGGATGAGTTTCACCCACTGGGGTAAGTGGTAACTATAACATCAAGCTGAGTTTCCTTTAATATCTGTTATATTTTGCTTTCGTTTTATTCTGCTGCTCTGTAATAGGCTCTTCGCCATGCTTTTGTGTTTAAGGTCGGATTCAGCTGTACTGTCAGGGAAAAAAAAAAAAAAAGAGACTGAAATCTCATCTCTGTTGCATTTGAAGGATGTAGGACTCTGTGACTCTTAGTCACATATGAAGAGAGGTTTCCATTGAGGAACCTGGGCTGAAACACGGCTATGAGGTGAGACTACCTCTGTTCCACAAAAAAAAAAAAAAAAAAAAAAAAAAAAGCTCTAGAAAAAATAAATTAAGCTTTACTTGCTTAATGTATTCTCTGATAATTGCATAGGATTTACATGAAATATTGATGGCACACTTTCAGCCTGTACTGGGGATAAATGGCACTGCTATGTGTCTCTGTGCCTGCCTTTCTGAGAGACCCTAGGGTGAAATGGTAAAGATCTTCTCTAAGGACTGAGTCCTTTATGGTCCTCTGTCAGACCTCCTGCGGGATGTGCTCAGGGATACCTGGGAGACTAGTGTAGGCTAAACGCTGATGTCCCAGGAACCACCCTGCCCCTGTCTTCCCTGCTAAATTGCTGTAGGGCGCTTCACAGGAGCCTTGCTGAGACTGGATCTTGAGTGAGGGCTAGCTGGAGAGGCTCAGGCCTGACCAGGCAGAGGTAATGTCGGCATGAAAGGGAAGCAAGCAAAAGGAAGTGCAGATAGGATCTATCTCCGCTGATGGCTGTGTCTGTGTAAATAGTTAATAGATAAGGTTTCAGGAGATAAGTTCTCTAAGACCAATAAAATTCCTTCTTTTTGTGCACTGCAAATGGTTTCCTTTGTTCGCTTCTTTACATCAACTCTTAACAGCATCAGTCCTCTACAGGGTGTTGCACCAGCTCCTTGTCATGCAGGTTTGCATGGCAGGGTTGCCTGAGAGGCTTAGCTCTGGCTCTTAACCTGTAGCCCATAACCCTCCCCATCTGGGTTTGGTTCTTAGGGGTGTCACTTTTCTTTCAGATGCAAAGTTTGTGACTATTTCCCAAGACTTTGTCACCTTGAGATTTGGCTGCAGTGATGCCTCTTAAGCCAGGGCAGAGCCAAACCTTCTGTAGAAGGCATTGGCGAGTGCAGGTGGAGTAATAGCTGTCTGACTGTCTTCTAATTTTGGGAGTCTCAGGTCCAGTGATAATGTAATTTATTCCTCTTTAGTCCCAAATGTGGATAATCAACGTGTGATGTATTTGCTGTGTGAATTTTAACAGAACTGGTAAAGAACAGCAGGCTGTAATAAAACCCTAGGAAAAGCCATATCCCACTGTCATTTCATAATGGACATGAGGTTTGACCATACGGTAGTGTGGGATGTTGGGCAAGTTTTGTACAGGACTGGCTTGGAGGGCCTTTTTGAATAAGACATTGAACATACTCAGAAAGTGAAGCTAATGAAAAAATGCTCTAACCAAAACCCAGTGAGATCCAGATTTTTCCTTCTCAGGGAATGTCTTATGGTTGAGTTTTATTTCCACTCCTAATGAAAGCAATAAAACAATCCAGAAAGCTGTTACAAAACATGATTATGAATAATTGTTGGTTAGTCAAGTGATCTGAGTAAAAGCAAAACATTTCATTTAGATCTCAACTTAGTATGGAAAATAGGAAAGGAATTTTGCAATGCAAAAAATGCCGTTCTGGAAATGTAGAAACATTTAATTTTCGGCAAGCTGATTCTTTTGCTTTTCTCTTCAAAAGGAATATTAGTCAAGATCATCAGTTATGCAGATTTTTTTTTTTCATGAATTGACAGTTTCTTAGAGTCTAAATGTAACCAACTTGTATGTAAACCACCTAAGGGTAAGTCAAAATGGTGCTCTAATCTCAGTGAGTTTAAGTGTTGCTAAGAACTGAGAGTATCCGAAAATATCTGAAACAGTCCTATAGATAAGGGTGTGGGTTTTTTTTCTTGGCCAGCCAGAGTATTTGTGTGGACGAAATTATAATAAGGAAAAGAAAAGGCTTAAACAAGTTGCACTGATTTTTCTCTTGGTCTAGAACTTCTTTTTATCAGATGACATTTTTTAACTCAAGTGGAACAAGCCAGAATACTGTGTTACTTTCAACAGTCTGTTGTAGCTCGCTTTTATTTTCGCCAGCTAAGTCTACAGAAACCTCTGAAATGTTTTCAGGCCAACAGAAATGGTATCCTGGAAGAGCACGCGTTTCTTGATGAGGTAAATAGAGTTTTCTGGTCAAGCCCAGCTGCAGCTGTTTGCATTCGTAGCCATTGATCTGCCTCGCAGTCTGGTGTAGCGCTGCTCCCTACTGCCTGCCAGTACGAGAGAAATCGCTCCCTGTAGCTGTCCAGTGGTATTAATGGGGGCCCAATGACACCTATGGGAGACTGGTTTTCTTACAGTGGCAATTAAGCTCAAAAGTGGCTTTTTTGAATCAATGGAAATTAAATGCAGATAACAGGCATTAATTGAACAGTTATTGGAAATAATTTAAATTATGTGTAGTCGTGACTTAATGGAAATTAATGACTACCATTTGGGTATAAGCAGAACTGCTGGAATGTAACGGAAGTCAATACAAGCAGTTACAAATGGCTGAGATAAAGAAGTACTTATTGATATTAGTGATCTTCAATATTTTGCATTGAAACTATAATACAGACTGTATTGCTGTGGACTTCATCTAGAGTACAGGGATAAGAAATTGTTCATATTATAGATGTAAAGTGTCACTAATCTGGTAATTTGCTACACTGAGTATTGAAATAATTAATGCGTAGATCATTCTTAATTATAGTCTCGTATTTACAGACAAACTGAAACCGAGGCTGTTATTGATTAAAAGAGGTGCCGTATTGCAGACTTTTCTAACCCTGTAACTGTATTGTTCTTGAATTTCATATAGTGTAGCTTAGATTTTTACATCTGATTTGAATTACTTGAATGTCTTAAAGATCTGTGTTCCAACCAGATGTGAGAAATGGCTTTGGTTTGGAAAGTTTCAAGGAGGACCACCAAATAATGAGGAAAAAACCAACTCTCTATTATTTTTTCCCCTACACCTTCAGTGGAAAATAGAAAAAAGCCCAAGTATCCCAATTTATTAATACGACTTGGGATCCTGTCAGGAAAATGTTCTCTACCTGCAAAGTTTCTTTATCATTTTCCCAGCCCAAGGTTATATAGTAGTCTTGATAAACCACTGTAATTGAAAGAAGTAAACATTTCTGTACATACTATTACTATTTACTGTGATTTACGCATGTTCTGTCACAAAGCCAGTGCTTTAACTATGCAAAATTTCTGCTAGTTAAGCACTGCTGGCTGTACTCCCTACAATTATTGGCTGTACTGATAGAATATATATATACTAGTTAACCATAATAAAACCACAACTTTTTTTCTCTTTTTCGTCATTAAATTTTTGGATTTTTAATTTAACTTAGTTACTTTACAAAAATTTATAAATTAAATGGACATATTCAATTTAATCTGAAGGTGTTACATTTTAAAGAGGAAGATTAGGTCATGCGCTACTTTTCTACCACATTTTGTTTTGTTGTCTTTACTTGGTGGAAGTACTTTTATCTCTCAGAATCGGTTTTGTGTTGCAAAATTATGTGATAAAGATTAAAGACATTCTGGTTTTTTAAATATTCTGAGAGATGTAGAGAAACCACTCTATTCCTGTGAAATTCTCATTGGTGAACTGGGGGTGACTGGTAGAAATAGACCACAAGAAGAGTATGAAAAAAAGCAAAGAGAATTTATCTACAAAGGGTAAATAAAGGTTGGAAGTTTCTTTGGAAATACTTCTAAAGCTCTGTTGAACATACCATTGAAAACTGAAAGAATTAACTAGTTTGTTATGCCATATACAATGTTTAATACTGGTATGTATTGCAAGCTAGTGGTAAAAACAAAGGAACTCGAACAGGTTACTATTAGCTCACAAAGATACAATCTGTACTTATCTTTGAGAAGTCCAAGAAGTACAGAGACCACGTTTCAAGTACCGAAAATGACTGGAAAATATAATTGGCATTATTCCTTTTAATTATACCTGGTGATTTGTTCCAGGATTTACAATCATGACCTTGATATGCTATAAACAGAACCTTCATTTAAAAGGGATTAAGGTTGGTTATGTGTGATAACCCACCTTAACGTAAACTCTGTGAGAAGATGCCAAGTCATGAATGCCTCCTGCCCATTGCCTTTCATTGCCAATGGCCACTACGCTGCTTCGGAGAACCCCTCTGCCGCCAAGTGACAACTGAACATCCTACAGACGAGCCTTCTCAGGGTATAAACACAGCTTTGGTAAGACCGTTGGCGTCAGCATCACTTGGGGTTGTCAGGTGTGACATGCACACTTCAGTAAGCAGTGCTTTGTGCATTTTTGTGGCAAAGCACCCGCAGAGAGACCCCCCAGGTGATTCAGCCGTTCTGAATCCCATGTTCTCAGGGAGGCGGAGGCTTGCTAACACAGGTTGGCTTGTGAGCTTGGACAGGGGCAGACTGTGCGAGGCTCTTCTGCACCCTCTGAGCTGAGCTGGTGGAGGCTGCTTCCAGCCCAGGGGACCTGTTGAGTGCCCAGACTTCACACTGAGTGTGGCCTCCCTGGCTCCCAAACTGGTGCTCAGGTCAGGTCAGCTCAGAATTAAAAAGCTGGGGCTGCCTGTACGTCTGTCTAGTCCTCTGATGTCTGAAGTAGAAACCGTAAGGGCACCAGCATCTCTACTCCCAACAGAAAAAAAAAATGCAAAGAAATAAGCATTTTTCCTGTGTGCAGCTCTCAAAAGAACTGGCCTGAGCCCTGGTCCTGATTGTGGCTCCTGTCCAGCTGGAAATTTGGGGAAAGATGGCTGTTTCTTCTGCAAATTCCTTTCCACATACTGCACACACGCATGCACACACATGGGGTTGTGAAGTGGTTACATCTTTACTGAGGGTTTTGCTATAGGCTGGGTGAAGCCTTGTTGAAAATGGTAGGTCTAACCACCGCCCTGTCTTCTGAGCTACAGGAGACAGTTCAGCACATGTTTCTGCCCAAAACAAAGGCAAATGTAAGGTTGCCCAGGAATTTAAAAGATCTGGGTGGGGAGCCTTGTTGAGTTTGTTTTGGGCAGGGATGCATGTGGAAAAGAGAGGGAGCAGATTGAGCAGCAGACTGGGAGGAGAGGTGGGCAGTCTGCAGGAGCCTGGTGCACAGCTTTGGGAGCAGCCAGGAGGGGGATTTCAGTCCTGAGGTTTGCTGGAGGGACCTTGGGAACTCGAAGAAGGAATCCTTCTCCCATTATGTGAGTCAGGATGTGTGATTTAGTAGTGGTTCAAAAGTGGGCAACCGTATATTCCATCCCATTCAAAGCCATACACAACTGTAATCATCCCAAGTAACAAAAAATTGTGAATAAAACAAGAGAGGAAGGAGAAAGTCTGCTTACCTATATTTTTGAAATGCATGACCAAAATACCTTGCCTCTACCTTTAACCATTAGAGAATTTTGAAAGACTGGTTATTTATCAGGCCAAAACAGAGTCAACGTAAGGAAGTCCTTACAGATCTATTTTTATATTCATTGAAAGTCACAGTCTGAACAAAATTATTTTAAAATTCCCAGATAATTCAGTCTCTGTAGATTATGAACTACAGGTTTGGTAAATTCTGTATACAGCCAAAGCAAAGAGTCCAAGACCTTTAATTAATAAACTTAAGTGAAATATTTGAACAATCTGATAATAAACACTGAAACAGGCCCTGGACTGTTTATTTAAGTCACAGTTGTAACAACAGCCTTGGAAGATTTACCTGTGGTAGGACTGCAGATGCGGTTACTCAGAGATTTTGGTAGGATTTTTAAACTCGTATAACTGTACTTTTATTTCTATATATTCCAGCTAGGGCTAGAGTCCTTATCATTGCAGAAACAGGGATTTATAGCACTTTATTCCCTTTAGTGTTCATGTGGAAGGCCACGGAGCCCTCACTCCGAGGCTTGCTGATATAAAGATAATCATCTTTGAAGTGAACTTCCTAGGAACCAAGTCCTCCTCCAGCTGGAGGCAATGGAAATGCTATTGCTGACATCAGTGGTAATAAATTTCAGTTCTAACATTCTTTATGACACCTCTTTTTGGAACAGATACATTTACTGGAGCAGTCATTACTAATTGCCTGCATTTTTTTGTTCGTTTTGTTAAATAAGGCTTGTATTTCTTTTTTTTTTTTTTTTTAAAACCCAACGCTCATGGAAAGGAAGGACGGTCTATGTTGGCTAAATCTTTTAAATATTGAACTTATCTCCTTTGTCTTCCTTTTTATTATCCATCCATTTGAAAGGAAGGTGTTTATGATGTGAGGTTTGGCAAATAGATCATGAAATGTAAATTCTATTTTATTTTTTGTGATGCAGACAGAGAGGGAGAAATACTATTGTTTGACCAATTTATTTCTTTTTTTTAATTCACACTGAGTTGCAGCTCAGCATGACTTGAAATGACAGTGATACCAAGCCCAAGAGTCAAGATGATACAGTGGAAATGCCAACTGACTCCTCAGAACAGCACTGCCAGTGGCACCACTCTTTACTGTTATTGACTGAATTCGAAGGGGCCTGGGTTTTGCTCTCAAATCATGCATTATGTTATCATTTTTCTAGTCTCACATAATTTATTTAAAAGCAATTGTTTCTCTGATTCACAGCCATCTACACATATGCAATTCGAAACGTTATGTGCCATATTTTATCTCTCCCTGGGTACAAGTCTACAATGTGTTGAAGTTTACGTGAGATGAGGATGCTCAGCACTTCACCAAGGCAGGCCCCAAGCGAGAGGTGGATGTCATGTTTCAGCAAGTGTGAGTAACAAACGGGCACGGTGAGGGTGGTGGTTAAAGGTTGTTGGAAATACACTTTGGGATTCTGATGTTGCAACCCTCAGCTGCTGCTATGTTATTTTTGTGACCCATTTCTTCACAGAGTACCTCTGATAGCCTTGTCATTTATTGTTAATGCTTCCATGCTGATCATTTACATACTATTTTTATTTAATGATTCTTCACCAAGGGAAGGATTCTGCTGAGGATAAAGCACTGACCTCTGCAGCGCTGTGTGTTTGTCCTGACTCCCTCCTCCACCAAATTTCACATTGCAGAGGGTGCTCAGCAGACACCCTCTGAGCAATGGATCTCGCCTCACCTAACATGGAGGTAGACAGACATTTAGCTACACATCAGCTTGGTGCCTCACGTTCCCCTCATAGCTGATGGGAAGAAAGAGACACCTGTACGCTGTGATTCATCTCTCCTGACTCAGGTGTTTAGGAGAACATGAGCAGAGACCCAGCAGTGCCTCACACCATGGCGGCTCGTTCAGATACCGTTGCTGACACTGTGCGTATCTACCTTTGCTCAGCTGAATCTGGTACTTTTCTTAATATGACCTTAAGTCCAAGACAACTCCACCTCAAACCATTTTCAAGATTTATACAAACTTTTCCAGTCTTTTCCCCACTTGGAGGCATTTCGATAAACAGGCACATTTCTAGATTTCAAGGACAAACTGGTCACCTGATGGCAAAACAACATTCACCGCACACTGAAACCTGTACTTCTGGCTTTTGGTCCTATTAATATTTTGGTATCAGCTTAAGATGTTAAGTGATATGTTCAGGGCTTCTGCCTGAAATAGTCTGGGATTTCTTTAAAAACACAAAATTAGTGTCTTTGATGCTATCTGACTACAAAGCCACAGAGTCTCCGATATTGAATTCCATCCTTTGAATCGGTCTTTTAAAAAAACTTGTTTATCTATAATTTTGGTCTGTGTTTTTAGAGCAAATTGCCTCCCAGTTCTGAAAACTGACTGAGCAAGATGTCACTTGGGAGGACTGGTGTAATCTAGTCTCCATCTAGCAATAAGCTGCTTAATTTTGCTGACTGGGCTGGCCAAAATCTCGGTGGGGATCCAAATCCAAACTTTGCAAATTCAAACTTTTATCACCAACCAAATAAATAGTCTCATTTTGACCACAGAAAATCTGGCTTTGAATCTGAATTTTGTAGTCTGGGTTTCCCTTTACTTCCTGTCTGAGAGCATCGTTACGGCAACTCCTTGTACAAGTTCCTATCTAATTGAAATGCTAGTGGCATGCATGTGTGCTAAACAAAGGAATGTAGTAAAAAATTTATGAGTTAGTTACACTTTGAAGCAATAAAGTGTTAAAGAGTTAAAAAGAGGTCTTTTTTTTTTCCCCCAGGTCCTTCAGGCCAGGAACTGTTTGCAACGCACGGAGCACATTTGGGATCTGACTGCTGTTATTATTCCCTTTCGCAGTGTGCTACATACATATCTTTTTTGATTTCCACGAATATGACAGGGATCTATGCAGTGAAGCATGCTGCAGTGATATGAAACTCTCTCAGCGATTTTCAAAATATGCAACCCATAAATCATTCACCTTAACCTGGGCCCAAATTTGCATGAAACTGGGGGTCGATTGTCTCCAAAGCTAATTTACCAAAAGTCCAACCAATCCCAGCTGTGTGTGAAGCACATAACGAAGTTATAAAGGTAGGTTTCAGATGGCTTCAGGGTCTGTAATGGATGCTTTGCACAGCTGTAATGATGAGTGGGTGAGGAGAGTGAAGAATGAATCGAGTGTGGGTGGTGGAAATATTCACTGGGCATGTCATGGCCAGGGGAGGAAGCACAGAGGCCTCCCAGCCTCCGTGATGGGAAAGACGTCAAGGCTCCCTGGACATGGGTCCTAGTTATTTATTTATTTCAGCCCTGACATGTTCCCATTAGGAAAGCAAAAAATGTGAAATGGATACCGTTTCTTTTGAAAGCAGGGAGCTGATTGTGGCTAAGCAGCAGAGCTGTCTTATAATCTGCTTCCAAACGTGTGGGTGCCTCTTGGGTTTCCTCAGCTATTTTATGGCCCATTTTCAAAGATTTCTGTAAAATCAGGCCAACAACGTCTGCATCCCCTACCACATCAGTGAAAAATTGGACCGTGTTTCAGAGCCATGTAAATTCCTTCTATAAGGAACACTTACGTTTTACAAAGTGTAAATTTAGCAGACCGGTTCACGGGATGAATTCGTCCCTGGTTTGTCCCCCTTGTTACATTACAGTTACCACGGGGACGGGGTGACTAATAGTTTACCATTAGTGAGCAGCCAGAGGAGCACCACGTACAACTGCACATTACAAAGGTTTCTTCCAGGATTGCCATGACGTGCTCAGATAGTTGATAAGATAATTCAGTCTTACTGTTCCCACATTTTCATGAGAACTTACCTATAAGTAAACAAACCCCGAAGCCTAGTTTATGTTTCTTAATTGTATTATTATAGGGTGCAGTAAATGTAATAAAGCAATCTTCTAACTTGGCTTTTCATATGCGTTGTTCCTAGACCAGTTTTCTTGTACATGTCAAATATATACATCAGCTTTCATGCCCAAGCTCCTAGTAGTTCAAATACTGTCCATTTCTTTATCGGCACCATATTTTTAGTGTTAGGACTTGATTGGGCTGGCAAATACTAGAAATGTGTTGACTGGCGCTTGGTTAAAAATCTAAGATGTGTAATGCTTAAGTAACGCTAGATATTCGTGGCCCACATTGAACGGTTGTTCACGGTCCGCAGTTGCAACCACAGCAGATACAGCGGTTAGAAAGATGCTGTTCTCCACAGCTCTGGGGCTGCCTGACAGCTGAGTTGCTCAGAGTGGTGGGGCAAGGTGGTGAATGGGGTAAGATGGTGGCTGCACTGAAGTCTTTGGCAAACTTCACCGATTTTGTAGGAGTAGAATGTTTCTTTTCGTACAGAACAATGTGCTCATTCAATCTGAAAGATAAGTAGGTTTCTCAAAGTTTTTTTTTAGCCAAATGGAAGTGTCTTAAAGGACAAAAAAAAAGTCTTTAAACCAGGGCAAGAATTAGTGACATTGATAACTGTCATGTTTGAGGTTTTAAGGAAAGCAATGAAAATTCGAAGCCTGCCAGTACTTCATTCTTTCACGCTCAAAGACTCATGCAGCAAGAATCTGTAAGTGACACTCAACCAAGAAAGAGCTTTCTGAACAGCTGATGTGAAACTTGAAAAGAGGCAACGTAACAAATGTAATGCGGGGGGAAGTGCTTTCATTCCAGTTCAGGAACATCTGGTTTATTGCAACAATAACTACTGTAATTATATCACTGCTGGAAAAGCTGCTCTAGGTTAGGTTAAGTTTGTGGTTTCTATAATAAACACTGCTTTGGAGGAGTGGGGGTTTCAGTATTTCAGCCATGTCAGATCATGCTGAACTGAACTGTGATTTGAGGCAAAAATAACAAAATATGGAAAACATGAAAGCATTATTCCTAACCGTATATTTCTTGAGATATACTCTTGGTTTATTCCTCATTATAGCAAGTAGAGGGTGTGCCAAAGAAGCAAATTGTTGGATGACTGGCCATATTTCACTGATAAAAACTAAAGAAGTATTTTTTTTGTCAGTTGGAAATAGGCTTATTAATACTTAGAGTAATACATATTGTTGTAATGAATAAACAAGCGTCCTGCAAAGGACATTATTCTTACTTTACATACAGGGAAAAGTAAGGAACCTGCCTTAGGTCAGAGAGCAGCTTCATGGCGGAGGGTCTCCTCCTAAGAATACAGAGGATTTTTCCAGATGAGTGCCTGTGTGAGAGGCCTTACCACCTAGCCACTGAGTTATTTTGCTAGGTGTTTTAATTACACTGCAGTGCTTTTCTATCTAATGGACAGGCTGAATCTACATGAGTCTTAATACAGCAGAACCAACTGAATTCTCTCAGGTGCCAAGTGTGTTTCCTGACTGTTGTACAGCAGCAAGAGACAACTGTCTGTTTTCTTGGCAACAGAGCACGTTTACTGACCACAGCACCAGCAGTGTTCATAGCAGCAGCGTGGCTGCACTTGGATCTGTGGTGGGCTAGATGTTGCGCATGAGAATTTTTCATAAACTACAAAATACAAATAAAATGGTTTGTGTTCTACTGTTAGGGTATGCTTACTCTAGATTCTATGATAAATATTCTGTAAGTCTATACAATGTATAAAAATGAATGGGTAAACATCTTGCTGGTAAGGGGAAATAAGAACGTTATTCCCATATATGAATGCCCATTAAAATGCTTTGTTACTATAGAAAAATGTGCAATAGGCCCAAAATTGCCTCAGACCTTTGAGAATTTGAGAATGAGGGAGATATGTTTTATTATTGTGGTTTGCTTCTCTACCTCAGTCTTGTGATTTCAAGTGTTTGCCCCTATGTGTTCAGATTCACACATTTGTACACAACAGATCAAATCGAGTCTGCCAGTTCTGTGTATGCAGCATTTTAACAACAGACCCAGATTCTTGCTTACACTGGCAAAATGGTACCTGAGCAAGAGTTGACGTATATTACACATGCAAATGAGGGTTGGTGTGTGCAGAAGACTTCTGTTTTATAAGTGCATGTTTAACACTATCTTTAGTTTTATCTCCTGCAGCTAAAATAATTTCTACCAGCTCAGTGCCTGGAATTGAAATGACTCCTTTGCTTTAATACAGATAGGATAAAATATTGCCAGAATATCACACGCTATTTGTCTGGGTGTTTATTCTACCAGAAGAGTTCAAATTAAGGGAGTGTAAATTGCATCACATAAATGGCAACTAAACTGCGTTGAAGGCAGAACAGTAAAAGCGTGCTATAATTTTCAAAGCAACACAGTAGAGAAAATAACAGAGTTGTTTTAAAGTTCCAACAAAAAGTAAATTTATTGTTATCTACAATTAGCTCTATCTGAATTTTCCAAGATATTATGGGGTTTAGTGCTAATGGTTATTAGACTAATCAGTCATACATGTTATTTTTCTTCCATAATGTTCTTTCTTTATATATTTCATATATCTGTGTATAGAGACCACTAATATATATGTACATGCATATATACGTGTATATCCTTTGGGGGGTGTGTGTGTGTGAATCAAGAGGGACCCAACTTTCTTAATTTTCATAGAAATCTTTTTTCACATAAAATCACATGAACCATAAAGAGAAAACTATATCTGACTTGAAAGTGTCATAGTTCTTGCCTGTCTGTCACCTTGTCACCTGTTTCAGAATTCTGGCTAGTGGGCTGCTGAAATTTTTATAAATATATATATATATATATACACACACATATGTGATCATATGATGGATACTTTTGTTTTGGGTATGCTAGTTCTGTAGTCTTTGACTACAGTAATTGCCGCAAATGGCTTAATTCTCTGTGGGTTTGTCGCGAAAAGGGTTAAATCTCAGAACCGCAAGTGGAAAGGCAGATCACAGCCATGCCAGCCATCTCTCCCCTGGAGCAGGAGGGCCGCAGAGCCATTTACATGAGCTGAAGTACGGAAGAGTTTGTAAGAGTTTGTTTCCAAGATATGTACAAAATACGATTGTCTGATGATGAAAAAAAGGAGGCGTAAGCTTGATGCTTGCTCTGCATGTGCTGAGTGCCAGCTCCAGCTCTGATCTGGTCCTTCAGACAGGAAAAGTTAAATGTAAACGCTTTGCAAGCTGCTGGCAACAGCACTGGGCATGCCTTAACCGTGCTAGCTTTAAAATACCACCTAGAACTGGGATGAACCCTTCACCTTTCTTTTTTTGGATGCTAAAAAAATCTACATCTTTGCTCCTGCCTGCCGAGGCACTGAATCTTGGAAGAGGTTGACTGTTGCCTGGCTGATGCTAAGTGTCCTCAGATGCCTTTCTTGTCAATGGCTCTAGATACCTTCCAGCACCAGGCACTCATTCAAAAAAAGAAGGGAAGTTACTGCAGACTTTTCTTCAGTTTACATGTTGTCAGGAAGTCTGGCAGTACTTAGGAGTCAGTCCTGTAAAATGCTGACCTTTCTCTCCTTTTGCTCCAGACTGGGGCTGGGCTATTCTGTGTAATCTGTACGTTGCATGATTCCATATATAGGTTAAGAGAAAAAGGAAAATTGTTCTTTTTTTTTCTTTCTTTAAACAATAAAAACAAAAAAGAAGATCAAATAGTGGGCTGAAATGTGATTTAAAAATAACCCCCAAACTGAAGATAAAATTTCCAAATTTCTGGCTTTTTTTCTGTTTTTACAGTGTTTGCTTAGTACATCTAGACAGCAGAAAAATTTGCTTGTGGCGGGCTGCCTTCCTCCCCTGGTGCTCATAAGTCATCACCCCTTGGTTCAAGCGCCTTTCATCTCTGCTAAGCTCATATGAGTTACTTGTGCCAGGGATGGCGCAAGCTCGTTCCCGGCGTTGGGTCCCACGCTGCGCTGCAGCAAGGGAGGTTTCCTGGCACTGACTGCTCGCGCTTGCAGCGGAGCTGGGCATGGGGAAGCTGGGGCAGCACCTGGGACCGTGCGAGATTCCTGGTCCTCTGCAGGTAGTGCTGGAGGTGTTCCCCTTGAGCTCCAAGGACCAGTTTAGTTTGGGGCTTTTCCCTTTTGAATTGCCAATATTGAATGGAAAGCTCTCTTCTCTGATGGCAAACCAAAAATAAAGTTTTCAGTGAGGCGGCAAGGTCTAGCAGACAGTGCAGAGATCTGGGCTATTTGCAGGGATATGCAAAATGTAACAGTTTTCCACTACACGTAAGAGCAATATGAATGAGAACTATGATACGCACACAGAGAATAAAAAAAGAAAGATAATTCTAGCTCCACTTCTACAAATGTCTGAGCGCTCTCATATCAAGCCTTTGAGCCCTCTGACTCCTCATTTATTTTTCTGATTTGCCGTGTTGTGATTACAAGAGCTGGTTGTACTTTGGGGCTGTACCATTCACAGAAGTGCTGAAGCTATTTTCTGCATGGGTAGAGAGTATCTTCACATTAAGGAAACTTGTGTTATGCGGACACATTTGGGGATACATGTTCTGATATTCAGACTTTATTCATTGGTGATAGTGCAGATGTTCTTCTAGAAGCCAGGGAGACAAAGAGACTTGCAACACGATCATGAGAAAAAACCTGTGTCCTGAAGTAAGAAATTCTGCGTATGTCACTGCGCATGCTCATGGGGAGTGAGGGGTTTTGGCTTTGTTATGCAACTTCAAAACGAAACATCTTCATGAAATAGACTTGGACATTCAGCACCACTTTGATGCAATAGCCTGGTTTTCCCACTACAGGTTAGAAATCTGAGCTAAATTCAAACCACAAAATTCAGACCATGAAATAAGAAACACTGCAAAGCTCCAGGTTCAGATAAGGAGCCTGAGCGTACGGAGCTGAATGCTGCAGAACACTGTCAGAATGTGTGAAGCGTCAGTACAAAGCAGGGGCTGTACGTACAGCTCTAGGCAAGGGAAGTGGTTTGTAAGTGAGACTCATCCGAAGTTCAGGCTTCAGATCCATGTCTGTTGAAAATGAGAAATATTGGGGACTATTATACTTCTAATTTTTACAGATGCTCAGCCGAGGGTTACTGAGAACAGATGTCTCTGTAATCATCGTACAGTGGAAGAATTCTCAGTGTTCAACAGCCTTCAGCTCCCTATGGCCTGCATGGCAAGATACGCACTGGGTAGCCAGAACTACTGGGGTAGTCTACAGTACAGAACATTTAGGAATGCATCTCAGAGCACGGTAGAAACTTGCTTTTGCAGGCAGACATTTTCATATTTCTCTGTTGTAAATGAAGTTACCAGGAAGACAAGAACAGTGTTACAGACCCAAATAATCACTTCACAAGCCAATTTTCAGCGCAGTGAGTACGTTCTAGGTGCAAGACCTATCCAAAGCTGAGGAGGGAATCTGTCTCTCATCCAGAAGCAGAAATGAAGAATACTTTGCTGATTTCTACTCAGACCATTAGATGAGACCTCCCAGTCCGTGGTTACAGATGCTTAATTCCAGCAGAAATTCACAATGCCAGCAAAACGCATGCTCCTGTCACTCCTCCCTGCTTCCCCACAAGCTCCCTCCACACGTCTAGTTGCTCATTCTCGCGTTAATTACCATGTGGCCAGGGCAGGCCACTGTTGCCCCTGCAAAGGATACCGGCAGCGGAGCGATTGTGTCCGTTGGATCGGTGTGCTGTTAGGCTCCCTGCAGGACTGCCCGAGAGAGCAGCAGGAATGCACTTGCTGGGACAGGGTATGCTGGGGCCACCACTGCCAGCAACAGCTTAGGATGGCGGAAGTTAACTTATGGTAACTTAATGTAACTATAATGTAACTTATTAATTTAAGTGATCGTTTGGCTATGCCCTCATTCATTAGGTGTTTGTCTTGCTGTGTTGAGCACGCTAAATTTTGCTATCCAGGATCATTTGATATTTAAGTGTATCTTTCCTGGCATCTCCCAACACCTTCCGTTTCATAGCAGTACCCACCAGCACTATGATAATGTACCAAATTAAGGTTGCATCTTTCTAGCTGGCTATTTTTTCATGTATTTTTCTTTTTCTTCTACTCCTCCAATTCAGAAATCTCACTCTCGTAGCCTCCAGAGAAAAACCCGCAGGGGAGAGCTCATTTTCCCTTCATCAGAAAACTGAAATGTCCTTTCAGTGCTCTCCCGTGGTGCATCGGCCTTTACTCTCTGGCCTGAGCTCTTGAAAGGCTGCCGTTTGCCCTGGAAGAGCTTTCCCACATGCTGTATTGTCAGGGGACTGCCTGACCGTGGTCAGTGGTTTCTGTGTGCGGACACGTAGGCGGGAAGGGGCAGAGGGGCCACGCTCGAGGAGAGCAGAACAACTGCAGGAGGGAGGCCTGGACCAGAACTGGGATTTGTGGGTGAGGAACTGCCGGCCTGCCAGGATACGGGGTCTGTGCAGACAAGAATCAATAAAGGCATTAAAAATAGAGAAAGTAACAGCTTCTCAAATGGCAGCCCTTGGTTTGCAAGAGGGTTCATCTGTCCCAGAGTCAGGCAAGCAAAGTTTGTCATCTGTCCACATCTGCTGCGTTTGCTTGGCGAGTCGCAGTGACAGGATACCTGACCTGGGAAATTACCCCGGCACAAACCTCAGGCAGTTTCTCACCTGCACCGTGTTAATAGCACTGCCTTTATATATGAGCTGCTGTGGTGGTTTAGGGTCCCTCCTGCCTTGTTTCTCCCAAATAAATCTGCAGAGATATTACAGAAAATAACGAGCAATCCCAAATCTGAAACTCAGAGACAGCCTTTCCCGTAGGTGAGGTGAGTTTGGATCTACAGTTGGAATCCACCTTTCATGGGAAGTTGTGAAATCCTGTGTTCCTGCTGCTGCCAGCCTGCCTCCCCAGCAGTGGCACACCAGACAAAAACCAGGCTCACTAGAAGCATAGCATCACCAGAGGCTGCAGGACTCAGATTTCCACGATCCTTAACTAATTGAAAAATAAAGTAGGCTTGCAAGTTTGGAATTTTTTGTTTTGTTCTCCGAGTATGTATTTGTGCCAACTGTATCCAAATGATGGCTGGCGATACTTCCTGATTTTGTAATTGAGATGTATAAATACAGCACAACTGAGATAATATCTGGTAATGTAATGCTCTTCCATCCCTAGGCATTGACAGGAGTCGGTTCTTAACTGCCGTACAAGTTCAGACCTAAACAAGAACCCCCGGCATAGAGCTGCATGGTACCTGCGGCGCTGGGTGCTCTGCCTGCGCCTCATCTTTTCAGTTGCCAAAGCGCAACCCTTAGTGCTCATCTCCCACCAAGGTCACCAGGGACCGTCAACACACAGCATCATTTAGAGGCACAAACTATCTCAGAAGATCCAGTTCTCGGGCTGATCCAGGTTCAAACTGAGGCTACTGATATTGTCTTTAAGTCAGTACCTTAGACCCTCGGTCACAAGAGGTTAGATAAGATTAAAGAACTAAGTTTTTTTTAATCTATTGAATATTAAAAATGGCCACTTCTGGCTTTTCATTCACACCATCTGTTGCTAGCAGGTTGTATCGGTGGTTTCAGGGCAGATTAATAATTGTTCCTGATTTTGGCACACTGAGAGGTTAAAAATAAATCTTTAGCCATACAGAAGAGTCCCCATCCATTGATTTCTCTAAGATATTTTGGCAACTTGAAGATAAAATATATGGTATGAGCCTTCCTAGAATTATTTATCCCAGCCACATGTGATATAAATAAAACAAACCTCAAGAATCTGGCTTAGAATATGGAATAACATTATGCTACAGTCATTTCTGCTGTTTACCACAGCAAATGTTGAATTACAGGCGTCACTGTACATAATATTTAAATATTTCAATGATACCCAGAGCTCTCAACACTCTTGTTTCTTTCCCATGTTCACGACAGTTTGCCAGCAACATTTGAGAGCAGAGCAGTCGTTTTACAGCAACCTCTTTGTGTCAAGAAATGTGTACACACCACACAGCTGTATCTAGGATGTAGCACAGCCCCCCGCTAGAGCATACTTATCATGTTCTGGGGTGCCAGGGGATTAAGATAGTCCTGAGATGTGCGTCTGAAGGTTCCCTGAGCTGGGGGACCGGCGGTTCAGAGGCAGCGCTGTCGGGCCCTCAGAGGCTGCGTTCCTCCTCCGATGAGCCCTGGCGCAGCCCTGCCCAAGCCATGCAGGCTGAGGAAGCAGAAGTTTAGCCTGTGTTAGCCTAATACGACTCTGTTAAGTCTCTGCTTTGAGAATAACCTGTCTAAACAAAAGTCCAACTCAAGAAGAGAATAAAAATTGAGGGAGAATCAAGAAGGAAGCCAAGCCTGCAGAAAGTTTCAATTATCCGAAGTATAAGAATGAAAATAACCACAGAACTGCTAGATGGAAACAGCGCGCTGATCAAAGATGATCTCTTCAAATGCAGATACCATGTTTTAATGTACCAATAGCAAA
The DNA here is from genome assembly GCF_023638135.1 of Falco biarmicus. Taxonomy (NCBI): domain Eukaryota; kingdom Metazoa; phylum Chordata; class Aves; order Falconiformes; family Falconidae; genus Falco; species Falco biarmicus. The sequence goes on from NC_079297.1 coordinate 20,938,950, forward strand.
CAAGGGACAGACTGCAATAAAAAAAAAACCAAAAACCTACGTAAAATTCATAGGGGTGTTAAAACCAAGTTTCATTTAAGCATCAGCGACTTTTTCAAAGGATCTCCAAGCACGCATAGGAGTTGGGCCTTTGGACAGGAGGCTGATTTTTTGACCCAGTTCTTCCTACAGTTACTTATTCCTTTCATAAAATTTTGTTTTTCTGGCTACTATAACCAAACTTTTCAAGAGAGTATTTGGCAAAAAATATGTAAAATGCTGAATACATCTAAAAAGCTGGTCATTATAAGGATGCCCAACTGGAACTTGATCTTTTCTGGACAGTGAATTTCTTACAAAGTGCAATTTGTAGGAATCATTATTACCCATAGGACAGTGGACAATAATTCTGTATTGGAGAGCATCCATGGGAGGGTACTGTGGCAGGGAGGAGGGAGGGAATTTAATCACGGGACATTGAGACTAATTTAGAGGCAGGGAAAACTCTGACGCAGCCCATTCCTTCCAGCCTCTGCTTCCAGCCTTCTCCTGAACTCTCGTCTTGCTGGAGCCCCCCACCAATTCTAGTCTTTCCCCAGTGTGGAGAAGTAACTGGGAGAGCTCGACCGTAACAGCAGCTGAGGCCAGCAGAGGAAAGGACTGGGAGTATTGCTGGCAGCGCAGCTGGGTGTATTACTTGTCCAGTCGATGTCAACTGGAACTACATTATGTAGAGCTTAATGAAGAGCGAGGGAGGAACGAGGCTTGAGGGTGGGTGCTAGCAGGGATTAGGCAGCTAGATGGAAGGTCCTTATTTGATAGAAGGGAGGGAGCAGGAACGGGAAGACAGAATATCTTCTTCCGAGTGAAAAAAGGATTTTCATGTAGCTCTTCCTCAGCCTTTATTTCCTGCGGAGATTATGTGATGCTTCTGAATCTATGGGTTAGTGGGCCCAGATTCCTACAGAAAATCAGACATGTGCTCAGTCCTGCATCTACTTTGAACTGTTATTTTTGGTATGTGGTCATCTGACAGTTTCATTTGAGGGTTAGAAAAGCCTCCTATATACACAGAAATAACCTTCATAATGTTTTGGAGATGCAGGGGTATTACCACCTTCTTTTTAATGAATGGCTACCTAACTTGTCCAGAGTGACAGCCTGACTCAGTATCAGGGCAAGGAAAGAATCCAGGAATCCCAGCTCCCCATCACATGCTCTGCCCACCAGCAGGACACCCTGCTGCCACATGACCTTGCAGCTGGGATGGAGTGGACAACGGATGTTTTTTCTCCCTGGAAGCCAGTAGCAATGTCCACTGACAGCATGCATGATCAGATCACTCTGTGGTCAAAATAGGAAACGTTATTCATTCTTCTTTTGGGACTGCAGCAAATCCCTGCATGAAAAACAGGCAGCTAGAAAAAAAAAGTATGTTTCGAATAAAGCTAAATGATTTAATTAAACATCAGATTAACTCTCCCCAAAGCCACTGGCTAAAACACCACAAGCATATGCAAAAGGTGGACATCTGTGGATGGACCTACACAACCTTTTTCACAACCTTTTATGTAACATTAGTACAGGCTTAGACAAAAAGTAGTCTTGTTCTTTTCAAGCCGGCATGAAATACAGCCAGGAAGTATTAGTCATCAGAGAGTTCTGGTAGTTGTAGTTTGGAACCCCAACCAGAGTGTTTGCTTTGTACAGGGCTAATAAAAGCTAAAAAATCTAAATCAAGTATTGGCCACTATCTTAGCCAAATCATATTTCTTTTTAGAATAGCTTTCCACCAAACTATGGCTATTAGAAGAAATTTTCCTTTTTACGCCCTCACAACACGACAAATGCAAAAGAAACAGCCCTCTCCTCTGCCCCAAGGAATTGTAACAACATTTTTTTCAGTAAGATTTTGCAGGATTTAATATTAAAATATATTCTGAATTGTGTTTTAATAGGGAAAAAAAAGAAATTATTATTTTTGTAACCAGAATAGAACAGCTGTAAAATCTTTCTCGGAAGGTTTTTACCCTCTAGAATGAAATCGAGTATTTTTCATGCATTAGTCTGAAAAACATACTTAAAAATTCTGTGAAACAGTACATGTCCCTTTTTTGTTATTGGCCATTCGCAATGGCACATCCATCCTGTAGGTTTCTGTGTTCTGGTCACTTTGGCAATTGCCAGTTTTGGCCAAACAAACAGTATTTTGGCACACAAATCGGATTTGATTCTACAATCAAGATGATTTTCTGCAGAGCATTTAAGCAGTAAGTACAAATGGTTATGTGTACTTTCAATTCCTGAAATGAATCATGGAAAACTCTAGCATAATAACACGCTCTTATTAAGTGCTATACAGCTACAGTTGCTATAAAAATGAAGAAATCTGAGGTAGTGAAATAAATCTTCTGCTGGTATAAATCAGCACAGCCCGATTGAACTGGAGAGAGCTACAATGATTTACGCAAACGGAGATTTTGATACGGCCTGTAGTTTATTCACTGTGCTGGATAAACTGTGGCAGAGGCTGGTGAGGTGACAGGAAGCACGACTGAAGAGGAATTTATTATTGGCATTCCTGCTCTGCTCCGTGCTCCCTAGATCGGTCACTCAGCGTGTCGAGACAAAGGGTTTGTGAGATAAGGCCGTCCCAACTGGGCCTTGGTACACAGGGATAAATAATCAAGTGGTCAGTGCCCAGCCACACTGTGATTAAAGGTAACTTTTTGGCAAAAAAACTCTCCCTGGTTTTGGTGGTGCAGGACTGGGTCCCCTGTACTGCTCAGGACCGCTTACCTCCTCCTTATTCACCCAGCAGCTCTCACCTCTGAGTGCCACATCTGCATGTGTGTTCAAACCAGCTCGCAGGATTTGCTCCTCCTGGCCCTAAATGACTCCACCGAAACAGCTCCCTTATGAGTGCTACACAGCACGTGGTGTAGGCTGACAAAATATGGGCCCAGACTCTCCCAGTAGGGTGGATTTTGTCAGTATGTGATCTCCTCCCATTACTGGCAAGCAAAACAGTGATGTGTTACCTCAAAGGCGGATCTGCCTTAAGCATCACCAAGTAACCCCGACCCATGAGAAGCAAGACTTCAGAGGAGGTCAGTTCAGTTTAGTTCAGATCATAACAGGTACGTTATTCCCAGCCCTGCAAACTTCTGTTTCAAGCGTTAATTTGCTGAAAGAGTAAAATTATTGTAATCACAAATGAAGCCTTTTCAGGCATGTTGCCTCTATTTTGTTCAGGATTTTGAGGAATTTCATAACAGTGCTCTTACATCATTGACCCAGACACAACGTTAGCCACTGTGAGATAAAGCGTGTTTTTTACATCTGCATAAGCATGTCGCTTTCCTTTCTATTAGCCAACATTTTCCTTTTTCAATTATGAATATTTAATTATTCAATTGTGAACATTCTTCCGGGGACTGAGAAAGACGTTTGTATTTAGGAAAAACAATGCTGCTTCTAAGTGACACCAGAGCAGGATGGTTGTATGTTACCTACTGATAAATTATGATCGAGAGTATGTCAGAAAGTGGCACGAAGCAGAGGGCACATGAGAGGTGTGACGCTTCCAACACTATTCCCCACTTCATGGTAGGTCAGCTCCCCTGCATGCGGTATCTGGACAGCTTCGATGAGACACCAGTGTATGTTCCAGGAAGTTGGTAACTATCCTTATGGACTCCAGTTTGAAGAAGTGTGATAGCAATGATCAAGATAAAAAAATGAGATAATAGTTATTTATATGATTGACATTCTGCTTCAGTGTTTTCACACAAAGACCTCTCTCTCTGTCTGACATGCAGGCACTGCATTCCCAACGCATTCTTGCAGCCTACACCACATAGCCGAACAATAGCAAGCCTTCTTTCATTTTCCTGCCTAGTTTCTGTGAACAGCACTCTGTTGACAACCAAGTCTGTTCTCATTCCTGAAGAATTCAAAAAATTGAACGATATAAGGACAGCCTGTGACTTTCAGGAGGCATCTTAAAGCATCCTGTTTTTAAAATTGTGGTTTGGTGCTTCGTTTTCTGGCTTGTTTCTGTTTCAAAGCAACCTACAAAAATGCAGTTACCCTGCAAATCCATCCTCAGACCAGAGAGCTGCTCTGAACGCGGCACCACTAACAGCACTAGAATGCAAATACATGGATGATTTTCTCTGCTTGACCATTCCAGAACAGTCTTTCCCCTCTAAACTTTAATGTTAGTGATGAGCATCAGACTGACAGCCCCTGTGCAACTGAGATCTATTGCACAAGAAAAATAGATGTGTGGACATTGGTTTGCTTTCCTTGCCAACCAGTCCCAATGGGCAGGACACGTGCAGGATTAAGAAAGTCCAGCCTTCTTAAAACTCATCCCAACTCACTCTCTTGTTCTCAAAGAGTAACGAGTTTTGGTCAGATGACAAGGACTCCATAAATATGAGCAATGTGCATAAAAGACCCAGACCTCTCTCTCCTTTGTCACACACATGAGCAAATCACTCTCATCAAGACAGCGCAGTGTTTAGTCTTGTGGCTGGCAGCAAACTAAAACCAACCGGAAGAGAGGGGAAATCACTGTGATGAACTTGCTGGCATGTCATGTCTCTCCGTGGTTGACGAAACACATCTATACCTGGGCAATACATCCCATAAGAGGAGAGGAGAGCTGAACTTGCTCTATTACCACACTGTGCCACCTTCTCGTGGTACTACATTTCCTTTGCACTACCGGGCTAACAACAGAGACTTGAAAATCTCTCCTTATCTAGTCACCCGTGATAGTTTTCTATTTTGCAAAAAAACCCAACAAAAAAACCCCCCAAAACAACCTGACACATTTTTGTGTATTTTCACAGTAATATTTCTGCTGTTGCTATCCTTGATTTTGAGTATCTGTGCATGTGCACACATGCTATTTCCACCTTTCAAGAAGCCTGATGAACTCGAAGCACCCTGTCTTAAAACAACTCATACAAAACTTCAGCGTTGTCTGCACCTTCCTTCAGGACCTTATGTATAAGGATGCTTCAAGGAAAGCCCACTCTTAATTTAGGCCCAACTTGTTCTTGGCTTCTGACTTCTCTGGGTGGATCTGGCACAGTCAAGGCCAAAATGGAACATCAATGAACAAGTGTGCTGGCGTCACTGAAAAATGAAAACAATTGGAAAATGACAATCAAAGGAAGGGGAAAGATCTAGTCCCAGGGCTTCCTGTTTCAGCGGAGAGTTTATTCAGATGGCCTCCAGATAATCTAAGCCAGATAGAGGGCACACTGACTTATTATGATGTTTATTCTCTCGGCTTTGTTAGCTGTCAAATGCAAGAGCAGTTTATTGTGGATGCATTTATGCCCTACCATTTCCACACATCTTCAGATTTAGGCTTTGATTTATGGTGCTGCCATGGAAGCATCATGGAATTGAGAAAGGGTCTAAGAAATATAAACCAATGAGAAAAAGGAAGAAATTTCTGTCCTCCATTATCTTTCCTGCTGTGATTTCATAAGGCATTATTATTTCTATCACGTATTTCCCATACAATATTGTAAAGGGACCATAGTGTGCAGCAAATCAGTCCCAGATGATGCCAAGTCTCTCTCAGAAGAAGTGGTTAGCTAGTGCAGGTAGTGGCTACTTTGAGTTACCTAATTCAGCTGTCAAAACAATCCTTGATACAAGGACAAGGACAAGCTAGTGTATTGGGACCCAGAAGTCAAAGTCAAGCCCTGTAACCAAGTTAAATACCTGGTTAGCTTATCTTCACCACATGTGAATTGCTAGCCTATGGTATCTTCACAGGGAGAGTCAAACTCTCCACTGAAGGAAAATACTGGCTCTAGCACTGGAAGTCAAGGTGTATCAAAGGGACAAATACTAGCCTAGGCAAATTTTAAAAAAGGACAAGGCTTAGAGCAATAACAGCATCAGTTAACAGTATACGCACATAGAAGAGATGACAGAATGTTTTGCCTGGCTTATCCCACTGTAAAGAAAGTAATTTTCATGGTTTTCCCAACAGAAATTGTTTGCATTTATCCCTGCTGTAGCCCTGCTGAAACCTGGGACTTGTACCAAGAATTTCGATTTCTAGCTCTAAAATCAAATTTCTTAAGCAACACAAAGGAAACTTTCTGTTAAGTGCAGCATTCATGGAACTACGAAGAGAAATGCATGTCCTCTGCGACTTCAAAGTTCATGAATTCGGTAGGTGCTAAAATTTGAACTAGTCAGAACTAGCAGTATATGCTTGAAGTCTGTTTCTATCTTACCCACACACAGGGCCAGGAAGATCACATCCCAATATGTAAGAGTATTTTCAAAATATACTTATTACAATATTATTTTGAAATTTATCTACTTTGTTCATTGTTGTCACACTGCCTCAGGCATTTTATCCTAGGTTTTACATTTAGTGCTTCTAAATCTCGGATCTGTCTCAAGTATTACAGCAATCATACTAATCAAGTACAGCCACTTAGCTTTTTTTATGATAGCATTCATATTCTGAAAGCTTTTTTAAGTCACAGAACCCTGAAAGTCACCTGGCATAATACACACTCACTACAGGTCACTAAAATAATTTCCTGAAGGCTAGTTATTGGTAGCAATTTTAATAATGGTTGCTCATGTATTTAACTTTCAATGGAAGCTTAGGATGAGAACGTGAACCATACATCTGACTGAACTGAGAGCAAGTGGTGCGCTACTCCCAGCAGAGACTGAAGCAAAGTTGTTACAGATACCCAGGTTGTTGTCTAAAGCACCGGTAACACAGACGCTGCTAGACATGCTGTGTGGCTGTACACGAAGAATGTAAATTATCAGAAACACTAAGCTCTCCTGATGATTTTTTTTTAAAATGTTGGCTGACTTCAACCTCAAAGCACATGTGATCTACTGTCTAATTACTGTCTATCTGAAATCACCCAACATATGACTATACCATACTGATGAAAATCAATCCTATGCGGTTCTACTTTTTAGGCACAAGTGATTTTGAGAGTCCCAGCCATGTGCTGGGCAGCCCCAAAGTGCAGCACACAGGCAGGGGGGTGATGGTGAAGAACCTGGAGCCCCCAGCAGAAGGCATGGCCAGCTGGCCATAGAGGGGCCCTGGATGGGCAGTCCTGCAGGCGGGGACCAGGGGCTGGTGTCCCGTGGGACTCCCTGCTCCCTACCTGCTGGCACGGCTGGAGGCTGTGGGCTGTGCTTGGCAGCTGGCATTTGTGCTTAAATGCCATGGCCAGGACAGAATTATATTCCTCTCGGCTAATGCAGGCCACCAGAAACCATGGTGAGCATACAACACGTTACACCTCCTTCAAATGAGAATATGAACGCTTTTGTTACCAGAAAGGTAAACAGTGACGTGAGGTGTTGCAGTGCATGAGAGCTGTGCCCCCCCAAACCGCCAGCCTGATGGTAGAGAGGGAGAGCGCTCTGGCCCACCGGGATGCTGCCAGCCCAGCCTGAGCTGCAGAGGTGCTCCTCTGCTCCCTTAATAGCTGGCAAATGAAAAGCATTTGAGCAAGCTTAATCTGCAATAATTATATATTACAAATGTATTTATTCTGTTTAGGGAGAAACTCCTTTAAGGCTCCAGATGAGACGTTTCTCACATATATTATTTAGCTTTTCCTGAGGCCTTAATGAATTGCTTTAAATTACAGACTTAGATATTGATTAGCCTCATTCAGCTGAAATCTTGGCTTAGCAATCTATACTTGTCTATAGTTTATTTGTGATATTATTCCTAATAAAGAGCTGCAATTAATCCACATCTAAAAAAATCAATTAATACAGATTTGTATCACAAAGAAAAAAATCCTCCTCATATCTGCCCACTAATCCTGAAGCTTAGCTCTTTCTTTGCTACCAAGGAGGACAGATAAAAAATATTGATTTCACCCTATTTTTACAACCTATAGTGATACAATAATAGCACACAGAACAGACGGGGCTTATCAATTAAAACTATTTTTATATATGGTGATAGATGAGGACACACAATGCCTTTGTTCTCTGCATTATTAATATTTATTAATATGATGGACTGGCAGTTCTGTAATAAGAATAATCACTCCACGCATAGCTCTCAGAGTCTGACCTCACTTCTGGTATGGTTACAAATTTTGCACCCTATGAATTACAATACAGTAATCGTTCTAGAAGCAAAATTGCAGTTAGCTGCAGCTGCTTGAAAGGACGACTATCCTGTATAATCTCAGAGTAATGGTACAATGTGAAGAAACAAGTGATTTTATCCGAACTAACATCTTTCTAATTTTATTCAGTTCTATCTGCAATTTCAACCAAGCTAATATCTAACCTAATTTATCAGAAATCAAAAATCTTATCAGAGTATTCTTGCAGGAAGCGTCACATAAACACCATGAATTAGATTTTGCAATTTTAGAAGCCAAACTTTATCCTTGTTACACAAAGAAGACGACAATGTGTCATTGTCCTTTCACAATTCCTACTGTAAACAGTTTATGTGATTTATTCTTTTACATGCTAGATAATTACATATTTCATACTAGTGTATCATCAGTATGTTGTTATTCTGACTGCCCCATAATAGAAGTTGTGTATTTTCCCACTGCAGTGAATGCTATTCTTAACATACATTGGCCTCAACCAGCTAAAAATATCAGAGTTCTGTTGCCTGTGGGAAAGTTTTGCTGGAGTTATTTCTATTAAAAGTTTAATATTGGTCTCTTCCATTTTTCATACTGTGTGCCATTCACATTTAATGCCGTCTTCTGTGATACACAATTATTACAAGTACTTAAGCGTCACCTATGAGGCAAATAATGCCCTAATTCACTCTAATGTTACCATTAACATAAATTATTAGGAATGAGATTAGTACTAAAGAATGCCATTTCAAAATAAATTTTGATGACATAGCAACAGCTGTATGATGGATTAAAGAGTATGGATTATTGCAGGTTATGGTTCAAGATATCAAATGATATGGCTCTGTGTCTGTTCTTGCCAAGGACACTAGACAATTAGAGGTTCAAACAGCCAACTGTAATTTTTATTCTGAATCTTTGAGTTGCTTGGGTTTTTTTAACTCCTATAAGTTTTTGACAGACAGTAGGTTCTGAAAAAAAATAAGGATCAACTTGCTGTGAGCTGCCTACAGCCACAGAAAGCTTTTTTTGAGAGCCATTTAATTTATCCGGCAACCTAGAGCCAGTCTGACAGCACAGGTACAAAGGAAAGGCTCAGATTTTAGAAACATTCTCTTTTGAACCCAAACTCATACAATCAATGACGATGCCACTAAATCAATGACAATATTTTTCCTGCTGTTGTGCTTTAAAATTTATCACCTTTTAATAGTATTTCTGCCTTTCATTCTCCTTTCTCTGGAAGACAACAGAAGCCTATTTAGAAACCTTGATTTGTGCAATCAAACCAATAACATCCATGTTATATAGCTCTCTACCTACACAGTCTGATCCCCACTTTTCTTTTTGCATTTCAACAGCTTATAAATCAATACTGTTTCATTCAAAGGTGGAAGTTAGGAGTTCAGAAACATTAATTATTCCCTATTGACATTATCAGAGTTTGGGAAGGATCAAAGAAGATACCATCAGTTTTTGGCTCACTCATCTCCTTTTTGACACAAAGGAGAAAGGTGTTTTAGCTCCTGAAGGTCTGATCAAGCGTTACTACCTTCAGCTTTGCTGAAGTTTGCAAATGAAGCAATATCAGTGATCTACATATCACGATAGTTAGCAGGAATAAGTGATGGTGCAGTTGAGAAAAAACAAAACAGCAATTAAATAGTTTTCGCTTGGCAGCTGCCTGCACTGGTATGTCCAGTATCAGTCTCAGCTTTGATATTCCACACAAGCTCAAGCATGGCATCCTCTGAATGCAACAGCCTTTTGATTATGCATTACAAATGGTGATCTCTGGAGCTCAGGAAGGTTTTGCTAATTATCTCAAATAAGAATCCTGCTATCAGGGTCTAAAAGTACTGTAACAAAACCCTCTCTTACCAGGTTGTTGCCAGACAGTTACTTAAAAAGTAGAAGGTATCGAGGTAAAAAAGTAATACAGTGTATACATGTAAAAAATACTGTTTGCTAATCAGTTCCCCATGGGCCATCAGCAAGTGCTTCACAGACAACTAGTTTTAGTGGTCCATGATTTTTTAATAAAATAATAGATGTATTAGTCTTGCATCAAAACAGAGAACAAAAGAAATAAGCATCAGCATCTATTCCATCATGATACAGATTGCCACATTGTTTCTCATTACTGAGCTTGTATTGGCTTAGATCAAAGATGATATGTTTAATTTTATAGGTTCATACAGGAGATTGCATTTGGCCCATCCAAGACAAAATTTACAAAGGAGACCAGCTCAAGTTGCAGCCTGTCACTCTGAGGTGTGCTGCTGGAGGTGCAGTGAGAGCCCTGCGTTAGGATCTTGGCTTTGCAATGCAAGGCATAAGGAAATACATGTTTAATGTATGTGTTTAAAAATAACGTGTTAGGACATATGAAGTTCAGCATATTAAGTATGAAGTCACTTCACACAGTCAGATTTTGAGAACAGAAAGCTAGGCATAAGTGTGTGCACATTTACCCCATAGTTCTACTCCCAATGTAATGTACTGTTGTAGCATTTCCTAAATGGACTCATACTAGAGTGTATATTTCAGAACATCTATTCCCTGATTTCAAATTTTGCAGCAATACAGAGCCCACCTTAATCTTCACTATGTTATTTTAGGGAACTGCAGGAGTAATACAAGTTTTATATCTCTATATGACAGCTTCCTTTTCATACAATCATAGATGGCATCTGCCACTTTGTGTTTCTGGAAGCTTACACCCAGTTGATATCTATTGCATGCACCAGCACTCCAGAAAACCACTGAGCTCCGTTAAAATTCCTGGGTACAGATATATGGCTATTTTGTTCTCAACTCTGATTTCAGTAGTTTGTGTTTAATAAGTTCCTGTTGGAACTTATTAAAGCTACTGTTGGAAAAGAAAACATTTAATGACTCCTATACTCATTATCTGATATGGATATTTTTCTGAAATAAAGCCAGTTCTATCCCTTTTACCTTATTGTTCTACTATATTAAGCTAATGAAAAAAGATCAGCATTTTCAGGTTTTCTTCTTAATGCATTAAAACATGAGCCTGCTGGATACAGGTCTGCCTGCTCTCCTTATGTTTCCCTTATTATTCTTCTGCAATGTTAAGCTTCTTACGCATATGTATTGCTACAAGCTCCCTCTCCTTCACATATGTAATTAAATATACAGAAATGTAATAGGTTTTTTTCCCCTCTCCACTCACCTAGAACTTGTTGATCTTGTTAACTACAGTGAATCTCTATTAATCGTGGCTTTTCTGAATACACAGTAATTACTGAGATTACTTATATGCTTAAAGTTAAGCACATGTTTAAACATCTCCTTGAATTGCGGTGTATCTGTTTTCAATGAAAGAGCAAAGAAAAGAAATAACAAAATTGGTTTGTCTTAATCTGGAAATCTAAATAATTAATATGGAATAAAGCCAATTTTTAGCATAACTTCCTCTCAGTTTGTTCCCTATTTTCTCCTCTATTCTGTTTCTCTTTGATCTTTGGATATAGTTTCACCTCTTACTCTGTTATTTTAACCCCATCATGCATGAATATCATCCATGTCCTTGTGAGTGCCCTCTCCCACACAATGTGCTGTGTGGGGCTTAATATACATGTGCACATACACATACATGCTTGTTTCTTCACTTGTGTACAGTGAATGCTTATAATATTTTTCCAGCTGTTTCTGTGAGCTCAACATGCTTAAATGTAATGAATATCCTATTCATTAAACAACAATCATCACTGAACATGAGCACATTTAATACATGTGCATTAAAAAAATATTTTCCTTTAAAGGTGAACTGCAAAGGGAATTGAGGCAGGGAAATAAATCCTTCCCCCCGTTTTTTATTTAGCACATGCAAGTATTGCCTGTAAAATTCCAGTCTCTCTCCCTTCCCTCATCTCTATCTTTCTGACATTCTGAAAGCCTGTCTGCCAGCAAAAGCTTTGCCAGTTTGAGCATTTCTTATGGATAGAAACTAGAGCTATTGAAAATGACTGTACCAACCAAAGTGTGTCCCCCAGATGCTGGTGAGGGTTTGGGTGCCTGCAGGGAAGGACTGTACATTAATGTATCAAAACGAATCTAAACTAATTTAGTTGTGCTGGCAAGAAATTTGTGTATACAAAAAGCTTGAGATATAGAACGACGACGACCAGTATATTAAAAAAAATCAAGCTGTGAACTCTTTCAGGCTTTCATTGTAAATCATCAAGAAGCAATGAAAAGCATAAATGCAATAAAAATAATCACTTGCAGGTCGCTGTTAAATGATGTAACAAATGCAGACAGTGATATTGTAACTCTGTGAACCAGAGAAGACTCACATTCTCCCTCATCAGTCATTTCCTTTCTCTTTATATTCCCATGCACTGTACCTCTTTTACGCTTTTCCTTCGTTGTATTAACTTTTCCATCTTGTCTGCTTCCTTCACCTCAGCCTTCTGCAGGAACATGCTGGGGTCTTTATAATCTCACCAGGCCTCCTCGGGGAGTAAAAGCAGAACAATCTTTGCCTAATAAGATTCTGGCACTTCCTCTTGAAGCTTCTTCTGGAATTTGGATGTGAAAAAGCATGTGAAAATGAGGACTACTGGGAATAAAACACAGCTCACATCTTTGGAACTTCAGAGGGACCTTGGACTGAGTGCTGAGGGCACAGCACAAGCAGAGTGAATTCCATGTCAGGACTCTGAAATCTAGCAGTTTCTGAAGGCTGCGATCAGGTGTGGGGAGCCCTGCAGGACTGAGCATCACAGCAATCTGTGATAATATTCATTCAGACAAATTCTGTTGCTGATACACTGCAATACATAAAACCGATGAGAAATGAAAGGTGTTAGGACACCAAAATTTACTACCAGCTAAGCCACTAGTCTGCCCTGTAGTTCTTACATCTTCCTTTCTCTTCACCTCCTCTGTAAAACATTTGCATCAAAGCAGCAACCGTGTGAAGATTGCTTAACTCACTCTGATCCCCGTTTGGTTAGGTTCTGCATTATTAATAAATCATTGATAATGACATATCACTGGTGAACTCTAAAACATCTTAGAGAACGTTCTACAGAGATGCTGGTGTTTCATATGTGTTCCAGGCAAACATACACCTATATTTATATGGAACATCTACATCTATATTTACACACACCCAGATATATATAAATCTGTGCATCTGCACACGTGTATGTGTATGTATCTGTGTCTACACAGGGAGTAGAGCAAAATATTAATAAAGTTTGAATTAATAACGCTATTTTAAAAAATAAGTAGCTATGATTTTTAACTTATTTTTTTAAAAATTACTTTTGTTTCAAAATTTTTTATGATAGTTCAGAAGGATACTAATGGATGGAGCTGAACACCACTCTATTATGAGAGTTGAGTGAAAGGTGCTACTGACAGCTAAGCTAGATCTAAAATGCTGCTGTTTAGTCAAGTTCATACCATAGGATACAAGCCCATGTAAGCCATGAGTGCGCACACTCTGCAAGTCTGTGCATCCTACCTGCTGGCAAAAGGTGTATGCTGTATCCATGAAAAATAACGCAGGCAAATCAAAGTCTAAGGGGCTGATCCACTCTTAGTTACATTCGTGAGAAATTCACTGGTGTGCCATGAGTGCTGGGAAAGGATTCCCTTCTGTACATACCAGAAGAGCTGCAAAAAGGTGCGGTCGTGGAGCAGAAACTTTCTATCCCAAAGCTGGAAATCCCGCCAACCCAACCTAGCAAGCCAACTATGACAGAAGCCGTGCAAATGTGTTCCTGGTAGGGTCAGGGGGACATGGGCCACATGTTTGAGTGCATAAAACTAATTCAGCAATGGAAATCACATATTTCAGTGTGAGCAGGTATTTTCTTCTCTCATTGGTGTAAACAGCATCAGTTCCTGAAAGAATCCAGACTTGGCTCTATAGCCTGAAAAGGGTAATTTCTCTGATCATGGTTTTGCTTATTTTCTAATCGCTGATCCACTTTGCTTTTATCACACACATTTTCTACTGTGAGAACAGGTCATCCTGTCTTCACCACAACTTCAGAGATGCCTGTTGCTCCTGCTTTCTTCTCTCATGGTCTTTGCCCATTTCACTTCACACTTCCCATACCCCCAGCCAAAAATGGGGACTGCCTGATGGTGGGGAACACCATGTCCCTCTGTTTCCTGACTGCCACCTGTCCTGTACAGTTAGATGTGAGATCCACCCTGCAGCACTTTTCTGCTTCCCCTACCATAAGAAACATAGTCATTAATTACATTATCATATGCACTTTTGCAAAAATGGTGGGAAAATGGCTACAGCAACAGAAGAGGTTGATAGCAAGACTGTTACTGGAGTAGGCACCTACAGTGTCCACCAATACTGAGTTTAAGCCAGATTCAGAAGAAAGCATGACACTTACTACCAACAGTGCCTCCCATACACTCGATACAAGCCTTCTGTGAAGTACTGAGTTAGCACATGACATCTGATGAGATCACAGCATGGGGCACGCTTGGCTGTAGGCATTACAAAGGCTTTGGCATCTCTCTGTCAACAGTTTGGCTTGTTTTTTTTGATAAGAGACAGCTTGAGAAGTAACTCCTGACTGATGTTGCTGGCCTTGTTCAAGGCCAGCCAGGATAACCACCGCAGTGCACGACCATACCTGTCTGAGACACACTTGCTGGCATGGTCCTGGAGCTAGGTCAGCCAGGTGGACAAATAACCTTCTTGTTACAGGGGCTGTGATGAATGGCAGGTTTAGTATTGTAAAAAGGCTAATAAGCATCAGCCTCTTGTCACCTGCCTTTGCCAAACTGACTGTAGGAGTCAGGAGGTCTTTGCTCTCTGCTGTACCTACTTTCCAGGATTTATTAAAAGAATGGAAGTTTTTGCAGGTACCACTTAGGGGCAAACTTGCAAATGAACATTTTCAAGGTGTAATGTATGGAGCTGTGTGGGTACTCATAGGAGGCAGAAGGGTTTTTTGCATACTTACCATATAATGGTACATGGAGTAATTTAGGCAATAAATTGCAATAATGCAATACCTTAACAACATCTGCAAATACCACACTGGTAACATGCATGCCAGCGTATACTAATATCTGTAAGTTGACTGGTATGGAGCTGTTGAGTAATTCATGGTGGATAGTTTACTCGCAGGAATTTAGCTTTTTTTTGCTGCTCACATACATTGCATGCACTCTTTGACAACACACAATGAAATAAGCAAGGAACATTTCATCACCAGAATTTTCAGATAAACGGATACGACAGACACAACAGATCTCTTTCCTAGCTCCCTGTAACAGACACTCACTTTTTCACATTTTGCTTCAGCTTCAATACTTCAGAAATGCTACTTCTATATCCAGGGAATAGGCTTAACCCAGGTAATAGAAGAGAGAGGTTCTTGGCACAGATCAGCAGCTACTGTACTTGGCACTGATTAGATTAACACCAGGAACCACTTTAGAGAGGGCAGTGTAATCTTTATGGCCATCAATTACTTGCTGAGAAATTTCACATCCTCCAGTTAATGGCAGCTGTGCTGGTGATTTCTTTCATACATGACGCTATGCACTTAAAGGAATAGACTAAATGGCCTCTTGACTTTTCTTTAAGTCATCTAGTCCCTACTAGCAATGGGTAAGCTTGTCAAAAGAGCCTAGAGCCTATTTTCCAGAGTGACTTAGTCACAGGCTTCCACATAAGCTTATTCATCCTGCCTCTCGGGCTGTGGTTACACACAGATTTCTCCAGGACACAGAGTCAGCATCAGCAGGCGATGCCCACTCTGGCTCGCTGCTGCCTGCTTCCATGCTCCTGCCACCCCTCCGTGCAGAACAAAGAGGGCAGTGTAGGGACAGCCGCAAACAGCCCTGGGCGGTGGCAGCATGACCTGCTGGAGCCAATATCGCCACAGAGAAAAATGTTTGTGGAACCACAGCCTTAAGCACATCTCAGCTGCATAAATTAATGTTTGTGGTGCTCCATCTTACCACAGCTTGACTGCTACCAATACCCAAGCTCTAGAGGTAACCCAGGTAGATTTTCATGTCACTCTGACACATATCCAGGTGCTTCAGATGCTTCTGATATGTTTTATGCTAGAGCTGCTGGTTTAGGTTTGCCTCATCTAATGGTAGGAACAGCGCTATTCACCCTTCCAGAAGCTAAGTCCCATCAATTATTATGTTTCAACGAAGCAAGCAAGCATGAAAGCACCTGGAGATGGACAGCCTTGGGCTAGCAAATCCTGATCCCTCAAGGCCTACTGCTTTGCCTACTGCAAACACACTATCTGACAACCATAAATCACAAACTTATTATGTAATGGCCATGCCATTTCATAGACAAAGATGCATTTCACAGAGGGTATGGTTTTAATAAACAGGCAGCCTTTCAGTGGCTAGACTGGAATAAGCCAGTGATCTCAGTCCAGTTCCTGTTGGAAAGGTAGTCACAGCACAAAAACCACCAGCACAAATGGGCAGATTGTTACCAGGCTGCAATAGGAAGCCGAACAGCTTTCTCGCCCTGGCAGTTTACGGCAGGAGTCCCAATTGCCTTCAGCAGGCTGGGGTGAGCCAGGCACCACGAGGGGCTCTGCGCTGACCCGGCAGTACCTGGCCCATAGCTGCACCAAGGACTCGGATACCAGGGGCTGCCACGCTGGAATTCTCATGCCAAGTATGTGCACAATTAACTTTGGACCTTTAATTAATTCATCAAAAATGTTACCATGCAGTAAATGGAGGGATACATGGGACTGACTTAGTTATGACCCAAACTCACATGTGCAAAGCATGCACTTCTGAAATGCAATGGGAAATATTCATTATTCTTGGATAGAGCTCCCTTTTAGTTCGGCAGTTACAGCAGCTGTCGTCATTTACTGCATTAGCAAGCACTGTTTCTGTGAATTTATATCATCAGATCCTGGAGTTCTTTGCCAGCAATATGCTTAACCTACTGCTGCAAAATAATCCCATATATATTGGCCACATATTTGAGATATTATGATTAGACTTTTTTAGAGGGTGTTAGGAATTATTTTTATAAATGTAGCATGTGTGTATGCACAAGGCTTTTTACAATCAACCTTAAAAAGGAAAGAAATATATTTTCATTTTTTAACTTCTATTTTGACACGGTTCCCTCTGGTTTCTGATAGGCAACGAGCTACTACAGCCATGCTGGTCCTGCAAAATATGCAGGAAATAACCAAATACAAAGAAATAATAGTATTTTTTCTGAATTATGGTTTTCACATACTTCTCACAATTATTCACAACGTCATTATAATGGAATAGGTGTTGGTATCTGAGGATGTCTGGTGGTATCAACAGAATACTGACAGATCTATGCCTTTAAGAAATAGAGGCATTAGCAAGCAACCTTAGTACACTGCACTTCCAAGCCATGCAATAACCTTGTCTTTCCTATAACATTATCTTCAAGGCATATTAGAAAATACATTGAGGAAATCCTAGATCAAAACATCTTCAAATTTTAGTTGTTATAATGATATAAGAAGTTGGATATTATTTTTCTTTTTACAACTTTCAGACCTGAAAGGCTTCACTCTGCAGAGAAAATGTTGTGTATTCCAGCAGAAACACATCTGCAGATTCGTGTCCAGACAAATCTGTTCTGGAAAATTAATTCTAAAAATTGATTTCATGGAGGAGTATGAATCTTACCGATAAAAATCACAAAATAGTAGAATCTAGTGCAGTTAAATAAAATGGTATGTGTGACTGCAGTTTGAATGGGTAAAAATAGATTTAAGAACAGTATATTTCCAAATCTTTTCAGTATCTTTTACGATAGACAATTTGTGTACAGGATACATTAGACATTCCCTTGTGAGTCTCATCCACTGAGGATATAAATTTGCCAACCATAGTCCAGCTCCAGGGTTTGTCCCTTGAGTCGAGTTGTAGAGGCTGGTGTACACCGCTAGAAATCGATGTGTTAGCCAGAATGGCATCCCTCAAAAATACCCATGTCATGGGGGTATTTTTATGTTTCTTACAAAACTCTCAACATATTTGCAGAAGATACCATGGAGTACATTATATCATCTTTCAGCACAGAGGGTTGGAAAACTTAAGTTTCCTCTGCCCCTGAAATGCAAAGACCTTTCTACAGCTCCACACTCCAGAGTTTGAACCTGAAGATGCAGGTAGGTGCTTTACCCAGTGAACAGATTTACCCTTCTTCCATTTTCTTTGATGTCTGTGTTATAGGACAGTCTTCTGGTTTGTTTCTTTCTGCTTCTTTCCTCCCTCATACCTTTTTAATGAGACATTTATTTGTCAAATGAAAAAGACGACCCCGTTGAGCTCAAAGGACAACTACGTCTGCTCAGGTTTCCTGTGTGCCAACAGATTCAACACAAATATGCTTTCCCAATGGGCTAGCAGAGAGTCTTACCCCAGCAAGAGAAATTCAGGAGCTGTAGGTATCCCTGTTTCTCATCAGCCTGCATTTTCTTTTTCCAGATCTGCATAGCTAAACCTGGATAAAGATGTGAATGGTCTCCAGTAAGCCAGAACTCACAGTCTCTACTCAAATCAGCAATTCAGGACTGGCGTGGTGTCTCTGCAAATTTGAGTTGACTTGTTGATCCTCTGTGCTCAAAAGATTGCTGTCTGGCACCACCAGTGAGACAGATTTCTGGCTAGTAGGACTTTTCCATATGTCAGTGTGCCAGAAAAACAGGGCTACTTGCAACGGTTGCTCCCCGAGGGTGGAGGAAATTAGGAAGAGGGAAACACAGAGCAAATTACAGCTACCTTGCACTGCTGAATTGGCGCATGGGCTGGTGTCATCATCTGGCAGAGCCTTGCTCTAGAAGGCTGCTGTAGCCATGTCTCTTGCAGCTCAGTGGCAGGACTGTAAAGGATGTAACAATGCACGTAGGAATGAGTGAAGTAAAACTGAGGAGCCTGACTCTGCAAAGACATGGTGTACCTACCCTGACTTCTTCACAGGACACTTCGCTCCCTACCAAGCTGGATCTCCCAGTCAGAGCAAACTGTTGTAATAAATTCTAGATAGTGGTATGACAGCCTGATCCTGTAGGACACTGGATTCAGGGAAAGTAGTGCGTGCTGCAATTAGACTTTTAAATAAAGAAATCCTAAGGGATGTTCCTACCCAGCACTTAAAATTTCCAGTGAGCTACAGCACTGAGTGTTTTGGAAAAGGGTCTTAATTTGTTCTTATTTGGAATGGCAAGAGCCTCTGTCTACAAACCGCCTTGATATTTTTACATTAACTGCTATTAAAATCAAAGCTGTGTGTTGCATCACACTTAAGTGCTACCGGCAAGGAATAATCTCTCACTAACACAACCAGATAGTAATCGCTAAAGGAATGAATTGGGGTTACAGATCGTCTCCAGTCCCTTCCTTATGTAAGTAGAAAAAGGTGTCCTGAAAATAAATTGGAGTTTCAGAAAAGTCTTGGAAATAGCTGATGGTTTTCAGTGCAAACCATGTGATATGCCTCAGCAGCAGCTCTCTAGCTGCTTCTGAACTGAATATTACTTTACTGCCTGGTCCCCTTCCTGGAGTCATTTCTGCTTATTTAAAGGCATTCACCATGCCTTTTATTTACATTGCATTTGTAAGCATGGGGGAGCACAAAGTGTTTTCCGCCTGGCCCCAAAATATTTTGTTTGCTTATCTAAAAGCATGATCAATTTCATGGAAAAGCCACACCTTCAACACTGTGAATCTACCCACCATCTATACATTCTGTCCCAAATTGAAAGTTATGCATGTTCTTGCTAACCTAGTTTTGTGTGTGTGTGCTTTTTTTTTTTTAACAATAGGCCTAAATCCATATTAATGATCCAAAAAGTGACCAGGCCTCAGCACCTTTTGTCCTCTATACATTAACTATCCAATAATCAACAGTAGCTGTCCTGTACTCTGGTGTCTTTGGCCTAATTCAGAGGGACAGATATTTATCATCACCCTTGAATTGGGTGACCCATTCTGACAGGTCGACATCCTTATTTATGTAACAATGTCATAGACAGTAACTGCTAATGAGTGGAGTGACACAGAGGTCTGTTAGATGGAAAGGCAGAGGAAAGCTGAAAAGGGCATGAGGGGTTAATAGGACTTTTCTGTTCCAGCCTCCTGGGATGTGTAATTATGTTCTAATAAGAAATGAATGTATTGATTAGATTAGTGTGCAATTGTGTTCGTGTGCACGCGTATAGTGCCGCATGCATATAGGCAGTAATTGTGTGTGCCTCTCTTTTCTCCAGTATGTGTTTTTAATGTTATCTTTGTGCTTTGGCCAAAAACAAGCAGCGCACTCCCACAGTCCTCCTCTTGTCTTCACTGTAGCAAACTCCCGGTGAATTCATCTGGAGGTTTTCTGAGGAAAGGCTGAGTTTAACTTCAGTAAACAGTAAATAAAGGCTTCAGGATTAGGTCCTCACAAACAAATGACTTCCTATTTGCATTGTTTGGTATAAACACCCACCATCACTTTAAAGAGCAGTAAAAGCAGCCAATACATTGTAAGCTGTAAGTGTTGTCTGCTTAGGAAACCTTCTGGCAGCCAAAGTAGGCCACGCTCATCCCCAATTTAAGTCCACTTCTAGCAGCCTGCTTACAGTAGGGAGGAATTTGGCCCAGCATTCTTTCTCATCAAAGTAAAATATGTTCTCTAACAGGTCAAGGAAAGCATCCTTCACATGCTCACAAAGGGCTGAATCTCCACCGCATCTCCTAAGTGTGTGTGATCTGAACTTGAGGGTGAATTCCCTCGATGGGAAAGACATAACAATAGAGCAAAGCGCGGGGGGGTGGGTGGGAGGCAAGCATGTCTGAGCATTAGAGCTGCCCATGGCTCAGGAGATGAAAGAATGCAGCTGATAGCGGTGCTCTCGCCTGCTGCCTCTTCTTGGTGCTAATAAGGGAAGGCGGCAGAATTGTGGCATTTCATACCTTATATATACTGTACAAATTCCACCTATAAGCATAGCTTTATTCGTCCTGTGGCCTTGTCTGTGATGTTTGATTAAGTAAAGAACAAACAGAGCTAGCCTGGCTGTAGTAAGAGGCTTTTTGGGTCACAGCCTCAGTCCCTTGTTCCAGGGATAACGAAGGCCATACACCAGCAGCCTTTGACAAATGAGTACCCCTAGTTGCATGTTGGAGAAATAAATTACTTTCTAGTGACTCCCTCTGGAAAGAAGCAGCATTATTAGGCTCTAATGGGATTTCCTTCTATCCCACTCTTGACTAGGACCTTTGTGAGGCAAAGGGGGGGTGGGGGTGGGGGTGTATGGGAAGGAAAACTGAAGGATTTTTAAGTCTGAGGAGGGCCCACTTTACCCAACCGTAACTTTTGTGAGTTGTGGCTAGGATTCCAGACATGACACTCGGAAAAGGCTATATTACAGAGATGTACAAAAGGACTTCCTAGGCAGATTTCCAAACATTTCAGAAATATTTAAGCTATCTAATATAAGAGCACACTGTAGGATCAGTGTCTTGAAAGAAGAATCTCTTGAAAATGGATTCTTATTAATCTATTTTTTTTCTAAAGAATTAAAGATCGATGGTATTAAAATACAGCACTAGCAACATGAAGATAATGGAGTCCTAAAGTCTGACCATTACTGAGGGAGAATGACTAAACACAATTCTTCCCCATTGCCATCTTACTGTAAATTTTTCCATCTGAGAAGCACTGAGGAGGCATTTTTTAAAGTACTTTGATGTAGAAAATATATATTAGGGAACATATTTATAAAAAAGGATGCATTTATATTCCCTACAGAGAGACTTAAAATCCAAGTCAGATCTAACTCTGAAGGTCCACCTTCTAAAAATTTGCCTCAAGAGTCAAAACAAGAGAGTAAAAGCCTGGCCCTGGTGATGTCTTATAAGAGCGTTCTCGCTGACTTCAATAGGGCTGAGACCACTTTTGAAATGAAAATGCTGGAGAAGGAACAGCCTAACAATAACGTATGATGCTAAAGCGAGTTCAGTATCCAGACTGAATAACAGAAATACCCTCTGAAGGAAAAGGCATTCCTAATGCTGTAGTTCAAATCCAGGTCTGAACGGTGGATGCAGGGGAGTTAATTTTTCAGCAACTGCTGGCCCTTTGACTCCTAATAGTTGAGGGTGGGTTCACATTTGAACGCTCACACAAAACTGATCTCTCCATTATATTGATGGGAACTTTGTAATGCAATGAATCATCTTCAGCTGGCCGATTTATTTCACAGGGCAACTTGAGCCAGCAAACTTGGAGCAAGGTAGCCCAAACTAAGCAGAAATATCCTTCCCTGTCCCATTTATTAGTGTCAGCATCAGCATAAGCTTTTCTCCTTAATGGACTGATCTTTCATTCAGGCCATAGAGGATCCTGAGAAAGTTTTCCTCGTTTCTTTATATTTTGCCAAACTTCTAAGTGAGCTCCTAAAAACTTATTGAAAGAGCATTACTCAGTCTGACACATTCCATTTATTTCAATATGGTGACAAAGAGGGAAGATCTAGTTAAAAATATTGCAATAGCCTTATGGGATACTTATGGGTTTTTTAAATGTAATACATCACAATAGAATACTTTGTTTTTGTAGAAGGGCATTCTGTATTCGCCAAAAAAGCTGCTGACTTAATCATTAGTTATGATGAGAAGAGATTTAGTGCTCTCTTTCTTTACACTGTCACTGAGAACAATGTCTATGAAAAAGCCTATGCTTCCCATTATAAATCACTATAAGCTCCATGAAAATTTCTCCTCTACCCTGGGGTTTAAGTGAGCAGATACGCAGTGATGCAGACTCCCAATAGTAGCACTTTATGCCTGGCTCTACAAGCTCTACATTTCATTTATGAAACGCTATGGTTCACTCTAAGTCCAAGCACTACCACCGCATGAAGTTTCCATTGTTCAGCAATTTATGAATGGCTAGTCTTTGATAAAAAATGAAATACCTACCAGTTTCCCCCCTTTTCCTTTGCAGACACTCTATATTTTTAAAATGCTTTAAAACTGTAACACAGCATCATTTTTAGCATTAAAAATATACATCACTCTTTATCCTTAGACTGCCTTTAAGAAACACAGTGTACCCTCTACTCCTTCATTCTCTGATGTTCACAAGAAACCATTTCAGATCTTATTTAGGCTAAGCAAGAATTCAGAAATAAAGCCATTCAAAAAGGAAATGGTTTATAGATGCTTCGCTTCACTGAATAAAGAACATTGGCTCACATCATATTAAGAAGGCAAATTCAACCTTTAAATGCTTTGGGGGGG